>NC_065515.1:34574021-34644045 GCF_006386435.1 Epinephelus moara
CATTAATAAAACCCTTCATTTAAAAACTGCATTTTGTGTTTACTTGTGTTATCTTTGACTAATGTTTAAATTTGTTTGATGATCTGAAACATTTAAGTGTGGAAAACATGCAAAAAAGTAAGAAATCAGGAAGGGGGCAAACACTTTTTCACACCACTGTATGTCGGGTTAGGTCATTGCTCCCCTAATATAATGTAGGGGAAACACTGAATCAAGCAAGAAGACTAATGATACCATTTTCATTTTTTTTTTATTTTTTATTATATTGTAATCGCAATCGCAAATCGCGATATTGTCCACCATAATCGCAATTGCACATTTTTATCAAATCGTGCAGCACTAATTTTGGCTGGCACTTGAACAGATACAGTGACTCAAATAATAGTAAAAGTAATAAAAATAGGGCAAGAATAACCCGATGACATCACGCACGTCGTGAAAGACGACCGGGGATAATTGGTGTGTACCATCGTGTAGTGTGTCATGTCTGTCGGCCAAGTCACGGCACGATTTTATGACTCCACAATCGTGTAATGTGGCATAGTGACTTTCAGAATGGGCAGAAAAGTCGTGTAGGGTGTATCAGGCATAAATCCTCCTTTACCATTTCTCCCTCTTGCATGTTGCTCATTTTCAGTGTGTGACTGCAGCGTGTGCATGGGAGGGGGAGGGGCTGCTGTTGTCAGAGAGGGAGAGACAGAGAGAGAGGCGAGCGGAGCAACGAGCGGAGCTTCAGAGCTGCTTTTCTGAAGCAAAACAAAAGTTTACATGTTCTAAAAAAAGAAAACATCGCATGTCCTGCGATGTGACTATCACACATGCGCACATCGCGATGCCTGACGTCATTACGTGGTATCGGATCGGTCATAGGCTGTACTCGCCGATGCCGCATTTTAGGCAATATCGGAGGCATTTCCGATACTGGTATCGGTACAACTCTAGTTTATAGATCCAAACAATTAATAGGACATTTTAAGATTAAAGCATCATCTGTATTGGCTAATGATGCAGTCAAATGAACTATATGTTAGTTATGGTAGATAGTTTATGCTTAATGCTGTTGTTGTGCTTTACTAGTGTTTCGTGCTTAAAGGTTGCAGTTGAGTTGACAAACTTAGTTTTCCCTGCAAATGTAGGGCCACACAGAGAGTGATACATACAATACATGGCATTCCTTTCTTTGCAGTATCTCAGCCCTGTAATTTGTGTAAGGCCTGGATCACACAGGAAGTGTTTTAGCTGGAGGCGGCTTTTTGTCATGTTTTTTAATGATAATGAAGCCTTTTGCTTGCTGTATTTGCATGCATTGCTACACGCCTGCCGTTTCAGTGCTCTAGGTGCCTGGTGTTTCTGCCAGAGTGCTCTGAGCTCCTTGAGTTGAAAAAACGTCAACAGAAAAGCACAGCATGTCATCTCCACTTTTTTCTCATTGTCCAATCGGATGATTGGAGAGGTGGGCCTTCTGTGGTGGTCACGACAACAAGTTTATAGTTGGTTAACAATGGAGTAGAAACTGGTGGTAGTGGTTGCTGGATACCCAGAGCTATACGACTTTACAAACCACAGTTACCACCATCTCAATAGTAAACAGCAGGCGTGGAAGCTAGAAGTGCAGTACTTGAAACAGCCATCATGGGGGCGAAGCTCCTGGACCAACAAGTAGTGCTCCCCATGATTCACCCTTTTTTTTAGGGTCTTGTACCACGGATCACACACACACAGATCTCCCTTTCTCTGTGCCCAACAAACTATTTGCTGACAGCCTCTCACCCTCAGCTAGAGCAAGTACCTTCTGTCTGTCCATTTTAGGAACTAAATCCTAATTACTGTAAATAAAATGAAATAAAATAAATTGATTACACAGGAAGGTTAGGGTTACATGGGGGGGTTACCTGGCAACAATCAAAAAGTGCAGTAAGCGTTTTTTACTAGTAGCATTGAATTTAAAAAAAGAAGAAAAAAAGTGAAGTAAGGGTGGGCGATATGGAACAAAATCAATATCTCGATATATGATATATATTGATATTTTCCGTAATAAATAAATGGCCGTTTTAAAAGGCGGTGGTCCTACAACAGCGGCGGCGCCGCAATGCTTTCAGTTTCAGCCAGCCCCACTGATTGCAAACTCCGGTATGCGGCCCGCCAGAGAGTTTGATCTGGCAGCTCAGAAGGATCACATTTGAAGTAAATAAAATAACATTTGAATAAATAAAATGTATACAAGTGAGCACATTAGCGATAGCGACCATTTCCGAAACGAAAGCTGCGGGTCACAGGCACAGCAATCAAACATCATGCAGACCAAGCTTCTGTTTTCACACATGGCACTCGTTGACCGGTAGCTTGCATGGAGTCAAGAAAATAAAGGTGGATAGTGAAGTAAATGTTCCGTTTTTCAGTTTCATCCGTTTTTCAGGATGAATGAACAGAGGATTACTTTTTTTTTCATTGAAGTGAATACTTTGTGGAAAAGTGAGTTGCGAGAGGAGTGCGCATGCATAAAATCAACCTACGGTAACGCACCGAGTTACTTTATATGCTATAATAGGTCATAACCTATTTCATGTTGTTTCAGTTGGTAGAGTTGAGAAACCCAAATTTACAATGGCATGACATGGCACAACTGTTCACCTATGCGTCGGTTTCCAAAGTAGACTAAGCTTGCAGACACATAATTAACTGCTACATTGCAATTTTTTATTGCTGAATGCATGCTTATTAGGGCTGGGCGGTATACCGGTTCGTACCGAAAACCGGTCGTTATTTTTGTTATGATATGAATTTTTCATATACAGCAATACTGGTGAATAGCCCAAACAACGTCCAGAACGTGCGCGGCGGCAAAGTGTTTCAGCGGGGACCCATTTCACCGCTGCACACCACAGGCGTGCTAGAGCTGGTGAGAGTGAGAGCATAGAGAAAAGCTTAGAGGCGAGAATGGCTGCCGGAGAGAGTCCTGAAAGCGAAGCAACTGTACGTGATGCTGAAGAAGAACACAATGACCCAGAAGAACTCAAAAAGAGCAGTGTTTCCCCTATATGCAACTAGCAGTGGCGCACCACCGGAAACATGATGTCATGTCATTTCTGTCTCTACATGGTCGCACATTTACAATTCTCCTCTGCTCTCTGTATCGCACACAGCGGAGTTTCGCCCCGATGCACACTCTTTTTGGAGTTAATTGAACTCACCGATTTGCAAGTTAGCCCTTTTTAGACGCATAGCTGTTGTACTGAAACAGACGGTGCTCAGAAAGAGGGACAGGGAGAGGCGGGGCAGAATGTGCGTGTGCGTGTGTGTGTGTGTGTGTGTGTGCGTGTGTGAGGGAGAGAGAGGGAGGGAGAAAGAAGTGGCGGCTGCGGAGCGGAGAAACAGGTAGGGATGGGTATCGTTAAGATTTTAACAGTACTACTACTCTTATTGATACTGCTTATCGATCCGGTATTTTAACGGTACTCCTATCGATACTTTTTGAGGAAGAAAAAAAACAAATTAAGATCATAAATTGCTTTATTTTCTCAATTCTCATTATGCAACAAAATAGTTTTTTAACAAAACATTTTACTTTCTACAACTTGAAATATAAAATACATAAAATTAAGCAATATCACACTCGAGCTCGTGATGTTGTCTTGTGTGCGTGTGTGTGTGTGTGCGTGTGTGTGTGTGTGTGTGTGTGTGTGTGTGTCACTGGAACAACAGCCCCGCACCCCTGCTCTCCACTCACACACAGCAGGCAGCCAGGGTGAGTGAGACAGATCTCTCGTCTTCAGGGAGAATAAGACAATCACAGCCGTGACGATATCACAGTACAACATCACGAGCTCGAGTGTGATATTGCTTTTATACAACAGTTCAACAGTTAAATAAGCAAGGCTGATTAAGAAATGTTGAAAAATGAGGACAAAATAGATAATTTAAGCATTTTATTTGTCTTCTACCAACAAAAATAGTTCACCAACACCAACAAAGAGGAAAATATTGGACCTGGAGCCAGGCTTGTCCGTCGCCGGTAAGCCTATTTAGTAAATAGGGTCGCAAAATAGCTAATGGTTATTAACTCCACGTGTTGGCTGCTAGCATAATGTTACAAACCTGGACTGGATGTAGATGAACTAGCTGTGCTAGGGCAGTCAAACACTGTACATCTTTCTGTCTGCATTCCATATCTTGTTTTAAAAAATATCGATATTTCCAAAATAGCGAGATATCGCCCGGCCTTACAGTGAAGTGCACCTCGCGTTTTGTGATCTGCAGTACGCTCTCTCTGTGATCAGGGCCTAAGCCATTCCTGTAGGAAAGAGTAGGCCTTTGACTTTTTCAACACAAGATTACCTGCTTATTTCTCGTCTTAATTGTCCTAATCAGAATTTTGGGACGATAGTGGCACAGGAGGGTATGAATTATTTTTCCTTTTGAAAAAATTTAATTGATAGTTTGTTACATTATCACCAAAGGACCAAGTGACAGCGAAAACATTTATAAGGGACATGACATCTGAATTTGTCCCCATGCTGCGTTGTTATGAGGAGAGAGTCTTGCGTTGGCTCTAAACTTTAATATCCCTCTCTCTCTCTCTCTCTCTCTCTCTCNCACACACACACACACACACACACACACACACACACACACACACAAACCAAAAAACAAAACAAAAACAGGAGACACATTTGCAGCATTCTGTCCAAAAGGGGTCTCAAAATGTGACTTAATGGTCTCAGTCTGGAGCCCTGCATAAGCTTATACACTGGTTGCACTCAGACTTGAGCAAAGGAAATCTACAGGAATAACAGCAGCATTTTGAGGTCAGTCAGTCTAACCATGCTGATGTCTTGGTTGAGGTATGATGATGGTGTGTATATTTACATCGTTGTATTGACCGGTGATGCCAGGTTGTTAAATTAGGGTTAAAAGATTATTGGTTAAAGTAATTTATCACTCATCACTGTCAAACATTCTCTGGGTTCAGCTTCATCAGTGTAAGGATGTGCTGCCTCTCTCTGTTTTATTGTAAACTGAATCTCCTTACGGTTGTATTTTGTTTCCTTTTTATGCAATTTGTCAGTGATGGAGTCTTTAAACTCTCACAACAATGATGAGCTTTTAGTGCCTCTTAACTGAATAAGTTTTTAAAAGTTTAATGACTTTTGTTAACTCCTTGGTTACAGATTTGCTTTCAACAACCTTCAGTGAATTTGTTGTTTGCACTCAAGTGGGAAGTATGTGCGTGTATATAAATTGTGTAGATTAATGTACTGTATGTCTGACTGCAGCTGCTGTCCAAACTCAGATCTTACCATGTGTTGTGGTTGCACTGCATTCCAGTTTGATGAGCTGCTGTATGTGCACTTCTGTACATTTCCCCTGGAATGATTTTAAACAAGACTGATAATTATTAGCTCTTTAAAAAATCAGGAAGGAAACAGGAAGTCTTATTATACCTTTTGTGATTGCAGTGAAAATATTTTGGCCATTTATTCACAAAAATGAAAGAATGCTGAAGTGGAGGAAATGTGAGGTGCATCAGCAGTTTTTTGTGTGTTTTTTTTCTAAACAATCTTACTGTTCCTAATTACTTTAATGGTCAGTGGTGAACTGGAGACCATCCTAAAAAAAGTTGTTGACATACAACAACATCTATCTCCCCACACATGACGGCTCCTCACCGCATGTGTCTACATGTCTGGTGGCCAGCTTGACATTTGATCCCAGCGGTAGGGTGGGGCACTGAGCTATGTGTTGTGCCAGCAGCATGTGGTTGAAATATTCATATCGCTGTGCTCGAGCCACCAAGCTGCTGCCATATCTGTCACATATACTTTTGTTGTTTCTAGCATCTCCTGCTTTGGGACATAAAGAGGCCAGGTGTTCAACATGACTGTGAGCTGCGTGCTGAGGGTGGGCGGTGGCTTAAAAAAATCTAGCCTCCACCATAAACACTGTTGTTCTTCCCTCAGCTCTGCAGTTAGTTTGTAACAAACGGATGCACCTTATCTTACTGACTGACTCAACCAGCTGCAACTCAAGAGCCATTATTAACAGTTATGTAAAGAGCTGTAATGATTAGGAATGCACGATATTGGATTTTTACCTAATACCTGATATACTGATTTGGCCGATAACCAGTACCGATATATCTGCTTTTCCCTCATCTAATTTTAGTGATTATCAAGTCTCTTCTGTAGTGGAATTAACATCATATTACGCATGCATACTCTTATCATGATGGCCCACCAGCAGATGGACATGTGAAATACAATATTGTCAATGTCATTGTGCAAAATAAGAAAAAGCATATTGGCTGATTGTGATAGCTCATTTCAAAGCTAATATTGGCCAATGCTGATAATGTAGCGATATTATTAGCATGTTGGCCGATTCTGTTGTTTCACTTTAAAGCCAATATCAGCCGATACTGATGATGTGCAGATATTATCATGCACCCCTAATAATGATGGAATGGAAAATGGTGAATGCAGCCTACCAAAATAGTTACAGTTTATCATACAATATAATGTCTTACTGAGATTTTACATCATTCGGGGTTCAAGCCTGAAGTGATGAAACCCTATTGTTTTTGTGTAAATTTATTTATTTTTTCTTCAGAAATGTTTTTACAAATTCCTGTGAGATGGTACGATGTTGAAACAAGAAATTTTCACCAATGATTGGAATTTGTGTGCAAATACTGCTCAACGCATGTGACGTCAGTTGGCTGGATGTTGGCGCTATAATTTAGGCACAAAAATTCAATTTTGTAAAGGCCACGTCCCTCAATCCGTAAGTCCAATTGACGTGAAATTTGAAACACATGTCCAGCTCAATGTGCGCTACAAAAAAGCCTCAAAAACCATTGAGGTTTGCCTCACTCCATTTTCTACCATTTGCAATAAAAACTAAAATAAACTGTACATTTAATTTGCACCAGATTTTCTGTGGATCATCATTGGATCAAGCTTATTAAAAATGATCAAAAGCTTGTTGATATCTCATTGGGTTCTGAAGATATTGACCGATAAATTTTAGAGAGGGCTTGGCTCAGCACAAAAATGGACCCAACTCCACAAATGTAGATCCAATCATCACAAAACTTGCAGGACATTTCTACATCAGTATTAGCAATTTAGCAAATTAGCAAATAGAAATTTCCATTAAATCGACCACCGGGGGTGTGGCATAACACTAATCAGACGATAAATCAGAAATTCTTTGTCCACTTATTACAAAACTTGTGGGATATGTTAGATAATAATGTCGAACCACATGTGTAAAATTATTGTTATATGTTGTCATAGAGGGACTGAGTCCGCCAGTGTGGGCCAGTGCGTGTGAGAGGGGGAAAGTCCGGTAGTGGGTGATTAGTTAACTGCGAGGATCAAGTCATCTACACTCATCAGTAGGCTCTAGGGCTGTCAACGAATATTCTAAATTCGAATTTAAATTCGAATTTGAAAAAAAAAAATGGACCTTCGAATGTGAAAATTGATATTCGATTGTGGAGAAGAAAAAAAAAAACACCACCGCAGCTGTCCTCTTTGCGAGTGGGCGTCGGCATCAGACGCGCATTTCTCCACACTGGTCGACAAGCGGTTCTGCTCCCAGCTGTTGTCTCCGTCACCCAGCTTGACACATTCGCTCGCGGCTCGCGCAGAAAATAGACCAGACGCCGAAACGATCGCTTGTGACTAAACAAAAATGTATAGGCCTAAATACATCTTATTTTAATAATCTACATACATTCAAAAAATCAATAAATTGGGCATCACTTACATACATCACAATCATTGAAATATTATCAGACTCATATATCAGTTTGTTCTCAGCCTTGAATTGTTTTAATTATGATAGATGATTTATTAAAATTAGGGACGCACCGAAATGAAATTTTTTGGCCGAAACCGAAAATGAGGAAACACTTGGCCGAAACTGAAACACCGAAAGAAATTATTATGCCAATTTTTAGTACCATTGCGTTTATGGCTATGACTGTGTTATTACCTCACTAAAATCAAGGCATTGCAATTGCATAAATTAATATTCATGCTTCAAAGGGGGGCGAGCGAGAGGTCCGCGGTCGTTTATAACGTAATGTTATATGTGTTTTTATGTGTAGGTATGTAAATGTTTTCAAAGACGTTTATGTTAAAATAAAAATACCTACAAGTGTTTCCTTGTATTAATACATATACAAGTATGTTTCCTTGTATTAGTTTGCCCTCTTGTGGACATAATGCGGAAAAAAAAAATATTCGAATGGTTCAAACCTATGAGTTATTTTTAGAAGGAATATTCGTCATTTTTGAGCAGTTTTGACAGCCCTACTGAACACCACTTTGAATGAAAGCGAAACCTTAGATGATGATAATACTGATGATGATCCTGGCTCTGCCAGACCCAATTCACAAAATGCGAATGGGTCTGGACACAGAGTGTACATTTCCTCTATTTTCGAGGGGCGGTATCAATGGCTGTCACTCAAAGTGCCACTTCATGCAATTGGAAAGACGGAAAAACCAATCAGAGTAAACGAAACGTGTGACGTAGGCTAGCACAACACCACAGGGATAGCCGCACCAGAAGAATTATTTACACTCACACCAGTGCTCCCAATTATATTTTGAGGTTGCACATATGACATTGTGGTCGCATATGTGACCAAAACGGTCACAATTTCAAGCCCTGCATATGTTAACCGTAGGCCTTTAACAACAACAAATGCACCAAGAATTGCAAATGTGCAAAGTGGAAAACAACGTCCACCACAGACGGAGTGGGTGTGCTGGGAGGGACTTTCCTTTTCTGTGCCACGTTCTTCTCATATAAGAAAGGCGATCGGGATGTTTTGATTTCAGGTGGTGAATTAAACCCGACGTGGAGAAACTCTTTGCATATGCACCCCCTCTTGAGATTTCAGCATTACACGATTTACAAACGGCTATCAGTGGGTCTTTCTCTGATATATTGAAATATGCCCACACCGCAGACATGTTGGCTGGCTGCGGTCCATATCCATTAACATGTGACAGGGTTTTTTTGGGGGGGAGTTTTTCCTTATCCGCTGCGAGGGTCCTAAGGACAGAGGGATGTCGTATGCTGTAAAGCCCCCTGAGGCAAACTGTGACTTGTGATATTGGGCTTTATAAATAAAAATGATTGAATTGATTTGTATCTGGATAATATATCTGGATAGAGTAACATCTGATCATTGACCTTTGCATTTAGAACTGGTATTAAAGGGGGACTCTGCCAGTTTTACACATAAAATTCACTTTGCTCGTGATGAGGAGTCCCAGTCATCTTGTGAAATCAGTTGTGTAATGTCCTCTGTGGCTCTGGAAGAACTTTGTCTAGTCTGATAAAAGAACCCTGACGACATCTTTACCACAGGGTCTCTCCTAATGTCAGAACAAATTACTACAAATGTGAAATACAATATGAAATTTAATAAGTTTATAACTTATATTCAGGGCCACGTAATGAATAAGTGAAGCAATTATTACCAGACTGTCATCTAGTAACTACGCTGATAACAAAATGAGATGTGTTAGGATGTGTTTGATTCAGTTCAGCAGGTTATCAATAGACCAATCAGTCACCTGTGGGGTGTGGCTTTGAATCAGTGGGTAGAGCAGTTCATTAGCATGGTTCGATCCCCCCCTTCCCTTTAGTGTCTTGCAAGTGTTGAGCAAGACACCAGCCCCTGATGCTCCCTGGTCAGATCAGTGTCTTGCATGGTAGCTCAATACCATTGGTGTGTGAGGGTGAGTGGGTAAATGAGAGGCAAACTGTAAACTGCTTTGTCTTATGAGGTTTTTATAGTTTATAAAAGTAAAGATAAACAGCTCAGTTGGTCACAATCAGGTACTTTAAGGAAGTACCTGACAACAGGTGTACCCCTCTAATAAGCTTTTTCATTACTTTGACTCTGCACACATTGTGATGAGATATTTATATCCAAATAGCAGTATGCAGAGCTGTCAGTCTTGTCTACAAACATGGTGTAAGTCAGGTCAAGGGAAGTGAGGCAGGATACCCAAGGGACTGCTCAGATGTGCAAGGAGAGAGTAATGGAACAGTGACAACTGAAGGCATCCAGAGGCCATTTTTTTCTGGCCTTGCTAACAAGGCTCACATTATATATTCCATGTGCACTTACACCTGCATTAACATGTCGTTCTGATCCAGACACAGATCAATACATTGCCATATATGCACCTGGTATTTTGAGCCCCCACAGCCATACAGAGCTTGTTATGCTTATAGTGAATAATTATGAGAAAAGGATCTTATAAAAATGAGCACTATGTTTCTAAAAAAATTACTTGAGTTCTTGTAGACTTTGAGATCAACCAGTAAGCCAGTGGGTTAAGATGGAGAGGTTGTAGTATTTCATGGATACCACATACCAACACCCTGTATTACCTGTGTCAGAGTCCTGCACGAATCCATTTTTGAAAACCTGCACCTGCCCCTACCCGTAAAGCTCAGTACCAGACCCGACCAATTACCTGTCATTGTGTCTAAGTCAAAGCCACACCTGCAAATATAGTCCCGCGACCTGACCTGCTACCCATAATTGAACACACACAGGCTACAGTCACTCACATTAATCTGGGTCCTCTGTTCTTGAATTACAAATCCAGTGAAGGAAAAGTCTCTTTCACTGGCTGCACTGCCAGATCAGCAAACATTTTAGCATGCTCCTTTCACCACCATAAAATCTTGAAAGGATCCTCCTTGGGTGTCTTGAACTCGATGTAGGCTGCCACCTCATCCTCAGGCTGCAAAGCTTCATCGCTGCAGTACTCCACGTCTGTGACGAATATGGAGACGGAGTTAAGGGTTCAACTTGTGTCACTGACATTCAAAATAAAAGGAATTGATAATAGTGATTTAGATGTCAACATATTACACATATACTGCACATCTTTTTCATTTGTTTTATTCTGAAAAATAGAAAATATATTTTTGTTCTCACCCACTGCCCCTCTGCGTTAAGTTCATTTTTACCTGTGCCTGTACTTGTGAATTTATATATATAAATGTACATATTGTTACCCTTTACACAGTGGGTACCAGACCCGGTGCAGGACTCTCACCTGTGTCCCCCCACAGTACCAAATTACAGGTGTGAGATGATAGAGCAGCACTGTGACCTTTTCCAATCAAATGATTTCACACTTACAAAGGCACTGATTGCTAACAGTATCACTGTTCAGTCATTTTGGACACCTCAGTTATATCTCTCCAGTTTGTTACCTGTGCATCTGTCTGTGTGTGTATTAGGCTATTGAGGGAGAAAACACCCATATATGTGTGCTGTAAAAAAACCTTTGACGAACAGTAGCATACCAGGCTGTTGGCTTAAAAAAATGTTGATATGCACCTCAGGGTTGTTGTGTTTTGCTCTCCTGGGCTCCATCTTTGTCCCACTCCCCCCTCCCTCATTACCCACATGAAAGAATCAAACTGTTCACTTCCTATTGATGTTGTGACATGAAAGAACAGCAGTTTGTACAAGGATGCAGCCTGAGCTATTCATTTTTCATCCATGTAATCAGTGAGCAGAGTGGTAGGAAGACTAAGCATAAGGCAGACACATGTCTTCAGTGGGAAGGCTAATGAAAGCCTCAATATGCTTCAGATAAACTACTAGATGTATGGTGCCCAGAGGCAAAGCGTTTCTGCTCTGATTGTCTCACATGGGGTGAAAAGACAGACATCAATACAATTCAGTATAATTTTCATTTTATATCTGCTGCTGCTCATCTCAGTTTTCAGGTTGTAGCTACAGGTTTTTGTCATTAATTAGATTTACTCTCAAAACTGTTTCTGCCTTCTAAATCTTTGATTTTTAGTAATGCTGTCAACCAAAGACAATCTTCCGTCTCTTCAACCAATTGATTGTTTGATATTGACAAAAAAAATCTTTAGATTGACTAAATAGGGCCACAGTGCACTGAGTCCACTCTACTTGGTAGCATTGTGTGTCCACCAAAGTAGGGGTGGGCGATATGGCTGAAAAGTATATCACGATATAGCTGGTTCATATTGATTGATAACGTTAATTATCGATAATTTTTTATAACCTGTAAGGTTTCGTAGGTTGGTAATCCCTTACAAACAGGATGAAACCAGGCAGGATTGAGATGTAACAGGGGGAAATAAGCAGCATGACCAGCAGGGATTGTACAGGGCTCTGTTTTTTCTTTACTTATACAAAATAAGCAAGGTACAAAATGTCCATGATCTTCAGTTACAGCATAAGATTTTACAAAAAGGGAAAAAAAGGCTTACAGGCTCAACAGCAGTTCTAGCAGCAGACGTGACCCCCAACCTGACCCCCTCTCTCTGACACACAAACTGCCTTTCTCACCTGGCATATCTACCCCTGGCCTGTACCATTACATAGAAAGGTTCCAAAAACCCCATTACCATACTATATACAATACATGTTACAAATTAACCCCACTAATACTTACATACACACAATACAAATAAATGCTGACTACTACAGGTTAAACAAAACACATAATAAACTGACGAGAGACCAAACAAAAGCCAAACTCAACACAAACCCTCTACCCCCTACCCTCTCTGCTCCTACACTCTTGGTTCAGCCTAACCAGGTAATTATTGGAGCCAGCTGGAGTCCTGTGGCTCATGTGTGCACTCCATGAAACCACGCCCTCCCGGAAGTTGACCTCAGAGACAAAGAGGAGTTAGCAGGGTTCAAAATAAAAGCACAACAACAACCAAAAGAAAACTTCCTGTATTAGTTTAACACATCCAACTTTACTATATGTGTGTAATGTTTGTCACCTTAGTGAGGGGGATGCTTCCCAGCTCCCTCACATAACCTATTTAAAATAAGGACCAGGAGAAAATAAATGAACTTTAACACATTTATTAACACATTTATTTTAAACTCAATAGCTTTCTTCTGATTTCAATCACAGTCATTAGTCAAGGCACATGGAGGAAAATGTAATATCAACTCAACCATTAGAAAACACTCAAATAAATCAACATACAAAAGATGGTATAAAAACTAAAATAAAAAATGAACAGTTGTCTCTTAACATCAAGTAAAGCTAGTCGATGCTTTCAGGCAAACATATCTGTAAAGATGAACAGCTGAACAGAAGACTATGTACAGATGAATAAGTGATTCACATAGTGAGGAAAGTGCTATGTAAAAATGAGTGCAAACCTGAGCTAGACTTGTAATGACATGTAACAGCTCTGCACACTGCCTTTGAATCTTCCCCCTCTTGAAGTCAAATTAATCCTTTCTTTTTCTACAAATCATTATTGTATTCTTTCCATATTTCGCCCACTTGTTAGTGAAATAGTTAAAGAACCTCCATTAATCACGCAATTTAAATGTGAAAAGTCTCATTGACTGACCGTCACCTGTGTGTATGCGAAGAGAGAGAGGGGCGGAGGGAGGGGAGCTGTGGAAACATCCTGCAGCTCGACATACTATCATGCGTTTAAATAACTTATTAGACGGATATATATAGAGAAAGGTGATGTTTAGAGAGCAAGCCCAAATAAGCAACTCCACTTTAGAAACAAGCCCAATAAACCCCAACCGGAGACTACCAATATTTGTAAACAACTTTACAAAGAAACAAGCCCAAAGTTGCGGCTTATAAGCGGACCTGTGTTCACACACGAGGATGGCACAAGCAAACCTGATGTTGTTAGCTGTTTGCGTGACACTGTTGCTAGGTTACCAGGGGAGCAAGTGAGTGTGTTAATGCAACCTACCTTGCACAACCCGACTCCGAGGGTGACTTGCATGGCTTTCCTTGTGTTTTTTCCCGACAGAATACAGTAACATTATCAACCGTTATATCAAACGTTTTTTCTATTGACGGTGCATAAGTGTTTATCGCGAGACGATGTTATCGTTTTATCGCCCACCACTACACCAAAGCATTTTTTCCTGAGGCCAGCGTATTTTTTGAATTCTTTACAATGGGAGTGCAGAGTATTTACACTATGCTCCAAACACTGGCAGCATGACGAGGCAGTAAGCATCTGTTCCGCACTGAGCACTGCACATATGGAGTTTTTTACTGGTCACTGAGTATGGAAAAATGTTCAGCTTTGAGTACAACGCTTTGACTGTCACTTTTTACACAGCCTTTCAATCATAGTGGAGGAGGGGTGGGATGTCATTAGTCAATTAGTTGATTAAATGCTGCTACCCTCGCTACTCAGGACCAGAAATACTAGCCGGTTCAACTTATTATTAGAGGAAAGCAGGAGGAGTTTGGGCTCTGTTCATCAATGTCTCTCGCTGTCTCTCTTACACACACACACACACACACACACACACACACACACACACACACAAAGGTGTGTCATGGAGGTATGATAGGCCACTGGGCAGCATCAGTTTGTAACGCTGCCAGCAGTTATGTAATATAAAGAGCTGGAGAGTCCCTCTATGGCAGGTGGGGAGGAAGTGGATGGGTCCAAAAAACTCTGGACTTTCACCCAGGAGCCCACTCTTTGCTTCCCGTGTAAATGTAGAGCCAAACCATGATGTTTTCTCTCAGTCTAACCACATGCTTTTGTTGCACAAGGACATAAAAGTAAAAATGAGATGCTTTCCTAACATTATACCTTTATTAAACTGTGCTTTTCTTGTGAAAACTGATTGGATTTTGGAAAGACACGATGCATGTAACAAGCATAAATTGAAATGCCGTCCTGGAATGTCAAAAACAGATGCAGGAGGGTACCTAGCATGTCATATGTAGAAGTGAAAGTCCACTGATAACACAGCAATATTTGAGTTGGGATGAGAACATGTTGGAAATCCTGAGAAGCCTGGAAGTATGTATGTGGGTGTGTGAATTTGCATGCACAGTCATGAATAGGAGTTAACACACGAGCGTGTGTGTGTGTGTGTGTGTGTGTGTGTGTCGCCTGTGTGTTTTAATGGAGAGGAGTCAGGCTGTTAGTACATGTTATTGGTAAACTTTTACTTAGTTGTTGTCATGAATTGTGGGATAATAATGTTCATAAAGCGTGGTGCAAATGCCGCACTTAAGCAGCATTTAAGATACAATTTGGTCATTAAAAAAATGTGATTACCAATTTCAAAAAGCTCTTTGGCCAGTGTTTAGCCCCACAGATTAGGGGGGGCGCATATGGAGGGGGTATTGAAAATATTTTTCAATACTCATCTGTGTGAAGGAGTGAACATCCAACGTCAGAGTTAATTACTAACGAGCAGAACCTTAGGGTCGGGCTCCACCGGCTGCAAACGTAAGTGTCACGTCAGCGTAGCGTCGCGGTGTATTCATTTGGGCTCCACTGACTGCGTACGGAAGCGACACGTAGAGAAGCCAGCGGGGTTGTTAACCGTTTGCCGAGCCGAGAGGCTGCATGTAGGCTGCATGAAATGTTAAAGCATTTTCCACCTAAGTTATTACATATATTTGAGTTATCTACAAGTTTACTGTACTGTTTGTCATCTACTTGCTTTCAAATGTCCGCCACGGACATTTACACAATGTCATGGATGAACATGGGTAAATGCATGAAAAAAAATCATCACATATCACCTCTGATAATGGTTTATTCATTTAAAAACACATTGTGCTTGTTTAACACACTATTTCATGTAGTTTTTATCTGCTGGAGGGTCGCGTAGGGGAGCGTAGCACGACAAAAATAGAAGAGCTGCATAAAATGGAGAGTTGTCGCGCGACAGACGGTGGTTGTCGCACCGCTCCCGTTGCCGGTGCAGCTGCTGTAATTGATTAACAGGGGGGCGAGCTGCTACGGGACTCGCGCTGCAGTTAACACTACTAACAGCGTGAGTTAATGTCTCTGCACATGTTGAGCTTCCAGCTATGTTAATACAGACACAGGCTAATATAACATGATGAGTTGTTCGGAACACTTTTGGACTTGTTTGCCCACATATTTGTACCGAGAGGTCTTAATTTCGTCTTTGGATCCATTCTGCTACTACGTCTGCTTCTTCTTCTGGCGGACCAGGTGCGTTAAGTGCGTCTTAACGATGCATACCGCCACCTATTGCACTGGAATTGTAATGACAAGCTACATTCACAGACAGTGAGTCCCATTATAATTTGTTTATGAGCGAGGTCGAACAGGTAGCGCCAAAAGCAGAAAAATCTATATGTGGCGGAGATAATTTATTCGTGGCGCACCGCCACAGATAAATGAATGTATGGGAAACACTGCACTCTTCACATCATCAGCAAAGATGGATCAATACTGCTAGCCACATAGACCAGCGTTTCTCTCTTCTCTTCTCACATGCTTGAGCCTCCCCTTCATTCAGAGCAAGGGCCAAAGCAAGTACTCTACCTTGTGCTGACATTTTTACTTTCCCGGATATTCGATATTATGGCAATCAGACACATGCAAAGTGTCTCAGCTAAAAAGCTGCTCCCAGCTGGGCATTTTCAGAGGAGTGCCAGAAAAAAAATGCTCTGAGAGTAACTAGGGATGCACCGAAATGAAAATTTGTGACCGAAGCCGAAGCCGAATAATATTAAACGCTTGGCCGAATACCGAGTACCGAATACCGAATATTGTTGTTTAGTTTTTCATTAGTTTTTGCAGATGAACCCCGTCCAGATTAGTGTTGTCAGGGTACCAAAATTGGGACCCACTGTACGATACCAGTGAAAATATCATGGTTCTGAGTAGNATCTGTAGGCTGCTCGCACAGCGTGCTGAATGATTTAAGCCTATTTTGCTTGCTCAAAACTATTTTTAGTCGCAAATGCGAGTGCCATGACGGGCGGATCGCCGCACTGCCGACATTTTATTCAGCCTGTCACGGCACGCTGTTTGATTGCGTTATCAAAACACGCCACTATTATTCGGCCTTGCTTTTAACTTATTCCACCGAATACCGAATGTGTGTTTTTTTTGCAATATTCGGCCGAATATATTCGGTTACCGAATATTCGGTGCATCCCTAAGAGTAACACCAGTTATTGTCCAACCAATGAGAATTGGTCATCTCCTGTACAGTTGTCATGAATGGGGGAATATTAGCCATAGAGACCAAAACCCACCCATTAGGCTGTCAGTGTTTCCCACACGATTTTTGGAGACTACGCCATAGTCTCGTCAATGTATGGGAAACACTGGGCTGTTAACATGTCTATTTCTGCTGTAAAGTTTTAGCATGGGGGTCTATGGGTATTGGCTGGCTTCTGAAGCCAGCCTCAAGTGGACACTCAAAGAACTGCAGTTTTTGGCACTTCTGTGTTGGCTTCCTATTTATCAGCCCCAGACGTTGCTGCTTGTTTTCAAGCTGTTGCACAGCCAGAAAATGAGTGCTTTCAGACCAGAAAAGCCCATTTGTCAAAGAAATTCATATTCTTATCAAAATTACTAAGCAACACTACTAAGTAACGTTTGACAGTACAGTAGTTTATTGGTATGCTGGTATGCCCACATTTTATAAAAAGTATTTCTCCATCTTCCGTCTTTTCAGGTCCACTACCATGTTTACTAAGGTGAATATTTTTATTGACTAGTAATCAGTCATTTTAGGTGCAGTAGTGACATCTAGTGTTCAAATTAAGAAGTGTACATGCTAGGGGTGGGGGAAAAAGAGATGTTTTGTCATATTATCTTATGACATATTATGTCATATTTTCTCATGTTATATATATATATATATATATATGTACATATATATATATGTATATATATTTATATTAAATAGTTTATCATGTTATCTAATCTTTGTTTTGGTAGTTGTGATGTTTGGTGTAGATTCACCATCTATTTTGTGTTTGCCTGACAGTCCTTTTACAAACTTGTCCATGCTTTTACGTTTAGCCTTGCACCTGCTGTTTTATTCTGATTATAAGTGGAAAAGGTTCAGCCTGAGACAACTTTCATGTAGGTCAGTGGGAAAAGAAAAATGTATGGAACATGAGCTGTGGGATGAAATGACAGATGAAAAACAAGACCCACCTTGTAACAAATCAGAATTATCTTTCTATCCAGCTGATGTTATTGCTATTGTTAATGCATATCAGCAGAGGTTTACTGGCATTAGCAGCCTCCAAGAACAGTTGTGTAGCAAAGCCGTTGGTGAAAAGTGTAATTTCCCCTGTACTGTTCCATCAGCAGAGTCAATGTGGTGTTTCCCAGAGGCGTGAAGGGCATCTGTGGGGTGAGTTATTGACCTGCTGTTATTGACCTTTCTGTATTCACACACAGTCTCTGCATCAGAAAATGTTAATGAATAGAACTCAAGCAGAATACATGGTAATTCTAAGAGTAATGTTTTGTTGCCCACCTGGATCCAACCATGAAGTCCTGCTGTTTGTGAGAGGAGTGAATCTCCACCAAGGCCTGTGCAGATAGACAGCGTGTTGTGAAGTGGATCTCAGTGTTCAGTGTTTCCCATACATTGACGAGACTATGACGGCCCGCCATAGTCTATTTTGCCCCGCCATAGTCTCCAAAAATCGGCCAGATATAAAATGCCTCCGGTAAATCAACATCACTCTGTAGCACACCGGCTGGAGCGCCTACTGAGAGCTCTGAAAACTTTTTTTTTCTCATTTGGCTCATGGTAGTTGTGTCATGTCACATCATGTTGATGTAGCGATGTGAAATACGATCCAGAGTTTTCATGGGTGTTTTATTTTGAAAAATGACCAGATACACTCGTCTTTTCTGCGCCTGACTTCCTGTTTTACTCATTTGGTCTGTGCAAATTGAAGCGCTGTCGCAACAAATCCAGTGGGTTGCCATAAATGGGCCTGTCCCAGAGGCATTCAACTACCAGAGGGCTTTTGAAATCTTCTTCTCGAAGCTGCGTAAAATTAAATGCTCTGATTCAGGGTGCCGTACTTGCAAATCGTGAGGGGGAGGGAGGGAGGGAGGGAAGGAGGAAAGCAGTAATTTGTGTCTGTTTGTGTGTAATTAATTTGAGTCTTACCTTTTGTTTTCTTTCCGCATTGCGTATTTTGTATTGTTTTGCGTATCTGTAACTGTGTTTGTGAGTGTGTGAGAGAGAGAGTTTTAAAAGAATATTTTGTCTGTACATGATTTAAAATGATAAAATAGCCCTCCAGAGGCAGATCAGTACGTTAGTCATTTTTCTTTTGATTACTGAAATCTAAACCACTACTCCTTAGCCGTATTTTAAGTGTAACCCTTCACCATAACATACCACTAGTGTTTTAATCAGTAAAAATAGAACATTTTTCACACATAAAAAGCACAAAAATGTTGAAATCTAGGCATATTCTGCCATCATAACTTGGCTCTCAGAATTCACCAGATTGAGTCTTCAAAAATCCTGTGGGAAACACACAAATTTACACAAATTTGCTTGATGGATTTGAATGTAATTATACCGACATAGAACCCCCTTTACACCTTGCATTAAATGCCTTTTAGGTGATCGGATTGCAGTCAGATAGTGCTTGACTACATGACAGTACAAGTGTAAATTCACCCGAAACACATTGACGACGAGTTGTGATCATGGACACATTGTGACCACATTAAACACAAATTTAAATGCAATTGTATTTCAATCCACATTCAGCAGCGTAAATATGTAATTGTGTGTGTTGAAACCAGTGAGGTTGCAGCGGCTCTCCCTCACCTGATGCTGAAAATACTGGGAACACGGTGGTGTCTCTCTTTCATCAGATGCTAACACTACCGTAGTGTCTCCTCCATCTGTAATGCATTCTTCCTGTCAATCCTTTCTTTACAATCAGATAGGCCTGTTTCACCCTCGTTGACCTCACTATTGCCTTTAACTCTTCGTGACTGGCTCTGACGTATATCAAAGAAAACTATGGACCAGCAAGATTTTAAAAAAAAAATGAACCCCTTTTTACACTGCCTTTTCAAGGCGGGAACTTCATGCCGTTATTCCGCCTTGCTGTTCTCTTTAAAAGGTATAATTGTGTAATGGAAGGTAGGGATGTAACGATTACCGATATTACAGTAAATCTTGGTTAATTTTTACACGGTAAGAATTACCGTTTATGTTTAAATTAATTGCATTATTGCGGTGGATTATCAGGATATGTAATAACAGCCTCATTCAAGTCTCGCGATGCAGGCGCTGCGTGAATGCGTAGCATGTGTAAATGCAAAGAATGAAAACATGGCGGAAGGTGGTGATAGCGGCACTCAGGACATTTTCCCCCCAACTAAACGCACAAAATCTGAGGTCTGGGTGTACTTTGGGTTTCTGAAGAATGCCGAGGGACAGCTGGTGGAGGACAACTATCCTTTGTGCAGAACATGCAGAAAGAAAGTTGCTGCGAAGGTTAGCAACACTACAAATCTGCTGGCTCATCTCCGTGACCATCAACCACAGCTTTACAGCCAATGCAAGTTATGCTATGCAAACGTCACTTATTGTGTGAGGGACTTCGGTTTTACTAAGATTGTCATAATGTGTAACTCTCGACGTATGCGGGACATTTGAGCTGTATCTGTCCTCCTAAACGGTGACTAGGTTTTCCGTTTTTCTTTAAGACACTTAGGAGCTAATACTAGCTGAGTAGCTAATAGCCATATTAGCAGCTATGTTGCTAAGTGTTTCAAAACGAAACGGAGCTGTAAACACTGAGCGGAGCCGACAGAATATAAACTGACGTAACGTAACGCTAATTGAGATCAACTATGATTGAATCACTATGATTATGGTTATTGTATGGCGAGCTAGAATCGATATAGACGGCCAGTTATGCTTTCTCAACATAAGCTCAAGGAAACAACACAAAACGCTGCCGTGGTAACCTTTTAGCCTTAATGGAGGCTCTTGGTTTTAGAAGGTTAATTAAATTCACTGCTCACAGTCTTGACCTAACACACACACACACACACACACACACACACACACACACACACACATGAGAACATGCACTCCTTTTCTCATACAGGCACTCCTCTCACTCGTAATGATGACCATTGCCCTTAGGGTTTTTTTGGTTTCTCCTGCACATTTGTGATATCTATTCTATATATTGTATGTTTTTTGTTCTACTCTTGCATTGTTTTGTTTTACATATATTTTTCCTCTTGTGCTAATAAGTAAATAATATATAAATTGTTTACATATTTTGCTGACTATGTTTCTGTTGCTGTGCCAATCCCTTGCCCCTTTAATGTGAAAGTTTCATTTTAATATAAGATTTTGGCTGTTAACATTTTAGTATGATAAGGAAGTTACAAGATTTAGTTATTTCAATGTATCTATTTTTTGGACATTTTACAGCGCTTAAAAAAATATCGCGATATTATCGTTTACCGTGATAATTTGGTCACTATAATCGAGATATCAAATTTTCCATATCGTTACATCCCTAATGGAAGGACAGAGTTGTCTCGCCTTTAAGCTGGCATTGGAGGTAGTAACCTCGCTGAAACGATCAGTGCGTCAGTCAATCAGTAGGCCATTTAATTGGACTGCTGTCCTTGTCACAGTATACAAGCTTAGAAGGGGAATCAATTAATTGACCCAAGTATGTCCGACTCCACTACGATAAGTGGCGATATGCCCAAGGGCTGGGCAGTATGGCCTAAAATCAATATCACAGTATTATTTTGGGGGGATGCGGTGACGGTATGATATCACGGTATCGTCTTCTCTCTTTTTTTTTTACACCTTAAATAAAACAATTTAAAAAGCCATACAAGTCTAGGATGGAAACTATTTATTGTCAGAAGTAAAACGGTTGCTAATCCATCTATTATTGTGTATAAAACGTTATATAGTGTCTATAGGAGCCAAATATGTTATTAGGAGGTTGCTTCTAACTGTGTAATTCACTGTGTGGGCATTGGGGGTCGCTGTACTGTCACCTGGTGAGTTCAGGTATTTTAGGATGTGACCTCACTATGGTCATCAGGTGTTTGACCCGGAAGGGCAAAAGGTTTTTGACTGCTGTGGCGCTAACTGCCGGCGTTTTCTTTGTTTTATCAGTTGTCAATGAAATTGGAATAAAATGTTCATTATACTGCATCACAAGACTAGCGTCCAGACTTCTTTACTGAGCATCAAGAACGGTAACGTTAGTGTGAGCAACCAGTAAGTTAGCGAGGCGCGTCAACCAGGTTATTCTGGGTCAAGCATCTCAGTAGCTTGAAGTATAAGACTTAGCTCCTACAGTGTGTATAAACGTTAGAGGGAAGGGGGAAGGCTGGCGGCTCCCGGGCCCCCTTCTCACGTGGGCCTGGGTTTGGTGCGGTCGGCCAGGCCACCTCCATCACGTAGCGAGGGAGATGCGTGAGGCAGGCAGGCAGGCAGGCAGGCAGGCCGCCGGGCCCCGTTCTGCCGCTGTAGCCAGAGTACTGCGGTATGAAGGTAACCACAAAAGCAGTATCGCGGCTCATGTTTACTGCGGTAAGTTACCGTCACCGCGAATACCGCCCAGCCCTAATCAGAGCATGTGTTGTTCCGATATGTGATTATTACTGTATTTGTGTACCATAGAGGATCAGCAACGCAACAAAAGTAGGCTACTGGTCGAGATACAAGTGCCATAGAGAGGAGAGAATGAAACACCATAACCTCCTGTTATTAACTCTGGGGTCAGGGTTGTGTGGGGAGCTCTCCGCGGTGCTGAACGGCTCCCGGCGGGCGAATTTCTGCCTTGATGGTGCGCCGCGACCGGCTCTGGGTCAGCTGGGAAAGGCTTGAGGCGAAGCAGGCTCACGGCTTATGTGTTTGCCACTTTCTTTTTCATTTTAATCCACACCATGATCTTTTCCTAACCCTAACCAAGTGGTTTTTGTGCCTAAACCTAACCAGACCTTAACCACAGGGCATCATGATGATTTCAGAACAACGGGACTTCGGAACAATGGGATGTCGGACCAGTGGGCTGTCGGAAAAATGGGCAGACCCCATTTGTGAATAGAAGATTACAGGTTAGGGTAGTACGACGCAGTTTTTTTGAGCGGAGTGGTGAGCGAGTGGAGCGGGATAAAATTTATGATGGAGCGGAGCGGAGCGAAGAATGCGCAGAACCAAGCGGAGCGGACGAACGGCGCAAAGTGACAGGTCTGCGAGCGAGGAGCGGAAATTTTCACCCGCTCCGCTCCGCTCACATGCTCTGGCCCTAATATGCCCCCTTTCAGCTTTTTCCGGTTGACCTATTACGTCACAGACCAAACAATCGAACGTTGTCCAGCTGCCACTTTTTTGAACAGTTCACCATTCTGTGTTTTCCTCCCATTCGTGTATTTCAAATTATTTAACTCTTTCAGCTGACACAACATGAACTGTGTCTCCTCGTCATCCAAAAATACAAAGCTCTGGATGTAGATTTTGCCATGTTGTTACAGATTTTTCTTCTGTTACATAAGATGCTATGCATATGCTGTTCGACTTCTGCATCAAAGCCTGGGTCAGGAACTGTGGTGCATGTAAAGAGCACCTTGGCCTGCTTGACTGTATACCATGCAGGAGTAATTTGACTCCCGCATCGCATTATCTGGGTGTTAGTCCAACTTTGAGAAATTTGATTTAGTACTATTTCAGTTGGAACATGTTTACGTGTTTTTTAAAGTCTGGTTTTAGTCAGACTAACACAATAAATAGGTTTTCTTTAACGTCATGTAAACATACTGAATGTCCATATAAAAGGGACAGCCGGCAGGATGAGTTCATGGGTGGCACGGATGTGATGTTTTGACAAAGTGTTATCCATACAAACCACCATGGGAGGTTTAAAAAGCAGCTGATAGCAGTTAGCAGCTAACTCAAAGAAGAACAGTGGCTGAAAATGTCCACAATTTGAGAAAACAATGACGATCCGGGAGCTCTCTACCCTCCAAGCAGAAGATGAGATCAGCTGCCATGTAATAGAGATGTTAAATGATTGTTATGGCCATGTTATGCCATTGTTATTGCTTATAAAGAGGCTGACACTGTTGTGGTACATGTCATGCCCGTCATGCTCATGTAGTTTTTATTATTAAAACTTAAAAAATATATATATATATTCTTATATTAGTTGTTGACAGGCGGGGTGCTGTAGACTGTAGTAGGAAATGTGTATTGGAAACTGTTTCTTGTTTTTGGTCGAGGCTGAAAAGGAGTTAAAGGACAGGTTCACTTTTTCAGCTCTGTCTGCAAACAATACTCACATGACCACATGTACATTAACCTGAGAGTCACTGGTGACTCTAATCATTGCTTCTGTCAGTCTGTCTGGCCCTGAGGAGATCCCTTCCAAAAGCGGTTTCAGTGTAAGTGATGGGTGACAAAATCTACAGTCCTCATTCTGTGTAAATTCTAAGGTAGAGCTAAATATGAGATTTTATGATTTTGCACATCAAGATCATACAAACTGGAGTTGAAGAGTTTGAAAGATGTGGCCTTTTACCAGGCTATGATGGTCTAATAAAAGTCTCTATGCAGTTGCATTATGGCTAAAGAAGGATCCAGTATTTTGGAGCATGATTAATATTTGGGGCCAAGAGTCTGGATATCTCAGCCTCTGCTGCTTCCATTTCTTTTTTAGTTCTGTGATAGCTGTGGTTGGAGGCACTATATTTTCGGGTTGTCTGTCTGGCTGTACATGTATCTGTACATCTGTACGCCCGTCCATCCCATTCTCATGAATGCAAGATGTCAAGAGAGCCTCGAGGGAATTTCTTCAAATTTGGCAGGAATGTTCACTTGGACTCATAGATGAACTGATTAGATTTTGGTGGTCATAGCTCAAAGGCAGGGCTTGACGCTAACTTTTTTACCAAGGAGCACGTGCTCCTAAGTTGAAAAAGAAAGGAGCGCACAAAGAACTTTAGGGGCACAATGTAAATTGATCAAATAATGTGTTTTCCGTAATAAACGTGATGCAAATAGACATTTACAAGCAAAATTTTTTAATCAATTTGTATACAAAATGTACAGAAAGGTAAAATCATCAAGTTTTGAAAAAGTATTGCAATTTAATTTTGTCTTTAATGTTATTATCTTATAGGCTATATATTATCTTTGCAATATGATTATCTTATATAATGTTATTACTATCCTAAAACATGCTCCAGGTCCTCTGAAACTCTGCAGGACTTTAGCCTCTTTCACACAGAGCGCGATTTTCGCAGCGCCCACCGCGGGGTAGGGCGCAGAGCAAGCGGAGAGCAAGGCACGCAAGACAGGATTTCGGGGAGTACAGGCTCGTTCAGGAGCTACAGCTCCATGGTGACTGCTTCCGGGTCTACTTCAGGCTCTTCTCTGCTATTGGACGCGCCGAGGTGTCGTCACAGCGCGTTGCGGTGAAATAAAAAAAAATTCAATTCGAGCGCAGGCTGGCGGCGCGCAGACGTCGGGGCATGCGGCCTCTCGCGCGGCGCTCAGCTCGGCGGCAGAGCAGTGCGCTCTTGTGCCGCGGTAGCACATACACAATGAATGGGTACGTCGGCGGAGGTCTGCCCTTTGCGCGCTCTGTGTGAAAAGGGCTTTATTTCCACCCTGCCCAGCAGCGGTACCGTGGCGAACCAGCGGTACCGTGGCGAACGGTCCCTAACTGCGGGGAGAACGGAGCAGGCTTCCCCGGAGGTCCACTGCTTATCCCGGTCCATCTCCTCCACACTTTGACTTATTTCCACCCTGCCGACAGTGGGACTTATATTCATTGTGCCGGCAGTGGCTTGGAAAACCGCCCATAACCGTGTCACACGGGGAAGAGGGAAGAGGGAAGGCGGCTGGAGTTCCTCCAACATTTGTGGTTAGAGTATCATATTTTTTTTATTGACAAAAATATAGGCTGCTTCTGCTGATTTTTTTATGCGCACATGTGCCCCTAAATATTTTTTACAGTTCGCACACACCTATTTTTAATTTGGCACAAACATTCACTTGGACTCAAGGATGATCTGATTAGAATTTAGTGATCAAGGGCCTAAGTCACTGACCTTCCATCTGTCTCATTGTCGTGAATGCAATGAATCATGGTGTTCATGTGTTGCTTTTAATGAAAGCAGTCAATATAACAACTGAACAATTATTTGAATGGCACATTGAACTAAACATTGGAACATTTCTTCTTCACCACCTTGGGAGCGTTTAAAAAACGCAGATAGGCCTATTTTTGTCTGCTTTCAGGTGGTTGAAGCGACATATTTTCCGAAGCACGCTCTGTCTGTGGGTGGGAGTGTGCTGACCTGTGTGTGTGCGCACACGTATCTCTGTGTGTGTGATCCGATCCAATATCGATTCGACTGGAGATTTCTCAGTTACAATACCAGTTTTTGCTAGTATGTGAAAGAGATTCTCAGAGAACTAATAGTGTAACATTTACATGGAATTATTTTTTTAAAAGAATAAATTCACAACAGGAATAAAACTGAATATTTTATAACTAAATGTTTCTAGAGCAGCAACAGTAATATTAAAACAGCAAAGTCACAATATAAACTTATTATCTCACTGGAAACAAAATACAATGGCAACAAAAACTCTTCACTTCTGTTTACGTTCAACAATGTTATCAAACACAACGGAGCTAGCTTGCCTTTTAGCCTCATTGTAGCCTGTAGCTCTAACTTCCTCTCTTGGCTTTGTGTTCACGTGTGCGTGCTTGCGCGAGACCTTGAGACATGGGCACCGCGTTCATGTATGCTGCAGGTGCAGCCTGGACCAAAATGTTTTTGTTGCCATTTGCGGAGCCTGGGCTGCCTACAGAGACCGGACTTTTTCACAGCATATTCAGAGGACATGTAGCTAGCGGATCGGGAGGAGATGTTTGCTGTATGTGACAAAAACTTTTCAAGCTTAGGAAGACTTAGATAGCCTTTAAAAGATTGATCTTTGATTTTACGAATAGATATCAGGTCATGCCAGTGAAGATCAATTTGAATCGGATTAATCGATTATTTTAACCCACCCCTAGTGTGCGTATCGGGGCGGAACTCCACCATGCATGATACAGATAGCAGAGAAGAATGCAAGACTATGTAGAGACAGAAATGACATGCTGTCATGTAAATCAGATAAATAACATAAGGCTATTTAGTTTGTTTAATAAAAGGACAAGATATAGACCTGTTCTATAGGAAAGGTAACCTTAAATGGCTTCTGTTGTGATCTGGCGCTATATACTGTAGAAAATAATGGGAGAGGAAACACTGCATTATAATGTTCTGCAAAAACACTTTTTTTGGCCATTACTCAACATCATAGAGGAAGATTCTTATGAAGCATCCATGTTTTCACAGATATGGATGTAAACTGTAAGTTCAACTAATGCGCAGAGGCATACAACTACAAAGCAGTAATTATAGTTTACACCTGTCCCTTGTAAGTCTCCCAGCAGAATGGAAGTGCTATACTAAATTGCTTCCTTTAGGGCCAAAGGATATTCGTAACTCCCTGACCCAAGAGATCAGAACTACAGCAACACTTGTTGTAGGAAGAACAGCTTTATAGTCAGACCAAGGTGTTTTGGCTTGTGAGCTTCACCAGGGTCATCATAAAACACATGACAGAGAATATCTAAATTAAAATAATTTATATTTAAAATTATTTTGAGTTTTGACCTCTACAGATGTTTTACCTTTTCTATGCACCTTGGAAGCAGATGAAGTTATGTTAGAAAGCTATACTCTGCTTCTGCTCGCTGCTCCCAACAAATAATTACATTAAACTGCCTTATTTAATCATACGAGAGATGGATAACTTTTACTGTCCAATGCCCTTTTTCTCATTAAAAAAAAGTCTATTTCTATAAATGTTGATTTCCCTATACAGCTAAACTCCTGCATTTGGAGTCTGCCATTGCAGATAATTTAAACATGTCAGTTGCATGTCATATTTGATCCATCATAGTGTAGAATAATTTGTTGACATGGTGCAGCTCTAATCTTTAGCGGTTCGCTTGTCTGTGGGTTGGCAGAGGGCCGAGAGGAGGGGGTTGGGTGGACAGAGGATAGAGAGCACGGCAGAGGGAGGAAAAAAGAGACAAAGCTATGAGGGAATATTGACAGGCTGTACAGTGGAAAAGTAGCAACAGTGCTGTATGAACAGCAGCGCAGTGAGAACAGCATGTCGCCTCCATCACTTTGTGCCTCAAAATGAATGTGATGCAGTGTTGAGCTATCGAGCTCTCTGCTGCTATTGTTGGACACTGATTGCTCATGGCTGCAGCAAAGCCTGTTTGAATTAGAATAGGAAAGTGAGCAGAGATAGCAGCATATTGACTGGCATTGACAGTGGATGGAGGGGGAGAGGGAGGGGCGAGCGAGATAGAGGGAGTATTGATGGATGAAGAGAGCAAGAGAGAGAGAGAGCACTTTCTCTCTCTAATAGGATTATTGTGTAAATGTGTTTGTCTGAAGGGCTGCCCCTAGAGGCTCCCAAATTTGTATGTGTTTGTTTGTGTGTGTGTGTGTGTGTGTGTGTGCGCTCAGTGGTAGAAAAGGAGTAAAAAAGTGATATTGGATGTTTAAAATGGAAAACAACACAGATGTGCAATTGGCCATGTTTCTTTTTTTTTTGTTATAGTAGTGTGTTATTTGTGCTACTACAGATCGGCTTCAGTGTCCTTGTCAGTATGTGGGACCCATAATGGTAGTTGGGGTCCAAATATTCAAGAAAGCCTCCACTCTCAGACTCTCCAACACAGCTGAGGATCTTTAATCGACTGGAATGACTGGCACACAATTTTGTACAGACAGCCATGAGTGAGAATATCTGAGGAAGCACGAGGGGTCATGATATCAGCCCTACGAAATCTGTTATAATTTTTCCAGATTACGTTTTATTTTTTCACAAATTTTATGTTCTCCAGTTTAATTTTCCTGAATACTGTGTTTTCTTGGTTTAAGCACATTTTGTTATCAGAAAGAGTGTCAATCATGTGGTGGATGAATAAAATTTCAACAATTCAATGAAAAACAACAAACAAAATTTAATAGATTTTAATAAAGTTGATGTAACAAACACAATGTATCTTACCATTCATATGCAGATGTTACACAATTATATATTTCACCTTCTCACAATATCCTCAGCCCCATAAATGACCTGGTTAATTGCATCAGTGACATTAACATCTAGATGACCAAAAACTTTCTACAATTACACAAAGACAAAATGGAGATTCTTGTCGTGGGTGCCAAACATCAGAGGGAGGAGATCAGTTCTGAACTGATTTCACTGTCTCTAAAACCCAGTGAGCAGGTCAGAAATCAGGTGTTATCATGGATCCATAACTCAACTTTACAAGTCATATTATGAGTATAACAAGGACCACATTTAACCACCTAAAAAACATTTTCAAAGACAGACACTGAAAAACTGGTCCATTCTCATCTCCTCCAGACTAGATTACAGTAACGCCCTTCTTGCCAGGCGGCTCCAACTTATTCAAAATGTTGCAGTACTCACTGGGATAAGAAAAACAGAACATATTACTCCCATACTCACAACACTGGCTTCCGATAAAATACAGAATTGATTTCAAAATATCCCTTACTGTTTACAAAGCACTTAACAGACTAGTTCTCCAGTACATCTCTGACCTTCTCACAGCCTACATACCCCCCAGAACCCTCAGATCATCAGACACTGGTCTCTTAATTGTTAGTGTTGCACGGTACATTGGCTGTACGGTAGACCGCGGAACTAAAACACCACGGTACATATGATATCATAATATTGGAGTACCGTAGTACCACGGTACCTCACAGTACTACTACTGTGGGATAAGTTCAAAATCCAATCGCAAGAGGGTGAGTGTTCACGCGCCATCCAATAACGATGCACGCTGGCCAATAATGACGCGCGCTAGCCAATAATGACCTGACGCTCAGTATGCTGCTGCAGTGGTTTGTTTTCCAGTGACATTTCAGGTATTAGCTGAGCTATTGAGTATCTTTAAGCAGTGAAAGTTATTATTTATTTCTTTTTACTTGTAGGCTAGATTTGTTTATGTAAGCTACAGTGATTTGTTTTCCACTACAGAGCTCTACGGTGCGGGCATTTTACTCGCATTTGCGACTAAAAATAGTTTTGTGTGAGCAAAAGAAATCATTCAGGAGCACGCTGATTTCAACCAGCAGCAGAAACGAGAGGCGAATCCTGCCGGTTGTGGGTTGAATGGGGGTCACAGACAGGAATACGGCAGAGCACTATGGCCACCGCAAGGTAACGGCTTACCGGCAACCGAGAAGCCCGGCTCCAGGTCCAATAATTTCCTCTTCGTTGGTGTCATGACTGCCCAGAAGTACCTGAACAGCTAAGCCGTGGCGGCACACAGGTATGTGACGTGTCAGAGGAGAAACGAGCCGTTCACATTTCTCTCTTTGTGGCAGGTAACAGTCCAAAAATCTCACTGCACTGTTCTTAACTTACCAGAGGAGGAGGGTGGCTGGTTGATTTTTATTAATTTATTTTATATTGATCCCCCCTATGTTAATCACTTATTGATGCTGTTTTTGAAGTATGAATAAGTCAATAAGTAATTTATTCCATTGACATATCATTGATGTATTATAGAAAAGTGATTTATCTTTTTATAAATGACAAAAGGCACATCTGCCTCATTTTTGCTGTGGTATCGTGATACTACTCAGAACCGTGATACTTTCACTGGTATCATACCGTGGGTCCCAATTTTGGTACCGTGACAACACTACAAACTGTGCCCATGAACCAAAATAAAGTTATCGAAGGTGCATTCAGTCATTATGGTCCCAATCTCTGGAACAAACTGCCTGATGATCTGAGATTCTCAACTGTGTCATCCTTTAAAGTCAAGTTTAAGGCCTACCTGTACTCCCAGGCCTATGAATAGTTAGTGCCTCTGTCTGTCTGTCTGTCTGTCTGTCTCTCTCTCTCTCTCTCAAATTTCAAATTCAAAAGCTTTATTGGCACGAAAGTTTTCAAAAAAAACATTATTGCCAAAGCATAAAATACAAACACAAACACAAAATACACAATAACAGTAATATGAAAATTAATCAAAATCAAATAAAAATAGATACTTTTCATAAAATATATATGAATAAAATAAAACATGTAAATATATATTTTTATATCCTGTGTGTGTGTGTGTGAGTGATGGGCCGGTCAAAATGAACAAAAAGAAAGAAAGGAAGATACCCAGACCAGCCCACAAAGGGTCATAGGATCTGGGCTCTTCCCTCTAACCTTAAATAGAAAACTAAACCTAAACAGAAATAAAAGCCGTGAAAACTAGGGCTACCGGACCCACCAAAAAACAAAAGAGTGTGTGTGTGTGTGTGTGTGTGTGTGTGTGTGTTTAGGTCATTCACTGTCCCTCAGGCGGTGGCACGCTAATACATACTGGGCGGCAAGATTTGCCCTGTCTCCCTCTCCCAGGAGAATTGTGAACTTTGAGAGCTCACTGAGCTCTTTGAAATCAGGAACCAAAGAGTTGAACCTGTTGAAATAAATGTTACTTATGTTATCAAATGTTTTACAATGTAGGAGGAAGTGCATCTCTGTTTCGACCTCACCTGTCGAACAGTGACTACATACTCTGTTTTCTTTTGGTTGTCATGACTTTTTGTGTCGGCCTATTTGGATTGCCAGTTTGTGGTCACTGAGCCTGTACCTGGTTAGGATCTGTCTCTGCTTTGTATCTCTGACAGCAGAGAGATAGTCTGCCAATTCATAATCTCTGTTTAGGGCCAGATAACATTCTAATCTACTTTGGCTTTTAGTTTCTTCTTTCCAGTGTTCTAAATAGGGTTCTCTACATTGTTTTATAATTTGGTTGACTCTGATTAGTGTTTGGAAAGCAGTGTTGGTGTGAGACTGGTCAGAGTGTGTCTGAGAAGGGCCAGTTAGTCTCAGCACCAGCTGACACAGGGGACTCTTTTCTGGGTTTAGTTCCTGTGTTTGGAGGGCTTTGGAATGGAGGGTGTCTTGTGAGCTGACTTTAAGGTGGATGAAAAATTTCAGTGCTCTCTTTTGAATGTTAATTATCAGTGGATATATTCCTAATTCTGCTCTACATGTATTTGTTGGTGTATTTCTGTGTACGTGTAAAATATATCTGCAGAATTCTGCATGTAAAGATTCTTTTGGATGTTTGTCCCAACAGGTATAGCGCTGATGACTGAGTGGACCCCATACTTCACTACCATAGAGCGCAGTGGGCTGGATGACACTGTCAAATATTTTGAGCCAGATTTAATTGGAATTTGAAAATTATAACATTTTCTCTTAATTGCATTTAGAGTTCGTAGAGCTTTTTCTTTTAGTGCATTCACTGCCATGTTAACAACTCCCTGATGCTGTTATGGTTATACCAAGGTAGGTGTAACTCATACTATGTTCAGTGATATGATTATTTATAGACTTGCACCAATTACAATTTTTTGGGCTGATACCGATTTCCGATTTGCAGAGTGTTTGGACGGCTGATTCCGATTTTGGTTGATTCCGATTAAATTTTTTTCAAACCACTTTACAGCACACAAGATATTGCAATATTTTCTATCTTTGCTTTATTAGAATATTTTAACCAAGATACAACCAGCTTTTCAATAATCATCTCAAACAAACAAACAAAAACAGGGACATGTTTCTTAACCTGTTAAGAAACGTTTTCCTTTTTGCTCGAATATAACTTCAGGTACAGTATTGAAATAAATAAGTAAAAAAATACATACATACATAAATAAAAACATCGATAAATAAAATAATTTGTGGGTAATTTCTTGAATAGACAAAAAAGTAAAAAATATCTCCTGTGGAAAATTCACACAGGTCTGCAGGATGTGCCCGCCAGTAAGCGCATGGACACGCATGGACACGCCTCGCCTCGCCTCGCCTCGCCTCGCCTCGTCAGTTTCAAGCGGCACTGTGCAGCAGTTAAGTTTAACATGGACAATTAACAACTTTCTCCTTCTCTCTTTTGATGTGTATGCGTGAATGATTAAGGTGAGTAGCCGCCCATGTTTCACTTCCTCACATCGCCCAAGCTGTGAGTTGCACATGTGCATGTGTGTGCACTGCTGATGTTACACGATGTCAATCATGCGGCGTGCCGGGAATTTGACCGGCGTTTTAAATCGGCATATTTTAGACTGACCGGCCGGTCACAGGTCACGGAGCACTGCCGATAAATTGGTGCAAGTCTAATTTTTTATGGTAAACTGATATTTGTTCTCCTGACATCGGGGGTGTTTTTGAAAAATCATGAAATTTGTTTTTGTCTTGTTTACTGCCAGGGCCCAGTTCTGACAGTACTTTTTTACTTATGTCCAGCTGTTGCTGTAGTCCTTGTAGGGTAGGAGATAGTAGAACAAGATCATCAGCATAAAACAGAGACTTCACCTCTCTGTCTAGGAGGGAGAGGCCAGGACATTGATCCAACTGAACAGCAAGCTCATTTATATACACATTAAATAAAGTCGGACTTAAATTGCAGCCCTGACGCACACCTTCTCTCTGGGTGAAGAGTTCAGTTTGTTTGTCTCCAATTTTAACAGGACAACTATTTTCTAAATACATTGATTTAACTAAATCATACACTTTGCCCCCTATACCACATTGTAGATTTGCTGGATATCAAGGCAATTTAAAACAAAACAAAACAAAAAAAAAAACGGCGCTCTACTGTGCATTAAGAGATGTTTTTTGGGGAAATACCTACATGACTGTCAGAGAAGCCCCGTTTACAAACAGACCTACAATCCATCTCCTCTCCTCTCCTCTCCTCTCCTCTCCTCTCCTCTCCTCTCAGCGGAGGGTGCCCTGTCAGCCCTGCACTGACAGTGACAGGGCGCATCTCTTTGATCTGAAGTGACACAGCCCGTTTGCTCACGCTTCAGGGTTGTTCAATAGAGTAATTGCGAATAAATATTGTTTTAATGTGTAACTATTGAAATGTGTTACAAGGGCTTTCATAAATTCCTACAATGTTGCGGCACTGCCGCCTTTGCAGGTTAAAAGTTAATGACAGCGACTTGAAGTGAGGAGGAGCAACACGTCTCCGGCTCACCTCTGGCTTCTGGGAAAAACCCAAAAAACTCCCAAATTGGAGATGTTTTTCTTTGCCACCAAAGCCACAGCGGTGTTGGCTGCCATGCTGAATGGTAGTGATCGACGTAAGACTTGTGCCAAGGCTGTAACCCCCCACGTGCCAAGGATGTATACCCCCCCCCCCCCCCCCCCCCAGGCAGTTTAATCGTGTATTGGCAATCTAGAGCAATGACAATCCACAATATGAAATTTAGAGGCAATCGTACAGCCCTAGTGTGAAGGGTATATATATGGTTGGTGGTGCGGTATTTTGGGAGGAAGCCAATTTGACTTTTACTTAAGACAGAGTGCCTTCAAGGAAATCTGTAATACAATGTTGGTCATATCACCCAGCCCTACCCTGCATCTCTGGGGTGCTGCATTTTAGCATTTCATTTTGGACCACAAGCCTTCTTTGACCGGAGTGATTTTATCTGTGTGGTTCCCAAGTAATTGTTTTTAATTGTTTCTTCTGATGTTTTGAGTTTTTCTTTTATAATATATTGATCTGAATTTATTGGTATATCTTTGTACAGATTTTCAAAATGTGTTTTCCAGATGTCGCCATTTTGGATGGGTTATGCTTGTTGGCTGATTGTATTTACCGCCCAGACAGTACATTTTACACCTGATAAATGACAGCAAAACATAGCGCCATTATTTTTTTTCTGTTTATTTGGCTGAAGCGCTGTAATAAAACCTTTAAAATCAAAGGGAAATCCTATTTTTTATAAAATCTTTAGCATTTTTCCATGTTTTCCACATCATTGAAATGAAGGAGCCTAAATTCTTTTGAAAACGTGTATTGCGAAAAATGTTGAATTTCAAGATGTAGTGTGTGTCACATATGTCCTGTATGGGCTGCAGTCGTTAATGAAAGGAGGGAAAATGTTTTTGATATACTAATACCAGCGCTCCGCCTTAAATAATTTTTGGATAACAGGTGTTATTTTGTCTGATCCCCTCATTGTAGGTGTAGCTATTATTTTAGCAGAACCTGCTTTTTGGTCACATGTTGTTTGTTGGTGAAGCATAGTAGCACTTTATTCTGCTGCCAGCAGTGGGGGCATTGCATGTAGATCTGTTTCCTATTTTAGTACACTGATGTGATATGACTACCTTTAATATGGATAAGACAAACCTTTATTGTGGTTTTAAGTTTACTGCAAACAAGATGAACCGTCCTAACTCTTAGTAACACATGAAAAATATCATTAGATATTGAATTAAAATTCATTCATGAGTAAATGCAGCCATTTACAGGGAGGTGGTGTTCTAATTTTTTTGTGTGTCTCTATGTTCTAGGCATGATAAATTAATCATGAATCACCAAAGCCTGTGGTCTGGCAGGAGTTCTGGTGAAACTGGAGCCCCAGAGCTTTACTTTGGAGTGGAATGGTGGGAGGGTGCGGTTGTTAACAAGCAGGAGGCAATTTTAATTAGCCATGCTGCTGTTGAAGAACTCATCAGCTTTATGTTGGGATCTCTCTCTCTCACACACACACAATCAGACACACACACCCACCCACTTAGGAAGCTTGTGGAAATTAAACATCCCCCATCAGGCTTTATTGTTGTAGGGGGTGGGGGTGGTGGGAATGAAGGCAGCACAGTGAGACAGGGAGCTGGAGTGTGACACTTTATTTGTACACAATAAACACACACCCTCAGTTTTTATTTAGCCCTCAGACTCTGTGCATCTTATTGTTGTTCCCCTGTTTTTCATAGTGTGGGGGTGGACGGCCCAAGGAACAACTACCAGTAGCAATTACATCATATCTGGGATTGGATGCATCAATTATTTGCATAATGACCAACATCTGAACTTCTGGCTCTCCTATGATGCTAAGCCTCAACCCCAACCCCTCCCTTCAGGGAGGAGCGTGTGATCAGAGGGTCAACTCAAGGTCAATAACTTTACTTTATTGATATTCTTTAATTATTGGTTAATTGATTGGTCTCAGAATGTTAATGACAAATATCCATTAATAGTAAGTTGCTCCACAGTCCCCAAGAAAAGGCTTCAATTTATTGAACTCAGAGGGTGACTTTTTGCTCCTCAAGACTTAAAAGGGCCATTTTAGTGATGACTAAACCTTTCTGTGGAAACCACCCCTCAGAGTAAACCTGCACCTCTCATTTACCCTGTATGATTAAAAAAAAATAAATAGAGAATTATCTCAATAATCAGGGTTGGATTTTACCATCAGGCCCCCAGTTAAATGGCCCCTAATAGCTATAGCTGTATTATATGAAAAATTATGAAAATAGTGAATAATGTTACTGTTTTACCTCATTGTACCCTGAAATAATTTACAAAAAAGGCCCCCTAAGCACATCTTTAAGAAGAGCAACACCATAATTGTCTTTAAGAGGAAAACGCTGTACCAATCTGTTGCAGATTCAGACGTTTACTCATGAAATGTAACAATTAAAATGTGATGCATTATTATTCATTAAACTATTCAGCATTATATAACAATGCAACACCCCACCTTGAATGGATTTTAAGTACATTTAAGCAGGCTACACTGGGCTTATAATACCTGTCCATCACTCTTCTGAATGCAGTACTTTGATTTTAACAGTATACTGTGGCCTTTTTTTTTTGTCAAAGATTATTTTTTGGGTTTTGCCTTTACTTGACAGGACAGATTAAGCATTAGAGGGGAGAGAGAGAGAGAGAGGGGATGACATACAGCAAAGGGCCGCAGGATGAAATTAGGAGTGTGCCATATCATCTTGTTCACGATAATGCCGGTACATTTTTTAATATCATATGGAAATATCATGATACTTGCAATATTTCAGCTTGTTGACATATTGATGTCATACTGTTACCCACGGCAACAAGCATGGCTGAAAGCGAAATTATTACTGACTCTGCAGTTGTTCTAAAAATAGGAGCATGTCCTGAATGTTTTATGAACAGCCCGGACTTCTCAGACTCTTTTAGCGATTTGCTGCTCAGAGGGAACTCATTCAGCGGCTCTGCTGGCAGCAGCACGGGAGTCAGTGTTGTGAAGTCATTTTGTCATAAAACTTTGGTAATGTAAACCTACGTGCTGCTCGCAGCTTAACAAAAACTACTTATAAGTGAATGTGCAATAGTACATACATACAGTATAATACATGTTATAGCGTGATGGAGAAATGGCAAAGCATAAAGGTCCAGGTGGAAAAAAAACAACTCAGTCATTTACTGTAGGATTTTGCTAAAAGAGAAAGAAATCACCTGTTGATTTATATTGATCCCAGGGTACATTTTTTTGAACTTTTAAAATGTGTAATTTGTGGTAGGTTTTATTTTGTTGAACTGTTAATATTGTAAACAGAATAGGGATGTAATGATTACTGGTCAAATGATAAACTGCTGTAAAATTCCCGATGGTTAGTATTACTGTTTCAAATTTTAATTAGGGACCGGGCAGCCTAAGCTGCCAGGACCCTATTGTTATCCTGCATGTTCTTCTTCTTCTTCTTCTTCCGAGGAAATCCTACTTCCCATGCGCGAAAAATCACCAAACTTTGCACAAAGGTCCAGTCCCATGCCAGATTGCCTCAGCTGCAAAAACAGGCCAATAGTCCTGATGGTGGCGCTACAGCAAGCCTCTAAACTTCAAAATTTTGAAAATTCACAACGAATCAACCATCTGTGCTACAGATTTGCAACTTTCACCAAAATGTAGCCCCAATACTGAAGAAACTTTTGTACATTTGAACCTATTGCCAATTATGAAGTCCATCACTGTAAACTTATTAAACCTATCTCCTCCCACAATTTTTGCTCAATTGACACCAAACTTGCTACAGAGCATCTTCAGACTGTCCTACACAAACGATCCACACAGATTTTTGATTTATCGAAAATTGAGCCTACAGTGCATCAAAATGTTTGACTGTAAACGGTATTGTAAACATATACTTGCAAATTCTTGCTAAATACATTTTCAATGTTCATTAAAAAAAATGACAAAATTTTGGAGTCATGGTAGATGATGTTTGGAAAATATCAGAATTTTATCTCAAAAACTGAATTTTTTACAGCATTTTGAATTTCGCTCTCATGCGAACAATTGGAGTCAATGCAAAAATGGCATTTTTAAACATCAGTTTTTCACTTATGGAGCCAATAAATCATTGTTAAAAACAAATTACCAACATCTCCATGCTGTCTAGATGCAATTTGTGTATTTTCGGATTTTTGTCTTAATAACTGAATTTTTGACAGCCGTTTGAAATCTGCCTTTACACACTAACAGCTGCTGTCTTGCACACAGGTGACTGGCTTAGTCAATTTGTGAAGCTACATGTGACATTTCTGTTTGCCAATTAGCTCAGTGAGATAGAGCATTGTTCTTGGTGTTGAAGATTGTGAGTTCAAGCCTCAGCTCGTGCAACATTTCCATATGAGAAATCTACCCAAACTTTTCATAAAGGTCCAGTCCCATGCCAGATGTCCTCAACTGGAAACACAAGACAATAGTCCTGATGGTGGCGCTACAGCAAGCCTCTAAATTTCAAAACTTTGAAAATTCATAACCAATCAACCATATGTACTACAGCTTTGGAACTTTAATTTTGCCTAAAATTGCCCGGCCCTGACCATTGCTGCGCAGCAGCTATAATTATCATTAAAACCGTGTTTGATTACCACACTTTGAAAAACTCACGATGATACTGCTCATTGCCTGGAAAAGCAGCAGCAGTACTCAGACACAGGTGCGCATGCGCAGTTTGCAATGTTTGGCCTCTGAAAACATAGTGGAAGGCACCGAAGGCACCTGCACAGACAGTGCTCCGGAGATTTTCACCCCCTCTAAAAGGACAAAGTCTGAAGTCTGGACGTATTTTGGATTTTATAACGATACGAGGGGAAACTAATTGAAGATAGTCACCCTGTCTGCAGAAAATGCAGAAAAAAAATCTCCGCGAAGGGGGCTAACACTTCAAATTTGATGAGCCATCTCCGTGTCCATCACCCACAACTATACAGCTAGTGTACTTGTGCCTGGTACACACTACACGACTTTTCTGCCCGTTCTGAAAGTCACTATGCCACATTACACGATTGTGGAGTCATAAAAGCGTGCCGTGACTTGGCCGACAGACATGACACTCTACACGATGGTCCACACCAATTATCCCCGGTCGTCTTTCGAGACGTGTGTGATGTCATAGGTTATTCTTGTCCTATTTTTATTACTTTTACTATTATTTCAGTCACGATGTCTGTTCATGTGCCAGCCGAAATGTTATTGTAGTAACGTAAAAAGCGCCAGCAGATGGCAAGAGCTACATTTGAAGTACTGTACGCAAACATGCAAGTCGCTGAATCCTCCACAACCAAGTTCCTACAAATGTTTCACAGTTAAGGCCAATTTAGAAAATGGAGGGATTCTCTCAGCCGAGGTTATATTGGGCTTTTAATTTGAAACAAATTCAGTAAGTGTTGAGTTTGAAATGATGGCGCAATGAATTAACTTTATCAAGGCAACGAGATCGGATAAAGTTGGCTGTATTCATAGTTTATATTCATTCAAACATGTTACTTGGCTAAGCAGAACGCTTCAACTCATTATAATTCAATAACATTGCATGATTTACAACGAGGGGATAATAAGATAAATGTATTACTTATAGGTTGAGATTGATCCATGTCTCTTCCACCGTTTCAGTCTAGTGCGTCTTGTTTGAACACTGCAAANGCCAGGTTGTGGAGGGCTTTAGGGGTCGTGATGAGGAGTTTGGAGTGGATACGCTGGGGGATGGGGAGCCAGTGGAGGTTATGAAGAACTGGGATGATGTGTTGGAGTGTGTGAGAAGACGAGCAGCTCAGTTCTGGATATACTGTAGTTTCTTGAGGGTTTTGGATAAAGAACCGAAAAGGAGAGGGATGGACGGAGGCAGGCAAAGTTTCTGAATCAAAGGAGAGGGTTACCGATACCAGTATACAAGATACCCAAGTCTCTTTAAATTAGGGCTGTCCCGAATACCATTTTTTAACATTCGGACCTTCGGCAGAATTTATAATGAATATTTGAATATTCGTTCGGCATCAGACTCCAGGGTTTTTTCGGACCTAAATGTATTGCGGAGTTTTGCACAGCAGCGACCGGATCTTTGCTCTCAAACCACAAAAAAATGTGATGGCACAACAGTCTCCTTCAGTACATTATTCTATGCTTTCTTTTGATTTTCACATTGGCTCGTGATCCTGTTTAATTTGTCTTCTGATTAAATCGGAACCGCTGAAATAAGTTGTAGGAAGCCTCTGCAAGTAATTGGTTGCTGCCAGACATTCTGTGCTGTAATAAAATGGTTAATCAGCAGTGCCGTGCACTGTAGAGCCGATGCGCTGCTGGTTCTGCCGGCCTGAATAGAATATAATGTCTATAGCCTTGCTGTTGTGTGTACAGCCTTTATAGACTGAGCTGAGTAGTGATGCGCAGGTCGGCCCGTAACCCGCGGGACCCGCAAATGGACCTGCGGGTCGGGCAGCAGTGATCGTCTGTTAAATCGGTCTGTAAATGATATTTTGACATTATTGGCTATTACTGTCATGGCATCCGAAGGTACTGATGAGTTGAGCAGGTGACAGTCCGCGGTCGTTTTCAAAACACACTTGTGTCATGCACTCCAAAAGAAATTTATTGTACAAAACGGGAGAAACGGGTTCCATAATTCATATTAAATTCAAAAGATAACGAAAAAACAGCTACAAGTTAGAGGGAATAGTGATAAAGTGGTAAAACTTGGCATTGATCCACAGCCTCAGATGGATGTGCTCAAGCGTGCCGTGCGCACAAGCTCAGTAGGCTATACTATATTTTCACATTTTTAACAATGCAGTTTAAAAGTTTTGATTTTTATTGATAACCTACATTTACCAACAACAAAAAGACTACATTTAGCACCAAAAGAAAACTAAAAAAAAAAAAAAAGTAAATAAAAAAAATGAATATCGAATACCAAATTTTCATAACGAATACCTACCCATAGAAACGAATATTTGAATATCCGAATATTTGGGTACAGCCCTACTAATAACTGTGATAATTTTGGTCACAATAACCGTGATATGAAATTTTCATACTGTTACATCTCTACAACAGAATCTGAATCTCACTCTGAGTTACTGTTGTTGTTTACAAACTAAAAAAATTAGAGATCATTTAAGTGTAGATTTTACTGAATATTTGAAGGCAAACTGTTGATATGTAAAACTATATCACTTATTATGTTGCAATTCAATTTTCTTAAATTAATTAATTAATTATATATATATATATATATATATATATATATATATATGTACACATGTATATATATATATATATATATATATATATGTACACATGTATATATACATATATATATATATACATGTATATATATATGTATGTATGTATATACATACACATACACACACATCAGATCAGATCATCAAGAAGACTGTGTATGGATACCAATTCCGAAGTGGAGTAACAATCAGCCACCTGCTCTACATGGATGACATCAAGCTGTATGCCAAGAATGAGTGAGAAATCGACTCACTGATCCACACCACCAGGATCTACAGCAAGGACATAGGGGTGTCATTCGGATTAGACAAATGTGGCCGGATGGTATCAAAGAGAGGCAAGATGATCAGAACTGAGGGAGTCGACCTACCAGAGGGCATCATAGGATCATCATAGGAGATATCCAGGACAGCTACAAGTCCCGCAGGTTAATGGAACTCATGAGGAGGCCGCAAGAAAGTCGACCACAACCAAATGCCTTCAGAGAGTAAGGCAAGTCCTGAGGAGTCAGCTGAATGGTCAGAATAAGGTCCGAGCCATCAACATGTACGCACTGCCAGTTATCAGATACCCAGCTGGGATCATAAGCTGGCCAAAGGAGGAGATAGAAGACACAGATATCAAGACAAGAAAGCTCCTCACCATGCATGGCGGGTTCCACCCCAAGTCCAGCACCCTGAGGCTATACACTAGGCGGAAAGAGGGGGGCTAAGGACTAGTGAGCATCAGAGTCACTATCCAGGATGAAACATCCAAAATCCAGTAGTACATCAAGAAGATGGCCCCAAAGGATGAGCTGCTAAGTGAATGCCTCAGACAACAGAAACCTGATGAGAACAAAGACCTGGAGGAGCAAACAACATGGAGGGACAAGCCCCTACATGGTGCATACCACTGTCAGATAGAGGAAATGGCTAATATAAAGAAGACCTACCAGGGGCTGGAGAATGCTGGACTGACAGACAGTACCAAGGCACTAATCATCGCAGCACAAGAACAGGCCCTAAGCACAAGGGCCATAGAGGCCAGGGTCTACCACAGCAGATCAGACCCAAGGTGCAGGCTGTGCAAAGATATCCCTGAGACGGTCCAGCACATGGTGGCAGGGTGTAAGATGCAGGCAGGATCAGTGTACGTGAAGAGGCACAACCAAGTGGCTGGGATAGTGTACAGGAACATCTGTACCCAGTGTGGACTCGAAGTACCCAAATCCTGATGGGACACACCACCGAAGGTGGTCGAGAACAACAGGGCTAAGATCCTGTGGGACTTCAGCTTCCAGACTGACAAATAGCTGCTGGCTAACCAACCGGACATCGTGGTGGTTGACAAACACTAGAAGAGGGCAGTGGTGGTAGATACCAGCCGACAGCAACATCAGAAAGAAGGAACACGAAAAGGTGGAGAAGTATCAAGGGTTGAAAGAACAACTAGAACAGATGTGGAAGGTCAAAGTTGACGTGGTCCCCATGGTAGTAGGAGCACTCGGGGCAGTGACCCCCAAACTGGGAGAGTGGCTCCGGCAGATTCCTGGAATAACATCTGAAGCCTCAGTCCAGAAGTGTGCAGTCCTAGGAACAGCTAAGATACTTAAGATACTGCGCAGAACCCTCAAACTCCCAGGCCTCTGGTAGAGGACCCAAGCTTGAGGATGACACAGATACCACCCATGAGAGGGTGAATTTTTTTTTTTTTTACACACACACATATATATATATATATATATGTATATATATATATTTTTTTTTTTAACTAATTTGTCATTTTGTCAAGAACATAATTATCGCAAAAATACCCTGAAATATTGTGATATTATTTTAGGACCATATCGCCCACCCCTAGTTTAAATGTTGAAATCGAACCCAAGGCCGCTACAGCAAGGACACTGCCTTTGTACATAGGACGCCCACCCTACCCACTGAGCTACTTGGAACCCCAATACTGTGGCCTATTAATAGTTTTATTTGAGAATTCAATTTTTAGTACTTCTTTTATTGCTGCCATTACAAACATTCCCAGCTAGAAAAAGGGTGAAAATAGAGAGTAAGGCTGCACAATTTTGGCTTCTCACAATTAAATGAACATGATTGTCTGCGATATTGACATTTCAAATGCATGCTCCACTCACAGAAAACTGAGCTACATGCCAAATTAAGCGCTTCCTAAACTAATAGCAGCCTCCAGTTCTGAAGAGCTGTCATGCCGCTATGTGTGCACCCTGCAGCAGCAGACTGTGAAAAACTTTACTGAATGTTGCAACTGCAGATGGCAAGACAAAAATCATCCATCATCGACCATCATCATCTGTTGTTTGTACACAGGAGAGAACAAATGATATGCAAACAGTGTATGAGATGTGTCTGTGCCACAAAGCAACACAACTGACTTTTAAAACCCTCTGAAGAAACACCATAATCTGTAGTACGGTGAATGCATGAAGACTAAAAACATGTTTGACTGTGTGCTGAGTATGTGGACACAGCTCTCACTTTGGTTATACTGTTATTCTGCGTTTCCTAATTCTCACCTTAAATGTTTTCAGAAACATAACGTTTTTCTCTTACCGGCAGCATCTTTTTTCAGTTGTTCCCAATGAGGAGAGAGCGTATGTGGCTGCATGCGGCAGCCAGGAGAAAAGGTCCCACACCCAGTGTTGTTTTTCATAGCGCTCCGCCTTTTTTGTTAGGCTGCTCCAAGGGCTTTCTGTTGAAATTCTCTGAACTTTTGAGAAAGGCACTGGAAATGTCACTGCCACTTCTTTAGCTAGGCTACCGTCTACTGTGACAACAAGGACGAAAAAGCTTATTTTTTGGGTGAGGATTGGTCGCGGACACTAGATGTTGCTGGTGAGTGTTGTGCTTTTATCACTGTTAGCTTTGTAAACTTGACCCTCTGTTAATGTTAACGTCTGTGTCAAGATACTGTTTTCATTAGGAATGCACCGAAATGAACCGAAAATGAGTAAACACTTGGCCGAAAACTGAAACACCGAAAGAAAGTATGATGCCAATTTTTAGTACCATTGCGTTTATGGCTATGACTGTGTACTTACCTCACTAGAATCAAGGCATTGCAGTTGCATAAATTAATAATTAATAATAATAATAATAATTCATGCTTCAAAGAATAAATCAGTTACAAAATTATGAAAATATTTATTTAGCACTGACATTCCAACAATGCACAATATAAAATAAAATAAAATTGGCTGCTGAAAGATTGTAAAATTAAATATGTTCTCTCACAAAACACAAAGTGCATTTGAGTCAAGTGCATTTTAAAATTTTCTCTGTAGGACTACTACAACAAAGTGCATTCAGAACAAGTGCAGCTGCTTAAAGATATAACAATATTTTCTCTGTAGGCCAACAACATAACAGTGTATCAAAACAAAGATTGCCATAGCCCATATGTTAACCGTAGGCCTTTAACAACAACTAAAATCCACTAAGAATTGCAAATGTGCAAAGTAGAGAACAAATATATAAACACTAGTCACAAGCCGTTCTACTTCTTGAGGTAAAGTGGCAGGTCTTCTCATCGAGAACATGAACTTCAGCACTGAACAGTCTCTCGCTGTCAGTGGTTGTGCACAGAGCAGACAGGTACTTGCTTGCCATCTTTGCCAGTTCAGGCAAAGATGCGCTCTGCGCTTCTCCTGCTCCAAGTGGGTTCTCCGCATCCAGTGTGGCCTGGATCATTTCTCGTGCGCGCTGCTTTATCCCCACATCCAAGTAATGATCTTTATAACGCGGATCAAGTACAGTCGTGATGAAGTGCAGGGGATCCAAGTAGATCTCTGTGAAACGTGTGTTGACAGACTCTAAGAGTGTACTTTTCATCGTTTTCACTCCGTGGTCCATCTCAACGTCTTTGCTTAGAAGACGCTTTAGTGCTGGAATTAAAGGAATAACGTTTGCTCCAGATGCATCAGAGGAGCTGATGTCTTTAGTTAGCTGCTCAAAGGGGGCGAGAAGAGAGAGAATGTTCTCCATTAAGACCCACTGGTGTGAAGTAAATGTCGCGGGGAGTTCGTGATCTGCGCTGTATGCAGCCAAGACTTGGTTTTGCGCTAATAGGCTTTCCAGCATGTAATAAGTGCTGTTCCACCGTGTACTCACATCTTGTTGGAACCGTTTTTTTGGTGTTCCAAACGCATAGACTGTTAGCGGGGATAGGCCAGTTGAGAATGTTAAAAGTGGCCAACAATTCTTCTGCCTATAGCCGACATGTCTTTTACGCTGTGCTGAGACAGCACTCCCTCGTTGACAGCCAAATGTAGTGTGTGGGCCATGCACCGTATTCCTTTCAGTTGGCTTTCTTTTATCGCTTTTGCCATATTTCTTGCGTTGTCACTGACTATGGTATGCACTTTAGATCGGTCGATATATGCCAGGTGTCGAACATTATGGCGAATGCATCAGAAATGGCTGCTGCTGTATGTGACCCTCTAAACTCTTGTGACTGGAGCAGAATCTTTTGCGTTCAAAAACGTCCGCCACAGACGGAGTGGGTGTGCTGGGAGGGACTTTCCTTTTCTGTGCTGCGTTCTTCTCATATTCAGCATGACGATCGGGATGTTTTGATTTCAGTTGGTAAATTAAACCCGACGTGGAGAAACTCTTTGCATATGCACCCCCTCTTGAGATTTCAGCATTACACGATTTAAAAAGGGCTATCTGTGGGTCTTTCTCTGATATATTGAAATTCGCCCATACTGCAGACATGTTGGGTCTAATCTAGACAGGCACGTGCTGGCTGCGGTTTTTGCTTGCGTCATCACAACATCCTGTTTCGGCCGTGTTGTTTCGGTGTTAAAAGCCTTTTGGCTGAAAAATAAAAACGCATTTTTTGGCCATTTTTGGTAGAAAATTTTCGGTGGCCGAATTTTCGGTGCATCTCTAGTTTTCATAGAAACATACCGATGCATAATACATCATTAAAGCACACCCTTACAGATGCTTGCCGTGTAAAACGTAGGACAAAAAAATAGGAATGGAAATGATAAAACGACGACTGCTTTACAATTTTACCTTTATTGGAAAGTCACAAAAAAATGTTTCTACAGATTCTATGGTCCCACAGGGCAGCTCTGCCCTCTCTCTCGCTCTCTTTCTCTCAGCAAGCAGCAGGATGATGAGGTCTTGTCTCATCCCCTGTTTTGTTGGGCGTGATGGAAACACAGTAGCAGCACTGGTCAGATGTTAATTGTTGAATTCAGTTTGTTACATTTCTAATCTGTATAGTGGTAGAACTTTCTTTTAGCAGGAGTCACAGCCTTTTTCCACCACACGAATGTAATGAAGCATGTATCTGCTGGCACAGCTTCCTTTCAGGTATTCTTAGCAGTGCTGTCGATTGTTATTATTGGTCAATTAGTTGTAATATCACATCACAACAAGGACAACTACAACAAACACAATGTCTGGTGTTCAAAGGAAATGGGGATGCAATACACCACTAAACATGGCAAAACTTGTTGTACCTGTTTTGGGCCATCAACCAGATTGTGCCAGCACCAGCAGGGATCTGGATTCTCTGTCAGCAGTGGTGGAGGAAGTGCTGAAGTCCTTTACTGAAGTAAAAATACAACAATGTAAAAACATTGGTACAAGTCAACGGCCTTGATAAGTAAAGGTATAAGTACTATCAGCAAAATGTACTTACCAAAATTAAAAGATACAGTATGGTGATAATCAGCAAGCAATATAAATCTGGAGGGTCATGAGATGATAAATGGGGAAGGGAAGAAGGAAAACTTAAGTTCTGCCACAGAAAATTTTTCTCTTAATTATTGGATAATTTTACAATTCGTATAAATGAGACCATGTCAAAAGTTCAGAGGTGAAATCACAGTGATAACTCATAGACATTTGAAACATGGCAAGGAGCCACAGGTAGATAGAGCTTTTCAGCAAGGGGTAACCAGGCAAAAAAGCTGGAAACTTCTGGTTTAATCTGTAACAATTGTATTTGATAAACTTATACGTTCCTTTATGTAAAATCTTAAAATATTTCCCTCTAAAATGTGGTAGCGTAGACTTTTGAAATGAGCTAAGAGCAAATTGAGTCATTTCACAGAGGTTGTGATGCTCAGAAAAACATGTAGCCTCTGATCTACAGACAGCTCTTTCACAATGCAAGTCTATGGGAAACTTCCTTCATCCTTTTGGTCTCATGGCATCACGTGGTGGACCTGGGTGTTGTAACTCCACTGTTGGGCCACTATGTGAAATTGGCTTTAAAGCTCTTCACAGTTGGGGGCTTGGTGCAGCTGCACAAGGTTAGACTAGAGAGAAAGAAACATTTAATGTGACGCCTTCTAAAATCACATGAATAAATAAGTAAAATAGAAATAGGAATCAGGTGAGTCCAATTTTTTTTTCTTACAAAGATTTTTTTGGGGGCTTTTTCCCCTTTAATGGATAGGACGGAGTGAAATGGCGAGAGAGAGAGAGTGTGGGGATGACATGCAGTAAATGGTTGCAAGCCAGGATCAAACCCGCATCCGCTGTAGCGTGGCATCACCTCTGTACATGGGGCGCTGGCACTATCCACTATGCTACCAACGCCCCAGGTGAGTCCAAAGTTAATGTTCCAATTTTATGAAACAAACAGGAGATTTCTCTCTCTCTGACAGTGATTCCAATGTATCAGCAGATTCACTATGAGAACGGTGGGAGCGTCCCTTGTGACTGTGATGGTTATTCATTTTAGCTTTAACAGCAATATAAGTTATATAAAATCCATCAGTAATGGAGCCTGTTGGAGATCAGAGAACAGTCTGCTTCCTCACTATCATAACATTTTTAATTCACCAAGGTTTTCTCTCTCGCACTCACTCTCTCTCTCTCTCTCTGTTACTTCTCGCACACCAGGTGCTAAAAGTCACCTATGTCTGATTGACACAAAGCCATCACTTAAAAAGATAGATGAAGCCAGCAATGTTATGTCATATCTGAAAAGGGCTCTGGTCCACCCGATCTTTCCTCCCGCCGGGCCTCTTAATGGAGCCCGTCCAGGTCATGGCCTTCTTTCCTCCCACTAAAGCCTCTGATTGGTTCACATGGTGTAGGCAGAGGGGTCACAGGGTCAAACACACAGACAGAAGTGTTCTGCTTTGTATTCAAGAAGTACAAAGCCACTTCAAATCATGCCCCACAATCAAGTGTGGGGAGGAAAAGTAGCTCACAGTTATGTTCAGTGGCTGTGTGTGCTGCTGGCTGTTAGGGTTGTAAAAAACTATTGACTGACCGCAGATTTGTGATAAAAGTGTTTAAACTTTATCTATTCAGTCAGGGTGAGGTAAAATCAGAGTAGCATGCCAACAACTCATTACACTTCAGACTACAATACTAGAGCCCGACCAATATATCGGTCAGCTGATTTCATCAGCTGATATTGGCCTTTCGTAGATATATCGGCATTGGCATACATGTTGTCCGACATGCACTGAAACCTTTATTTTAAACAGAACGTAAGGCAGAAAGAGATGCTTGGATGTATTACTCCCCAATAGTGGTATCAGCGTAGCCTGAGTGTCAGACTGAAGCAGGAGCTTCAGTCTGACATGGCTTCCATTGAAGGCGATTTACAAGGGGGAGGGAATTTGATTTTTTCCCTAACCAATCAGTAGAGATCAACGACTCACCCAGAATCTGACGTCATTAGTATCCATGCCTCGGGGGTGCCGAAAACAAGCGAGCATTGCCCGTTTAAAATGTCTCCGTCATCGTGCACGCCCAGCTGCATCGCCGTTAAATCCAGTTTAGCAGCTTCCTTAATTTGGTCCTCCATTAACGCGAGTAGTGGCGAAATACCTCGATAGCATCGTTAATGTGGTCTGTAGGCTCTGTAGCGGTCGCCATTGTTGCTATCCTCACCAGTTACCCACCGGCGTACAGGTTGACATCAGCGTGGCGCTGATTGGCTAATCGCTAGACCCCCGGTGTTCACTGGTCCGTCCAGCGTTTGGACGAGATAAATCGCAAATTCATTGAAGTATGCCAGACCAGTAATGCAAGCCTACTCAGTTGAGTGGGCGGGGTCTATGGTCTGGAACCAGGCTAGTATCAGCGCCAAAAAATCCAATAATGGTCGGGCTCTATACTATACACTTAGGAACCGCTCGTGATCCACTCAGAATGGACCCATGGTCTACTTTTGGACCATCACCCAGCAGTTGAGAACCACTGCACTGATTAGAGCTGGTTATTAGGTTTGTAAATCACTCACACATTTTATCATGATAAGATATTATGTAAGTTCTTTGGACAACGATACGATATTTGCAGATATCACAAAGTCTGACGCAATTTAGGGGCCTGTTCTCAATATCAGACGATATTATATGCTCATTTAACACAGTCTGTGATAAAAGACCCTGCCGTCCCTTTCTTTTTTGCTTTTGGCCATACAAGATCAAAACAACACATAAATAATGGAAATAATTCTAACCGGTTAAGTGCAGTAAAATTTACTTTAAATTGCCTCCGATAATGCATATAAAACAGCACATGAGATAAGTTAACCTCTGGGGCTTTCTGCCAGAAAGACCTTTCTGGGAGAAATCTTTTCATTTGAACCCAAAACCATCTTTTTCCTAAAACGTCAGGGCTATTTGGCTTGAAGTCCTAAAGGCAAAGTTTTCTCAACAATCGTAAAACATGGACTAACAACAAGATCATTTAATATAATAACTGTTGGGATTCATAGACAAAACAGTTGTTTTTTGCTAGTGACTCATTATTAGCACAGGCACTTTACAGTGCATAAATTAGCCTAGCGGCTAGCAGAGTTTTCCTCTAATAATACCTTGATAAAGCACATGTAGTATTTATACTTTTTCTTACTCCCCATTGGTTTAAGTCGCTGTATCTCCTAACAGAACAGCATGGCTAAGCTCCAGCCTGCATGCACTTTTATTTAGCTGAACACTGTTGAAACAGAGCAGCTAATGCTGTCATAGAGAGAAGTTAGCAGACTAAGAATCCCAGCCAGGCAGGTAACAACACATTGTGTCTTATCTTATAATGGCATGCAGTTTGTCTGTTGACCTGTATTTTCTCCTAAATCGAAAATATTTCCACACTGCTGATTTTTTCCTGAGTAACTAATGTTATTCTCCTCGTCTTTCTCTTGTCTGCTTGCCATTATCTCCCTGCTGCTGGGTGGGGACACAGGATTTCAAAATTATAAGCTTATCCTAAAGATGATGTTATGGATCAATATTTTCACTTTGCATCGATGATATTGGATCATTAATAATTGAATCGATATATCGATCTGGATCAAAGGATCGTCACATCCCCAACGGTTAAAACTGCAGATTTTACTTTTGTTTCTCAATAACAAAATAAATATGTTTGATAAGGATCCCTTTGCTTTTTTAATGTATTTTGAGTCCATGATGTGTATGGAATGAGACATTTTGCTTGCACTGAAATGATTAGTCAATTACAAATACAGAAATCAATCGCAAACAAAAATGTCTAACACAAACTGGTTCCAGCCTCTCAAATGTAATGATTTGATGTGACTGTCAGTTCTGCTGCAGATTTTTAGTTTTAAGTTATTGAAACAGTTTCTTTTTAAAAAAAGAATCACAGAAATTAGTCTTGTCTTGTCGTCTACTTGTATGTTGTTGATGAGAGTAGGAAGAAGAGGACAGCAGTATACAAGGTCTTCAGCATGAAAAATCAGAGACATCACAACATCCAACTTCGTCCATCACTACAAAACCCACAGAGAACGTGAATTTGTCTTTTTGTCTTTTAACTCATTAGCTGATCAAACGCAAGCTAGAAAGCTAACGTTTGACCAGATAATCAGAAATTTATATGATTTGAGACTTGCTTGGCCTGAACAATAACTTGCTTTGCTTTGACTTAAAGCAGGTGCCTGACTCGACTCACTTGATTCTCACCACAGTAACTTGGGACTTGTTTGAGATTTGAAGGTTAAGACTTGAGACAAGCCTGTGACTTGTACATGTGTGAATTATTCCCACCTCTGCTGAGAACCTTTTTTTTCCGGTGCTCTCTGTGTCATGGAAAATTCATTGTCTATGAAGCAGTTCCAGACTTTACTACTGATTATAACACAAATTAGAGTTTTAGCACTCTAGTTTTTGGATTTGGGAGAGAGTTGTTTGTGTTTATTAATATTTTTGGACTATCTTAGATCACAAGAATAACATTTCTGATGTTTAGAAAATGAGGTGTAGTTCCCCCTTAAAAAATGATCTTTAGGTGAGGCAAGTTAAGTTAATTTATATAGCAAGTTTCAACAACAAAGAAGTTCAAACAGTTCTACATAAAACATCAAAAGCATCAAGACAAGGTGCAATAGAAACATATTATAAAAGTACAATTAAAAGCAATTCATTAAAGAACTAGACAATGGAAAATAAAAGGTTAAAATCTACTAAGACAGGAATAAAATACAAGAATAAAAGTTACAGTGCAATGTAAGAAATTAATAAATATTTGATTTAATAAAAGGCAGTGGCAAACAGAAAAGTCTTCAACCTTGATTTAAAAGAAGTGAGAATTGGTGCAGACCTGCAGTTTTCTGGGAGTTTGTTCCAGATATATGGTGGATGAAAACTAAACGCTGCTTCTCCATGTTTAGTGTTGACTCTGGGGACACAAAACAGACCTGTCCCTGAAGATCTGAGAGGTCTGGATGGTTCATACTGTAGAAGAAGGTCAGAAATGTATTTGGGCCCTAAACCATTCAGTGCTTTGTAAACCATCAGCAGTATTTTGAAGTTGATTCTCTTACAGACAAGAAACCAGTTTAAAGACCTCAGAACTGGAGTGATGTACTTTCTTGGTCTTAGTAAGGACTCAAGCTGCAGCGTTCTGAATCAGCTGCAGCTGTCTGTTTGATTTTTTAGGGAGACCTGCAGAGACACTGTTATGGTAGTCAAGTCTACTAAAGATAGACGCATGGACAAGTTTTTCCAATCCTTTTATCCTTGATATGTTCTGAAGGTGATAGTAGGCTGACTTTGTAATTGTCTTAATGTGGCTGTTGAAGCTGGGTCTGAGTCCATGACTACACCAAGATTTCTGGCTTGGTCTGGTTTTCAACATTGCCAATTGAAGCTGAGCACTGACATTTGATCTTTCCTGTTTGGCTCCAAAAACTGTTTCCTCAGTTTTTTCTTTGTTTAATTGAAGAAAATTGTGGCACATCCAATTGCTGATTTGTTCAGTGCACTCCGTCAGCACTTGTATTGAACTATAGTCCCCTGGTGACATGGTTATTTAAATTTGAGTGTCATCTGCATAACTGTGGTAACATATTTTGTTGTTCTCCATATTCTGAGCCAAAGGATGCATGTAGATGTTAAATGGAGAGGTCCCAGAATTGAGCCTTGTGGAACTCAGCATGTCATTTTTGTACGCTCAGACGTGTGATTACCTATAGACACAAAGTAGTCTCTATCCGTTAAGTAGGAATTAAACCAGTGTAGTATTTAGGCAAAATAATATTTTTCACATCAGCGGCGTGTCAAGGGACTAAATTCAACTTATCTTGCATTGTAACATGCATTATGACAACTTAATAAGGTTTATGTTTGTTTATAAATGAAGGAGGAGCCTACAAGTGTTTTGTTTAGTTTGTCTCAGAGGCTGCAGAGGGACTCCGCAGCTCGCTCAGCTGTCTGCTGCTGCTGCTGCTGCTGCAAGAGATCAAATTTCATTGGGGGTGGGGAAAAGTGCCAGGGAGTCAGCAGTTATTCAGTTTGTTGCCCTAACCAAAGATACTGGATTACTACTGTACTATACAGTATATACTATACTATACTATACTATACTATACTATTATTACTGGTTTATTCACCGTCTTTGCCCTAATATCTTGGTGTACTTCTGCTTCTTCTTCTTCTTCTTCTTCTTGTGTAACCTTGTGTGTATTGGTGGTTAATACAGCATTACCGCCACCTAGTGGATTGAAGCGCATTACACCTATAATGGGCTTTCATTGGGAAAAATAGCTCAAATGCGACCCCCAGTGGTAAAATTAGGTATATAATTCGATATATCGGTTCGGTTAGAAAATTTTCAAACCGGCACAAGCCTAGTAGTATTATGGCATAACGTCCCACCCAGTTTTCCAGTGGGTCTAGTAATATGTTGTGGTCGACCGTGTGAAATGCCGCACTAAGATCCAGTAATACTAAGACTGAAATTCTGCCAGTGTCTGTGTTTAAGTGGAGGTCATTGAAGACCTTAACAAGAGCAGTCTCAGTGCTGTGGTGTGGTCAATAACCTGACTGAAGGGCATCAAAACAGTTGTTTAGTGCCATGAAGTTGTTCAACTGGTGAAAAACTGCTTTTTCAGTGACTTTACTTTAAAAAATGGGAGGTTTGATATGGGCCTATAATTGTTCAGTAGTGGCGTGTCTAGATTATTCTTTTTTAAGAGTGGCTTGATGACTGCAGTTTTTAGGGCCTGTGGGAAGACATCTGATAAAAGAGACTCATTTACAATTTGTAGAAGTTCTGAGGCCATGCAATGTGAAGCATTTTTGAAAACCAGCCACAACTGGTGTTACATCTGTAGACTGCAGCTGTCCAAGCATCAGGAACCGCTGACTGTCAGGGGTCAACATCCATCTCTGTATACCCATAATCCCTTGTGTTTTAAGTAGACTTGCACTGATTAATCGGCAGTGCTTGGAATCGGGCCGGTTTTCACGTGATCGGCCATGACCTGCGACCAGCTGGTCAGTCTAAAATATGCCGATTGAAAATGCTGGTCAAATTCCCGGCACGCCACATGATTGACATTGTGTAACATCAGCAGCACACACATGCACATGTGCAACTCACGGCTTGGGCGATGTGAGGAAGGGGACCTCAGGGACACACTGGTTTGGGTAGGACAACTATGGAGTAAATGATCCCGGCCAGAGAATCAGGTTCGAGAGGATACTTTAATTTTCAATGCAAGAGGTTCACAACAAGTGTGCATGTGTGTGGTTCTGGCAGGTGCGTCCTCAGCGCTAAGGGCTTTCGTACAGGTGACCTACACCATGTATGGAATGTGTATGTTTTTATTTATACATGCCTTTTTTACTTATTTATTTAAATACTGTACCTGAAGCTATATTTGAGCAAAAAGGAAAATGTTTCTTAACCTGCGTCACTGTTTTTGTTTGTTTGTTTGAGATGATTATTGAAAAGCTGGTTGTATCTTGGTTAAAATGTTCTAATAAAGGAAGGATAGAAAATATTGCAATATCTTGTGTGCTGTAAAGTGGTTTGAAAAAAATGAAATCGGAATCGGCCAAAATCAGAATCAGCCAGATTGGGTTCTCCCTCCTTCAGACAGCCCTGCACTTATCTTGGACAGAGAAAAACAGCGACCTGTGTTTTAGACTTCACAATGCAGTTACTGGCTGCCACACAGCCTTAACATTGTTGTTTCCTGGTTGATGAACTGAAATAAAGCAATGCTCTGCTCACCACTGGATTTGACTGCAGCTTTAGCTGTGATTATAATGATGCAGCTATTAGGCTAATTTCACATGTCCATCCATGCATGACAAATGCCTGTGTGTGTGTGTTTGTGTGTGTGTGTGTGTGTGTGTGTGTGCATGAGTGTGTGTGAGTTTGAGCTAATAAAGTCTGTGGCAGGTATTCAGTTTCAGGACACATCCATGTGCAGCACCAAAGGGTCACGGAATTGCGAAGGCCACGGTTGCTAGGAGACCATCTCCCTACGCTTTTGTGTTCAAGAGCCTCCAGCATAAACTACCGCATCACACCCACAGACACAAACACAAACACACACACACACACACACACACACACACACGCTCAGCAGAGTGTGTGTGTGTACAGACAACACAGGCAGATGACTGAAGACTGGCTGTGATCGGAGTTATGAGCTGGGGATGTTTTTAGTTTCCCTGCTGAGAGCACTACACACTATATTTAAGTAAATTAAGATTTATAGTAAATTAGTTCTTGTAAATATGACTTTTAAGGCCCTGATCACACAGAAAGGGTTTTAGCAGCTGGAGGTGCCTTTTTGTAATTGTTATTAATGAGAATTAAGCGCATTTGCTTGCACTTTTTTACTCATTGCGACGTGCCTTGTGTTACTGCACTCTGGATGCCTGGCGTATTTGCTGGAGTGCTCTGAACTCCTTGAGTTGAAAATACTCAAAGCGGGAAAACGCCCCACGTCATCCCTTATTTTGTCATCTTTTTTCCTGTTGTCCAATTGGATGATTTGAGAGGCGGCAGGTCTTTTGTAATGGTCAAGACAACAAATTTACAGTTGGTAAACAATGGAGGAGAAACTGGTGGTAGCCATTGCTGAATACCCAGAGCTATACGGCCTGAAGATAGACAGCAGGTTGTCAAACTGCCCCCATGTCTTCCTAAAATATGCCCGGAAACAGCCATTATGAAGGCGAAGCTCCTGGCAAAGCAACTGGTGGTACCCCCCCTGTGATCCACCCTCTTTTTTAGGGTCTCATATACCCACACAGATCTCCATTTCCCTGTGCCCAACAAACTTTTTACTGATAGCCTCTCACTCTCAACCAGAGATACAGCAAGTACCCTCTGCCTGTCCACTTTATTTATTTATTTAAGTTATTTGACTTAGTACTTAGTATCTAGTTCCTAAACGGTAGATTGATTACACAGGAAGGATAGAATAAGTAGGTGAGTCCCTGGTTACCTAGCAACAATAAAAAGGTGCAGCAAGCGTTTTTTTTTTTTTTTTTTCAGTCGTGGCATTCAGTTTAAAACATCAAAACAAAACAGTGTGGTGTGCCTTGTGTTTTGCAACCTGCAAAACGCTTTCTGTGTGATCGGGGCCTAAGTCAACCAACAATTATTGTCACTATTGAGTGATCTGCCATTCATTTTCTTGATGGATTTTTTTTTTGTGTGTTTATAAAGTGTCAGAAATTAGTAAAAATATCAGTTGAAATAATAGTTGATTAATTTTCTGTTAAACATCTTATAAATCAACTAATAAGCTAATCATTTCAGTTTCATATGGTACAGGTAATTTTATGTCACAATAGCACCTTACCACAACAGTCCAACCCTTATTTGAATATTACTTTCAATTTGCTTATTTACAAGATGCAGTGAAATCTGACCGTATTGTCATTACAATAGTTGTGTCTCCATAATATGCATCTACACAAATCTAATATCTACAACTACTGTCCCGTTTTCGGCATGAAAAAGAAACAACTTTGGGTTGAACTACTACTACTACTACTACTACTACTACTACTACTACACTAAAGCAAAACAGTTTGTGTGGAACATTGTGTAGATGTTAAACTTTGAATTTTTCCCCAAATGGTAAACCAAAGTACCAAAGGACACCATTAATAGAAGCATGCAGTTATTTATAATAGTTTGAGCTAAACAAAGGGATGTGTTAGTATTGTAGCAATCAGCTAATCTGATGGAGGGGTCTGTAGTTCCAAAGCTGGGTCAACGGACAGTAGACTTTAAGTGTAACACATGCACAAACCTTGTAATGCTACAGGGTAAAATCTGTTTCCCAAAGCTGCTGTTTGGAAGCTGTCTGCCTCCACTATGTGAACACTTCTGCCGCTGCTGCTGCAGCTATTTTTAGTGTGTGGGTGTTGAGGGGTCCAGATCAGCCTACCAGATCATGGAAGCGCTGCAGAGACCCCCCCACCACCACTTGTGCACGAACACACACAGAGCACTACATAACAGTATGGGGTGGGGGTGGGGATGAAGAATGATATCTGATGAAATGAGACAAAATAGTGGCACTGCAGATGTCTAGCACACAGACGCTTATCTGATCTCTCCATCAGTTGAAAGGGAGGTGGAGAACTGCTGTGGAACATCAGATATGGTAGTATCGGTATGAAGACAGTGTAAGCTATAAGAAATGTTGCAAATCGCCGAATCATCATGTTCTTACCATAGACTGCAGAGTTGGAAATTGGCACTAGCCTCCAGCCAAAGGTATGCAAGTGGCTGCTAGATATGCTTCACTCACCAGCAGAAAAAACAATGGCAATCTATTGAATGGCTGTTAGATTTTGGAGTCCACCAGCCACAGTGGCAGGTGGACAGAAAAGTTAATTTTCCAACCAAGACAGTTAAAGATGGACAATGTGTCTCTGCTTCCACCCACTGTACAAAAATGAAGCCAAAATATTCTGGATACGGTGCTGCCATCTTGCACTGGTTATGTCATTTGGAACCAGTCTGCATAGTAGCGATCTTAGCAGTATTGAGTTTCCGCACTATTTCTGGGGAGTGCCATTGATGGCAAGCACAATGATTGGCACACTCAGCTGTCAGTCATGACGTCAAAACCTCTTTTTAAAACATTAAATAACTTATTATTATCAAATTTATTAGACAACACTTGAACATACAGCAGGGTGATAAGAATGACATTATATGACAGAAACCATCTTTGAAAAAAAATGTATGTGACTTGTCCTTTGACCTTTCAGTTTGGCCCATGTCTCATTCGCTAAATTGGGGTTGAGGGGTGGTTTATGACCAGTACTGCAGCCAGCCAGCAGGGGGCGATCCAGATGTATTGGCTTCACTTTTGGGGAGCTGGTATGCCATCCATCTATTATACAGTCTGTGGTTCTGACTGATTAGTGGGGTGGGGTGGTCATGACCTGTCTGACAACAGTCATGATTATTTTCATAACAGTGATTTGTAACAGTTTGAAAGGCACTGACAAATGGGGCTGTCCTTCCATAAGGACTTCATATGAGCTCCAGGTAGCTTGTAAAGGTAATGTGGAATTTTTATTTGTAATGTTAAGTTTGGAGGACTTGTTGGTTTTAACTCTCAACCAGCCAGGGTAAAAAGAAGGCTGCCTCTCTGACGGCACACAAAAGTTGAACTTATTTACCTTGCTGCTACTCTTTGTTATGTGACCGTGAGAGGAGGAGAGTGTGAGAATGCAGAGGACATCACTCTGCTGCTTAATATTTGTCAAGGACGGGAGACAGCGTTCATTGATCTCTTAATGAAGGAAATGAAAGGGAGTGTTAAGGCTCACATAGAGAGCAGCCCCGGGGCAACCTTTGTGCATGCTGGATGACATTGATGTGTATAGATATTGCTGGCTGGCTTTTAATGAGAAAATAGACACATCAAGATTTTTTCAGCACTACTCCTGTACTGATGGAACCATCAAAACTGCATGAATGAGATTGACACAGCTGTACAGTTGTTGATACTTCCACCCTTGTAAACAGAACAGAGTTTACATGAACATGATGCCAGACTGAAAGATAAAGTCCAAATTAAAAAAAGAAATTCAGCCTGATTATCAGTCTGATAAATACTTTGAAGAGCTTTGAGAATGCCTTTGGATTGCCTAGTGTTTAAGTGTCTGTTTTGTTTGTTAGTATCAACCTTAGCTTTAGAAATCTTTAGCCAGCAGCAGAGACTGAACAATGAGGAACAGAAAGCATTAGACTACTGCTGTAACAATGTGGTGCTAAATACTGATTAATAGTTTTTATGCCTGTGCTGGCGACAGAGGAGGCGGTGGCATTATGTTTTTGGGTTGTCTACCCGTCCCATTCCTGTGAACACGGTATGTCAAGAACACTGTAAGATAATTTCTTCAGATTTGGCACAAACATTTACTTGGACTCAAAGATGAACTGATTAGAATATGGTGGTCAAAGGTCACTGTGACCTTGCATCCATCTCGTTCTTGATATCTTGATATCTCAAGAAGGCCTTGAGGGAGTTTCCTCAGCTTTGGCACAAACGTCCACTTAAACTCAAGGATGAACTGATTAGAATTTGGTTGTTGAATGTCAAAGGTCAAGGTCACTGTGACCTCACAATATGTTTTTGGCCATAACTCTATTTTCTGATTATGACAAAACTTCACACAAAAGTCTAACAGGATAAAATTATGACGTGATTAAATTTTATATCCCAAAGGTCAAAGATCAGCTTCACTGTGACATCATAAAGTTCTGCAAAAACACTTTTCTGGCCATTGCTCGACATCATATCTCAAGAACAGAAGGGGAGACTTTTGATCAGATACTGAATTGGTGACACTCATCTTGGGTGTCCACCTTGAATCTGTGCTAATTGTATAGATCTTCTGTGCTGCTGAGAAGATGTGTGTGAAGCATCCATGTTTTCACATACATGGATAAACTGTAAGTGCAACTTGACAGGTGCGCAGAGGCATACAATAATGAAGCAGTAATTCTAATTTTTTGATAATTATCAATACTATTACAAGCAAGATATCTGGTGATCCTAAATCATGTTATGCAGGAATAGCTGACCACTGCATACAGTGCTGACAGGGGTTGCCACGCTATATCGGTTTCAAGGTATACTGTGATATTAAAATTGACAGTTATCATACAGCGCATTTGCTTATCTACGATATTGAAAAAAAAAATGCTGCTGGACAGAAAATTTTCCCCTTCGTTTTAGGTAAGTCATACAGTAATAAAACATTTGTTCAACCAAAAATATATAATATATATATAATAATAATATATAATATTATATATATATAATATAATATTTACATTCTTTTAAGGGTCATTCTGACAGATAATAAAGTAATAATTCTGTAATACAGACCATAAAACCACAATATTTTCTGAGACGCTTTTCGTATTGTGAAAATCTCATACCGCTGATAACAGATGAAGAATGGCAATTTGTCTATGTATTTCAATAGAAAAGCACTAAATCTCAGGCATGGAAAGAATTTTGCCGTAAAAATGTAGTTTTTATCTTTCTTAGGACAGTACACTATGGCAATGGAAGTGGTCAGTGCTGGAGGAACAGTGACTGTCAAACTTCAAACCGCTACCATGTGTTTTTGGAATGCCAAAATATGCAGAATTATTGGGAAGAAATACACAAGGCAAAACAATCCCTCTTTAATACGCATATACCATTAGATTCCAAAGTTATATTTTTAGGCTATATCCCCCCTGAATTAAAAGGTATTGGCAAATACTTTATGGGTATATTGCTGGCACCAGGGATAAAGGCTCTGACCAGAAAATGGATGATGCATCTTGGTCTAACAAAAAATGATGGGATAGATGTGACAATGGGGATTTACATGATGGGAATTGTTACTTTCTCTGTACACCTAAAGATGGACATATTCATACAACTCTGGGAAAAATAGGTGCAATGCGTCAAACCTTTGAGACCTGAGTTTAAGATAAATACTTGAAGGAACATACTACTTTAATTTATTAATTTTTCTTTTTGTCTCTTCTGTGTTCTCTTCTGTGTCCAGATATTGCATTGTAATGTGCAATTTGTGAAGCTTAACTGCTACAAGCATTATATTTACTCATTTTTATCTCATTTTAGCCTTTATCTCTACCTCTCTGGTTGAGTATTGTTTTGTTATATTGGTTATATTCCCTTTTTCATAGCCATCTTCTTAAAAATGGACAGAAATAGAATATGAGTCAATCCAAATTAGGGGTGTGCCATATCATCTTGTTCATGATAATACCGGTATAATTTTTAATGTCATATGAAAAATTAATATTGTGATACTCGCGATATTTCGACTTGTTGACATATTGACATCATACTATTACCCACGGCAACAACAAGCATGGCTGAACGTGAAATAATTACAGACTCCGTGGTGGTGACAAAAAGAGGAGCAGCCTCAGTAGTGCAGAATAAACTGTGGTGTCCTGAATGTTTAATGAACAGCCCCGGACTTTTCAAAGTCTTAGCGAGTTCCCACAAGTTACCCTCCCTGCAGAGGGAACTCATTCAGCAGCTTTGCCAGCAGCGTCTCTTCCTCTCCTCTCTCGCTGTGTGCACAGTAGGAGTCTGTATCATCAAGTGATTTTGTCATAAACCTTTGGTAATGTAAACCTATCTACATATATGTGAATGTGCAGTAGTTATTGAGGCATAACAGCCTGTACCAGCTTACAGCGTGATGATAAGAGGAGAAATGGCAGAGCATAATGGTCCAGGTGGGGGAAGAAAAACACAACTCATTTAGAATTTTGCTTAAAGAGAAGGAAATCACCTGTTGATTTATATATTTATATATATATATATATATATATATATATATATATATGTATATATGTACATATGTACATACATATATATATATATATATATATATATATATATATATATATACATACACACACAATATAATACTGTTGTTTACATACTAAAGAAAGGAGAGACTGAATATTTGAAGGCAAACTGTTAGGTTGACATGTAAAACTATATCACTTATTTTGTTGCAATTGTTTTCTTAATTAAGAATAAAAACTTTTAACTTTTTTGTCACACCATCAAGAATATCATGATCGCAAAGATAGCCTGAAATATGGTTTTATTATTTTAGGGCCATATCGCCCACCCCTAATCCAAATGAATATGGGGTAAGAGGCTGTATTTGTGATATAAGATTATTTTTTGCAACCTTCTTTTTTATGTTTGGGTGTAGGTGTGGGTTTTTTAAGTTTATTTATTTATTTTTAAGTTAATTTACTTTGTAATTAATGTAATCAGTAGTTCATGCAGCAGCACTGTATGTCTTGTCAAGATTCAAATTCAGTATCATGTAACATAACATCAGTATGTCAAACAGAGATTAACTTGTTTTAGAGCCTGTTGTTCCTGACATGGTCATGTTGAGTGTTTGTGGGTTTTCATTTTTACTGTATCGAGTCCACAGAAGGGGGCCACATAATGGTGTTGTCATGTGTGACCTTAAGTAATTACAGCTTCCCAGTAACAAGAAACCCCAGAGACATTTCCACTCTTTACTGTGCCTGTCCTCGTGGGACTAAACCCACTGTGCATGTTTTAATTCATTGGATTTTTACAGCTGGCAGCCACAGGGAATACTTAGCAGGATGATATGGTGATGATGAAGAGTTCACTGGACTGAAAAGACAGACAGGCGAGCATGTGCCAGCATGCAGCACATAGACAGATACAAGATGTCTCCAAGCTGCCAGTGTCAGCCGCCAGTCTGGATGCATGTCAGAGGACAGCTGCTGGCCCTAGTGTCACACAAGTGACACTGAGAGCTAAGCAATACATATTCTTTGTATCATAACACTGACTTACAGTAACAACATGATGCTCCAACTTGGTTGACTTAGACTTAGACTTAGACTTTATTGTCCCCTTGAGGATATTCTTTTCTACAGCACCATCTCCATTCCCCAATGTCCACCACAGAACAGAACAACACACCAAATATATATACCAAAACTTCTGAGAACAGGAACTGTTAAATGACAGCAAACTTGAATTACTGCCTGTGGTTGTATGTCTTTGCACACCAGTCAAGTTCTTCTTACATCCATGTCTGTGAAAACACGGAGGCTTCACACCCATTCCCCACCCAACAGCACAGAAGATCTATATCATTAGTACAGTTTCAAGATTAGTGTCCTGGGTGTCCACTGACCAAATACTTCCCCTTCTGTTCCTGACACTGAATAATGGCCAGAAAGTGTTTTATAGAATATTATGATATCACAGTGAAGTTGACCTTTGACTTTTGGATATGAAATATCATCACGTCAATATTTTATCCCGTTAGACATTTGTGTGACGTTTTGTCATAATTAGCACTTAATTATGTTATGTATACGAGTTATGGCCAAAAACATATTTTGTGAAGGCACACTGACCTTTGTCTTTGACCTTCATCCACAAAATTCTAATCAATTTATTCTTCAGTCCAAGTGACTGTGTCAAATTTAAAGAAATTCCCTCAAGGTGTTGTTGAGATATCATGATCACAAGAAGAATGAGACAGTGACCTTGACCTTTGACCTATGACCACCAAAAATTAATCAGTTCATCACTTAGTCCAAGAAGACATTTGTGCTATATTTGAATAAATTCCGTTGAGGCATTCTTGAGATATCGTGTTTACAAAGATGGGATGGATGGACGGACAACCTGAAAACAAAATGCCTCCAGCCATGGCTATTGCTGGCACGGAGGAATACTAAAAAAAAAACTGTGCACCTGTCAGCTGGTTGCTTGGTTGGACTACAGTTTTTACCAAGGATGTATAATAATACCTAGATACTGGACGCCAACATGGCGTGTGTTCAGTCCTATGGATTAACTCACCTGGTGCATACACCAAAAAGGTTTCTTTCTTCTAGGTTTACTTCAGCGGCGTGCAGCCCACTGACAATGCGCAGTAGTGTCCCTGCCTGTGAGTTCCTGCTTGGCTCATAGACTTTACATTGCGAAGAAGTCAGGTTTTTTTTTTTCAGGCAAGGCAATGTTGACGATGAAGTATAACCTCCATACACGATGAAGTAGAACCTTCATTCATATCTCGTCATATCAGTTTGAATTGATGCCACAATCTTTGGAAGGCTGATAGGATAATAGTCGTACACGTGCTTGCTCTGTAATTGTTTAATTTTGTGTTATAGCAGAATAGTTTCTTGAGTACTACAATGGTTGTTGCTGGTGTTATTATAATGGTTATGTCTTTTGAAGTGTGAAGTCTCAAATATTTCCAAACTGCTGATTTATTCCCGAGAGGGGACAAAAAATCCTCATCGTCTTTTACTTTGCAGCTTGCCATTATCTTGACAGTAAATAAAGATGTATCTTCAAGATTATTCCATATGGAACAATGTTTTTGCTTTGCAACGATGGTATTGAATCATTGGTCAGTGAAGTGATTTTTTTACACCCCCTGTAAGGAGTGGATTAAACAATGTGTTTGTGTCTCTGGTAAGCTGGTAACTTTAGCATCTCTAGTTAAGTAGTTATCTGCACCAGTAACTCAGCATAACTTTCAAGAACAGGTTACATCAGAAAAAGCCTTGTTTCAGGGCTGACACATTATCTGTGTGGGAGTCAGTGTCATAACACTGATGCTCAGATGCAGATTCACAGATCCTTTTCTCATGTAAAATATGTTGTTACATAAATCAGACCCTTTTTTTGTCCAGATAACTCATCAATATCATCACCATCATCATCATCATCATCATCATCATCATCATCACTATCATTATCATCATCATCATCATAACTAACTAAAAAAAAATTATCAGTATTTTTTTGTTTTTATAATGAAGTGGGTCTAATATTTAACTTTTTCTAATTATAAGGTTATATACTGTATATTACTAATAATAACTAACCACAGTACAAATGTAGCCATCATGTGTTTGATTAAGGCCATTTTGTAGGGTTCAGATTTTCATATGTATGAGATAAAAATGGAGTTTCCAACCAACTCATGGAGCTTATGTTTGCTAGCTTGCGCATCACAGCTAATTAATACTGCAAGCAACAGTTGACGTTTAAGCAAAATAGACAGACTTTTACTAAAAATGAGAAGCTGCTTTCGTCTGTCTCTGTCTGAGGTCAGGAAACCGTTGTTTAAGTAAATGTTTCTCAGCCATCATAAGCTGCATACATGCACTGCTAGATCATAAAGCTTGACAGTCATAGCAACAGTAACTAAGGTGGGCGGGGCTTGGTAAAGGGTCAATTGTGCTGTGGTGCTTTTGAACCAATCATTGACCATTTACTCACCAGTGAAATGTTGTGCTCATGGCAAATGTAACCTTCCGGTTTGGTGATGACAAAAAAGCAATTCTCTCTGGAGACCACAGACTATTAAAACATGGATGGAGTGATAATTTTGAAGGGCTGGATGTGGTTTAACTGCTTGCTACATTCTGATAAAGGAAATAAATTAAGCCAGAAATTTCAAGTCAAATGAGTGCACCTGGGTGGAGACAAGAAAACATCAACCACCACAGCTGGCTTTGATCAATCTTCCAATGCTGCCCTCATATTTCATGTATTTCATTTCAAGACACAGACAACAAGAGCAAGAACATCATGTGTTTTCAAATATGATGAATCATTTTGAGAGAGATTTGGAGCCAGCATGTACTGGTACTTTACAGTATTTTGAAGAATATTTGGACATCAGGTAGAGATGATGACCTAATCAAGCTGGTAATTCTGCCCCCAACAATCATGTAGGTCATTGTTTAGTCAATACTGACTTACATAAGACATCAGCCATGATTGCTAATATTAAGATAAGTGACTGAGGGTGCGTGTGTGCGTGTGGAAAGTGAAAGAGAAGGTCATGCATTTAACATGAGGCAGCTTGAAACTGGACAGAGCAGCCATGAATGTTTCATTTGATCCACAGAGTTCATTATCTGTGTGTGTGTGTGTGTGTGTGTGTGTGTGTGTGTGTGTTTCATGCATGTACGGAACTGAGAGAGCAATGGGGTGTGGTGAAAAGAGCAGCTTCACCAATATGATGGTAAGGTACTGTGACGTTGCATCATACAGCGGATGTTTTACATCCTAATGTGCCATCCTCTGCATTTTGGCATTCTTTCCTGTTCCCATGTCTTCCTATCTCTGTGGTGGTGCAATCAGTCTAGCAGTCTAATAGCAGATGCCACATTGCAGTCTTTGTGCATATGTTTGTGTGTGTGTGTGTGTGTGTGTATGTGTGCGTGGCTGTAAGACAGATGCTGGTTTCTTTTTTGTAGAGACTGCAATCTGCAGGGCTTCTAAAGCGAAGTCTTGATATTTCAAATTTCAATTTGCTACTGACCCTTTTACGGCTGAAATCATCAAAAATAGGCTTGCGCATGTTGGCAACAGAGGTGGCCTGTTTTTGCCCAGCCATCCAGACTAGTTTGCAAGATTAAACACTGAATTAAAATTATTACCAGCTAAGGTTGGGCGGTATCTATTTTTTCATACTGTCATACCTCCCTGAAATTTCACTGGGGTATAGAGGTGATTTCGCTACATTCCACAGACTCTCCTAGATTAATAAATAAACTAAAAACAGACTCACAAAATGTCAAGAGAGGTAACATTCTTACACCTATTTTCCTTTCCTCCATACAGTCTCTAAATTCATGTTTTTGTGCCTCTGCGTCAGCGATAGCCGTGGTCGGGGGCATTATGTTTTTGGCTATCTGTCTGTCCATATGTTCATCCGTTCCTTTGGAACACGATATCTGAAGGAAATTTCTTCAAATTTGGCACAAATGTGCACTTTGTCTCAACAATGAGCTGATTAGTTTTTGGTGGTCATAGGCCAAAGGTCAAGGTTACTGTGACCTTGTCTGTCTCATTCTTGTGAATGCGATATCTTTTTTTTTTTTAATCTTTATTTCGAACATAGATAAAATAGAACAAAATGTAGGTGATCAATAAGGTAATCAGTCATACAAGAAAAACAAAAAACAAAAACAAAAAAAAAACAATCATAGTAACAGAGGTAAATATTTAGCGTTCGAAAAGGAGTAGGTAGAAGTGATGCACTTATCTTGACCTACCCCTTATTTCAAGTAATGTTGCTACAAATAAATATAGATTCAGAGATGCATAATAGTATGCATACATACATAATCAAAGAAATACAATCACAAATGCGAGATGGAATACTTCTGGTTCTAACTATATGTAAGTGATATGAGAAAACCTAGTTGTAATGTGGATTGGATACCCATGGAAGGAAGGTACTTACTATGCCTGCTGTGCTTCATATTCATGCAATCTACTGTTTTTGAACAATCTTTTAAATTTGTTTAAAGTGCGGCTGTTTTTCATTTCGTCTGTACATTCATTCTATGTATTCTATGACTTTGACTGTGATGCTGTGATATTTGGAATTAGTTTTTACCAGGGGTTTATTGAACATGTCAGATCCTCTCAAGTTATGGTGCTTGTCTCTTGCTCGGAACAAATTCTGAATATTTTGGGGCAATTACTGATTTTTAGCTTTATACATAATCTGTGCAGTTTTGAGGTCGACTAAATCCTTAAATTTGAGTGTTTTTAGTTTGATACAGAGTGGGTTTGACGGTTCACTGTAGGTAGTTTTGTTTGCTATTCTTTGTAGTGTAAATATTGATTTGGTATTGGTATTGTACGTGTTCCCCCACACCTCCACACAGTAAGTCATGTATGGAAGTATAAATGAGCAGTACAGAAGGTATAATGACTTTTGACACACGAGATCTTTAACTTTGTAAAGGATTGCGACTGATTTTGATATTTTATTTTCAATATAATTAATGTGTGGTTTCCAACATAGTTTATTATCAATTATTACTCCAAGAAATTTTATTTCAGATACTCTTTCTATTTCTATATCATTTATTGTGAGTTTTTTGCTTGTGGAGGTTGCACGATTTCCAAATATTATGAATTTAGTTTTGCTTAAGTTCAGTGTTAGTTTATTGTAGTCAAACCAACTCTTTAGTTTTTTTTAAATCGTTTTCCACATCATCCAGAAGCCGTTCCAAGTTGTTACCACAGCACAATAAGTTGGTGTCATCTGCAAATAATATTGTTTTCATTATTTTGGAGATTACACATATTTCATTGATGGATAATATAAACAGCAATGGTCCCAGAACAGATCCCTGTGGAACCCAACATGTGACATCCATCAGATTAGAGTTGACGTTATAAATATGAACATATTGGCTTCTATTTTTCAGGTAACTACTTACCCATGTTAAAGCAACCCCTCTAATTCCATATTTGAATAACTTTTTTAATAATAAGTTGTGATCAACAGTGTCAAAAGCTTTTTTCAGGTCAAGAAATACACCTACTGCATATTCTTTATTTTCAATTGCTGTTGTTATTGAATCAACAAATTCAATTATTGCATGGGCAGTTGTTCTTTTGGATCTGAAACCATATTGCTGTTCACATAGTATTTTTTTGTTTGTGATGAATTCATTTAGTCTTGTGTAAAATATTTTTTCCAGTATCTTGGAGAACTGTGGGAGTAATGATATGGGTCTATAGTTTGTGAGTATGTGTTTATCTCCAGTTTTGTATATTGGTATGACTTTTGCTGTTTTCATTTTGTCAGGGAATCTTAGAATTCCAATCAGTTTATTTTTATATTTCTTATAAAGAGTGTTCGGCTTCTGCTGTTCTTTTCTTTAAGAATTCTTTATATAATAGATTTTTTGTAGTCCCTTGGTTAGCCATGGTTTATCAGGAGATTTATGTTTGATTACTTTGTTTACTAGTGGACAGTGTTTGTTATAGAGCGATGTAGTTAGGGTCAGAAAATGTCCATATGCTTTATTTACATCATTCACATATATTTTGTTCCAGTCTTGGTCTAGCAGGTCCATCTTAAGGGAATTAATTGCGTCTTGTGTTTTATGTCTGATTGTTTTTATTGTTTGAGTGTCTCTGTTGGTCCTAATGTAGCTCTGTACTAGTGCAAAAACTGGTAGATGGTCACTTGCATCGTTTATTATTAACCCACTAGTTATTTTCCTGTCAATAATATTTGTAAATATATTGTCTATTAGTGTAACCCTGTGTAGGGTTATTCTTGTTGGTCGAGTAATTGAGGGATATAGACTCATACTATACATAGAGTTGATAAATTCTGCAACTGTGTTGTTTTCAAGCGGATTTAGGAGATCAATGTTGAAGTCTCCGCAGATGAGGACCATTTTCTTATTAGTAATTGAATCAAACAGATGCAGTATTTTCTCCATGAAGGTTTTTAAACATGATCCAGGGGTCCTGTAGATACAGCTAATAAGAATATTTTTTGACTTTTCAATCTCAATTTCAATGGTGATACATTCCATGATGTTGTGCAGTGTTAGTGACATGCTTTTTACAGTTTTACTATTGTAGTTCCTATCTACATATAGGGCAACCCCCCTCCCTTTTTCCCACTTCTGTTTATGTAGTACATGTCATATCCCTCCATACCGACCATATCAACTTGATCCTCATTTAGCCAAGTCTCTGAAATGGCTACCACTGTAAAGTTTTTGTTAAACTGTGCTAAGCAGGCTTTGATCTTGGAATAGTTAGAATTGAGGCTCCTACGGTTGAAATGTATAATTGATATTGTTCCATCCATTGTTATGTTCTGATTGAATTGTTCATCTGTATAGTATTCACAACAGTGATTATGGGCGCTGACGTAGAAATTGTTTTCAGGATCAATTTCATATTCTAAATCTTGTGATTTGTGCTCTGTGTATTCAAATGTTTTTAGTCCCAGGTATTCATGCTCCATTAAGGGTGATGGTGGTGGATCAGTACTCGTCATAGGGTCAGTTCATTGGATGAGTTGTGTCATTGCTTGTAGCAACTGTCTGAGTTTTTAACTGCAATATTTGTCCAGTTCAGTGATGTCTTTGATGACCAAAACCTTGGCTTCTTCCGGTGATCCTTTCAGTTTTATGTAAACCTTACAGTTAGATGTCCATGTTGACTGGATTTTGTTTTGTTTTCTCAGGATGCGTGCTTGTCTTGCAATGTCAGTGTTTTTCTTGGTCAGATGTTCATTGATGTTTACACTGGTTCCTTTGAGCTTTGAGATTTCTGTCTTAACAGTGTGATTTTTTGTTTCCTGTTTACAAATCGAATTATGTCTGGTTTTTCATTTTTATTTTTCCGTGGAAGGAGGTGGCAGGCCTCGATGTCCCTACTGTCCAAGGTTATTCCTTTGCTGTCAAAGAAGGTGATGATTTGTTGTTCCAAAGAGTCCAGGTCAGTTTGGGTGGGCTCTCGGCTCTCTGCTGCAGCTGCAGCTCGAGCATATGACCCAGGTCTGGTCTCCAGTCCGCTGATGATCAGATCATTCATGCGGGTATACTGTTCAAGTTCTGACACTCGG
>NC_065515.1:34644545-34649977 GCF_006386435.1 Epinephelus moara
GAGGGTACAGACCCACAACACACCAGCGTAACAGTGAAGTGACGAGCGTGTGACGAGCGTGACGAGCATGAGTGACGAGCGATATCTCAAGACCACTGTGAGGGAATTTCTACAAATTTCTTCAAAAAAGGGGCGTCAGTGGCTTAGTGGATAGAGCAGGCGCCCCACGTATAAGGCTGTTGCCGCAGCGGCCCGTGTTCGAGTCCAGCCTGTGGCCCTTTGCAGCATGTCATCCCCTCTCTCTTTTTTCTTCAAAAACATTCCTCAGATGTTCACTTGGACTCAACAATGAACTGATTGGATTTCAGTTGTCAAAGATCAAGGTCAATGTGACCTTGCATCTCAAGAGCACCCTAAAGGAATTTCTTAAAATTTGACACAAACATCCACTTGAATTGGAGAATAAACTGATTAAAATTTTGTGGTTGAGGGTCAAAGTTCAAGGTCATTGTGACCTCACAAAATATGTTTTTGCCCATAACTCAAGAATTCATATACTTATTATGACAAAACTTGACACAAACATCTAACAGGATAAAATAATAGAGTGATGATATTTTATATCCAAAAGGTCAAAGATCAACTTTACTGTGCCATCATAATGTTCTGCATAAAACACATTATTCAGTGTCATATCTCAGGAACAGAAGGGGAGACTCTGGATCAGATACTGAATTGGTGACACTAATCTTGAGTGTCCACTTTGAAACTGTGCTGATTGTATAGACCAGCTGTGCTCCTGGGGGTACAGTGGTACAGTGAAGCATCCATGTTTTCACAGACATGTGTGTAAACTTTGAGAGAAACTCGACTGGTGCGCGGAGGGAGACTGGGGGGCGGTAATTCTAGTTTTTCAAATTTATATCTTGAATAATAATCTAAACCTAAAATAACAATTATATTCAGTTTTCTTCACAGAAATGAATAAAATCCTAAACTATAGGCCTACTAAATATATTTTAAACAGGTTTCCTTACACCCCTTAAAATGAAGAAGGCCTCGAGACCACCCATGAAGCTTTGGTGACCCCTTGTGGGGGTCAGGACCCCAGGGTGGGAACCAATGCAGTAGATCATCGAGCTCTGCACTATGCCAGCTAGCAAGCCAACAGCACAAAATAATAATAATGCAGGTACAATTCCGTGTTGGGCCGTAGTTTTCTAGTTTGTCAATGAAAACACAAGCCTTATACATAGTGGTCTTGTGTCCTTGTCTTCGGCAAGGGAGGATTTTTGATTTCAAGACACAAATTTCTGAGTCATGGTATTTGACGTTCTGTGCATGACCACAGATAATATCGTTGTTAAGCATCTAGTGACTTGCATGATGTAGTGTTTACACTGGGTTTCTCCACTAAATATTGTATATATATCAGGACATTCTGCTACAGCATTGTTTTGAATTCAATTTCAGTTTTCAATTTTATTTATAAAGCCCAATATCACAAATTTACAGCATATGACGTCTCTCTGTCCTTGGATCCTCACAGCGGATAAGGAAAATCTCCCCCCAAAAAACCCTTAAACAGGAAAAACTGGTAAAAACTAGGCCTGAACAATATATCTTTTAAGCATCGCCATCGCGATACACATGTGTGCAAGTGATGCGCGTAAATCTCGCTTCCGTTTTAATGACTGACCAACAAAAGATGTCTAATTTAGTGGAATAAAGAATAAACGGCCTATTCAAGTGCTGGAATTTGTTATTTAAGTGACAACGCCTGAACGCAACACAGGCTCTGCTCCATTGACTGTGTGCACAGTGCCGTGCTGCGGGTTCGGGCCTGTATAAATGTCTCAGACTCGGGAAAATGCGGCCTGAGCCGCGCTCTAGTGTGCTCACCTGTGTCTGTGTGTGTGCGCACGTGTGTGTGTGTGTGTGTGTGCGTGCGTGTGCTCGGGCCGAGCTCTACCGTGCGCGATACAGAGAGCAGAGTAGGGTTGTAAGGCGTGACCAGTAGAGACAGAAATTACATGCCGTCTTGTAAACAATGTAAGTTATCACATTATAAGGTGAAATGTTTCACCGTATAACACGATAAATAGTATAATGTTATGTTATTATATGAAGCGTCCGTCATGCAAAATGATAAAACTTTAGTCAGAGCTTTAGTCAAGACAGAGCCCTCTCCTCTCCTCATAATATGCTTTACTCACAAGTGTGTGAATTGACCTGGATATGAAGAGTCCGTAGCGCCAAATAATATAACAGTAGTTTCTAAAGAGCTAAGCTAAAAATAAATAAAAATAATCGGAAGCGGCAGTGCTAGTTGCATATAGGGGAAACACTGACAGAGATGGTGGTTTTACCATGTGAAGTGCCTCACAAGTGCCTATTTTTAATTTTATGCTGTTGCATTCAAAGCAATATCAGCCTAATAATTCCGGAATGATTCATTCTCATCAAGTAGAGCTACTAAAGTCATCTGGTGGAAAATAATGCATCCTTAAAAAGATATATAAATCGCAATATCGCTGGGGGCAAAAAAAAATGTCAATTTTTTCCAATATCGTGCAGCCTCATCAACCTGAGCAAATTACTATTATAGACTATAACATACCTGAGATGGGGTAACGGGAGTTTAACTACAAGCTAGGCGGTTGAAAACAGTGCATTTCTCCACCTGTAAGTGATGCATTTTCATGAGATGTTTGGAAAGATTGCTCATGTTTCTGCCCTAACATGCAAAGGAGGTGTTGAACTTGTGGCAACAATCAATGTTGGTATCGATTCTTGTGAAGTATAACCATACTTAGGAGCATTTTGCTCTCTTTGCCATTGTCACTCTGCACGTTTACATGCGCAGTTAGGTGTAGCTACAGTTATAGCTTGACTAGGCCATTTAATTGGACTGCTGTCCTTGTCCCAGTATACAAATGTGGGAGGGGAATTGATTTATTGGCCGAAGTATGTCCGACTCCACTACGATAGGTGGCAAGATGCCCCCTTTCAGCTTGTTAGTATCAGACCTATTTCCGGTTGCCCTATTACTTGACAGATCAAACAATTGCCATTCTGTGTATCCCATCCATCCATTTTAAAATATTTAACTCTTTCAGCGGACACAACATGAACTGTGTCAACTTGTCTGTCCAAAAATGCATGGCTCTGGATGTAAATTTCTTCATATTGTTATCGGTGTTCTCTTCTGTTTCGCATTTAATGCCATTCGACTTCGGGGTCAAAGCCCAGGGTAGAAACTGTGGACCAAATGCAGAGCGCCTAGGCCAGTTTGGGTCTGAATGACTGCATACACAAAGGAGGAATTTGACTCCCAATCACATTATCTGGGTGTGTTAGTCTTACTTTGAGATATTTGAGTTAGTATAATTGCAGTTGGACTAACATGTTTACATGTATTTTAAAAGTCCAGTTTTAGTCAGATTAACACAATAAATTTATTTTTTTCTAATGTCACGTGAATGTACTGACTGGGGCCCGTTTAATACTGCGTTTTGATACCCCTCCAACTTATAGAGCTTGACAAGCTGTCACACTCGGTCATACTGAATTGCAATACAAGTCTACAATATGGCAATTAGGTTATTTTCCAGTTTTGTTCAGTCCTACCATCAGCCACTAATGTAAGGTAAGACACTAATAGCACAAATGATAGAATATACAGCATCTCTTCAGAAAAAGTATTTAGTGGGAGTAAACAGTGTGTAACACTGTGTGCTGTTTATTTAGCTGCAATTCTGCTACTTCCTACAGCTGACCAGCTGGTTGAGTCAGGGAGCAGGTGGTCTTAAAGGATGGGAATCACACCTTCAGAGCCCTGGGGTGGTGGTGTGGAGGGAGTGCTGACAGACTGCACTACAACTGTAGGTTTGGAGTGTTCACACTCATGTGCCTGTATTCTTCTCACAGTTTCTGTGTGTACTTAAGTGCACATTTCAGCAGTATTTGAACTGAAGCAGCTGAGGATGTGGATACTTAGCAATGAAAGAGAATATTGGATTTTTTCATGTAGTATTGAAAACATCCTTCTCAGACTGCTAATGATGGCCGTATTAGTGTCACTGTCAGCAGTGCGCTAGTGGTGCTGACTTGCTAGTCAGTTACACCCTGCTGAAGGAAATACTGTGGTGCTAACAGGTTCCATGAATAGTTGAGGAGCACAGAACCAGACTTAACTGTTACACTCCTTGTTACTGGAGAAAGAAATAATCATTGAATAAGAAGATGCTGACGTCTCTTGTAAGCTGATCTGTATGGTACTTTGTGATGGTCCTGTGCTGATGTGTGCAGTGTGTAGAGGGGATTGGTGCTAGCTCTGCTGATGCTATGAGCATGGATGAAATAAAGTTCTAGACTTGACTATCCAGAACTGCGTCATTGGTTATTAGACTAAAACAATGTTTCCAGATTTGGGACTTAAAAGCTTACTTCACTTGGTGCATTCAGCTCAGTCATGTTTGTCAGCTGCACTGATCACACCACTGATCTTTCCATCCAGCCACCAGTCAGCAAGACCCACATGTCACCTGTAACATTAACATCAGCCAGCTAACATCTACTACCAACTTGCTGACACTATCAGCTAACACACCAGATCAACATACTTTTAAAGTCTGTTAGCATTAATGTTACTAACCTATGCAGATTGGTGATACTTACTTGCTTGGCTGGGTGAGCCCTGCAGTCCTTACAGAAGGGAAGAGTGGTCTTATTCATCTCTTCAACACCAAGCCAGTATATATTTTTATTTTTCAAGAGTAAGAGTAAGAGTAGCAACTTTCTTTGCAGTCTCATTTGCTGGGGGTCATTAGCCCTGTGAGGCAAATTGTGATTTGTGATATTGGGCTTTATAAATAAAATTGAAATTGAAATTGGGGTTGGTGTTGGTAAAAGCCCAGGGTCTGAGTTGGTTTCTCCAGAAACAGTTGGAGTTTTTATAACGAGGCACGTAGCGGTCCATCACAGTCAGCCAAATGCAGGATTGCCTCGTTATAGCAGTGTGTGTGCGAACAACAGTGCTGTTTATGTGAGCATTTGTTAAAGACAGAAATGGAAATGAAGTGAAATGAATTAAGATAAAATGGTGCTTAATGCAGGATTAGGATATTAGTCTAAACTGGTTAATATATATTATATACGCTTTTGTTACCTCAAGGCTGGATTACTGTAACTCTCTATTATCAGGTAGCTCTAGTAAGTCCTTAAAAACTCTCCAGCTAAGTCAGAATGCAGCGGCAAGTGTACTAACAGGAGCTAAGAAACAAGATCATATTGAGAATTGAATTTAAAATCCTACTGTTAACTTATAAAGCTCTAAATGGTCAAGCTCCGTCATATCTTAGAGAGCTCATAGTGCCTTATTATCCCACCAGAACACTGCGCTCTGAGAACGCAGGGTTACTCGTGGTCCCTAAAGTCTCCAAAAGTAGATCAGGAGCCAGAGCCTTCAGCTATCAGGTTCCTCTCCTGTG
>NC_065515.1:34651194-34652912 GCF_006386435.1 Epinephelus moara
AAACCTGCCTGTGAGGTTTTGGTGACGTGTGCGCACTGTCCGCCGGTCAGCCAAACTTCAGCTTACACCGGCTGTGCTCCCCCTGCGCTGACAGTAGACCTGGATTCAGCTGGCGAGCTTTTAGTGCACCTTCGGCGAAGCCTTTTGGCACGAAACTGTCACTGCGCCAAGCTGGATCTGTTGACACCTCCCCCTGCTGCGCCGCCACACCCATCTCAGCGCACCTCAGTCTGCCAAACTACCAAACTGAGCGCGCCTTGGGTTGCGCTGCTCGAAACTAGCTCTGCGCGGGGTTTGCCACCCTGCGCCACCCTGCGCTGGCTGGGAAACTAGAGCCCAATGTGTTTAAGGCAATAAGCCAAGAAAACTGTTTAAATGTGTTCTAAATCATTCACGTTACCCATTATGCAGTGATGAATGTTTAGCCTATGTATTTCACAATGGTTCTAATTGGTTAAACTTAATGTTGTGGTAAAAGACATTTTGCACCATGATTAAGTGGTATGCACAGTTAGTGACCTCCAACCTGTGTGGATATCAGGGCATCTAACACAAATTTGTGCTGAGATGAAATAAAGAACATCTGGTTCAGAGTTAATCTCTATACCTTATCCTAGTCAACAAGAAACCTAAGTGTGCTACAATATATTTTATAGCTCAATCAAATTTAAAGAATTTGTTGTAAAATGTGTAATCACTGTTTTTGAGTTCATATGACATAAAATTAAATGCTCAAACAACAACACAAAAAGGTAAGTGAAACTGACATAAAGTTCCTTTCAGACAAGGGTGATGTGACACATTTATTTTGTGTGGTGTACTTAAAACTTTTATATTACTGTATTGTACTAAACTAAAAGTTTTGAGGGCAAGCTGTCTCCAAAAAAAATAAATAAGTTGAATGATTAAGTTGGGGTTTACAGTGTTTGTGGTATTTTACAATTCCATTTTGTAAAGTTAATTTATGGTACACTTACCATTATGGTAATTTTTTTAAGGGAATATGGCTGTCAGTATCTTAAAGTTTTAAAGGTCTGACTTTATCAGTTAATATTCGTTTTGTTTGCCGTACCTGACCTGGCACATGTGCAATTTGATACGCACTTGTGCCATGACAGGTAGAAAACTTCCTGTTTTGATTAATGCCACTTGTGTGCCAATCTCCTGCAGGCCTGCTTAAGAGCATGTGTTTCATTATTACACAGTGGTGTGGACCTCTGTGACCATCTTGCTTTGGTAAATGATAAATGGACCTGCATTTGTATAGTGCCTTTCTAGTCATCCGATCACTCAAAGCGCTTTTTACACTACGAGTCACATTCACACACACATTCATAAACTGATGGCCGAGGCTACCCTACAAGGTGCCACCTGCTACTCAGACATGTAGACTGGAGGAGCCGGGGATCGAACCACTGATCTTCTGATTGGTGGACGATAGGGCTGTGACGGTATGTATTTTTTCTCACAGCGGTGACAGAGTGACGTATCACCGCGGTATGGCGGTCCAAAATGTCAAAAAAAATCCAAAATGTGCCCAAATTGGCGACTTAAACATTAATTCAAAAAACGAGAGTCCGTTTTAGTCATTTTAGAAGAGGTTTGATACATGAACTATAGTGTGTTTACGTCCTGCGCGGAGGGATACACCGGTGAGCAACAGCTGCAGCTGGCTCTGGGACAGGTACGCTAGGTCACTCGGTAAAAGCAAACAAAGA
>NC_065515.1:34653765-34692663 GCF_006386435.1 Epinephelus moara
ATGACTAATGATGGCAGCAGCAGCAGCAGGAGGCATCTGGCAGGACCACGGCAGCAGCACAACCACACACGTCACGCTGTCCAGGCACCGCTGCAATATGAGTTAATCTGAGAGACAGTGGAGCACAAAGGCTCCGGAGAAGAAGCTGAGTTAGTGACATCCAGAATGGCCGAGTGTTGTCTCAATATGAAAATTATAGCCTAGACCCGCGAAATGGCATATCTCCCAAATCATCGGAGTATTCTTTTAACATTTGGCTTGGGAACCAGATCCGCTGCCATAATGAATCAGCTTTTTTTTTTTTTTGTGTGCGGTGATGACCTCTTCACCGCGGTAGGCATCACGTGACCGCGGTATTGCGGTGATGCGGTTATTGTCACAGCCCTAGTGGACAACCCGCTCTACCGCTGAGCCACAGCCGTAGAAAATGCAGCAGCGGAAGCTAATAGGAAAACCCGTCTGTTCTGAATGTCATGTATACACATTCCTGAATAATATCAGCTTGTCATACATGTATTAATCAGAAAATGCTACATTTATAATAAGGCCTGTATTGGAATAACCAAATGGAATATGCTGTTTACGTGACCTGTATCAAATTTTGAATATTGTCATATGCGGAATAATAGTGGAATATCAGTGTGAATGTAAAAGTAGTCATTATTTTCCAGTTTCTCGTTTTAAGGGACAGGTGGGCCAGATACCAGATCTAATGAAATTGCTTAGGAACTCATGGCTGCAGATGCCTCAGGCCAGTGAATGTCCTTCGTCTGTTGTCTTTCATTTCACTCCTGCCTTTCTGTGCATTATTCTGCTGGCTGCTTCATTCATCTGCAAATACCAGAAGCCTTCCCACCCCCGCCCCTACCATCTCCATTCTTATCCCCTCTCACCCAATGTCTCCACCAATTCTCTCTGCTAAATCATCTGACTTTCACTCCCTCTCCTCGGTCCTTCTCTTCTTCACTTACCTTTCATCCTTCCACCCTAGTTCTGTTGCTTCCTTCCCCACCTGATTCCCTCCAAGCCTATTAGGCATACTGATGGTGAATGTAAAGCTTCTGTGTGTGTGTGTGTGTGTGTGTGTGTGTGTGTGTGTGTGTGTGTGTGTGTGCGCGCACGCCTGGCAGAATCTCATCTACTTCCTGTCTCCAGATGCCAGGTTGATGCCAGTAATATGCTTTAACTGTCTGCCTGAGTCCCAGAGGGCGGTTTCCTGTCTCGCCTTCATCACTGAGCAGCACCGAACATCTGTGGTTATCTGTTGAGAGACCAGGGGGCAGTGCACATGTGCATTACATAGATAAAAGGTAACCAGAAAAAGTCAAGGTGGCATTCTAAATGCATAGATAGCATACTTACTAATAGGGTTGGGCGATATGATCAAAATCTTGTATCATGGTATATGTATCTTGTATCATGGAAACATGGTATATACCATAATACTTTAACTGTTTAAAGAATTTGATTTAAAATACCTAACTGTGCTTCATCACATTTAATTATTTCTCCAAGATGGAAGGGTTTCTGCAATACTTCTCCTCCTCCATGTCTGCCCAAATCATGTTACTTTGTGAGGCAGCTGGTTTTGCAGGTATCATGATATTGTGAGAGAATCCAGCCCTGATTTGCTACAGAGCCTGTCCTGAATAACACCCTCAGTAGAAACTGTATTGCCAAATCTCTACCGGTGGACACATGTGTACCTAGTTTGGGAAATATGAACATTTAAATGTTGTTTTTTTTTTTTTTTCATTACAACACACACACACACACACACACACACACACACACACACAAAAGAAATTTGCCTAATAACAAAGTCTAAAGTAGGGCTGCAGCTATCGAATATTTTGGTAATCGAGTATTCTATCGAATATTCCATCGATTAATCGAGTAATCAGATAAAACATACTTTTCTCTCTAACTCCGCTCGGATGCCGGCGTCTGCGCTCCCCTCCTTCTCTGTTAAATGGTATCTCACAGGCGCACTACGTCATCAAACCATGTGATGTTTGGTATCACCGGATTCAGGAAGCTGTCGGCTTCCGGAATCCACCATCGTTTTTCTTTTATTTCTTATGGATTTCGCACCAGAGCAGCCTAAACACACAAAGTCCAAAATCGCGATGAGTGGTGACAAGTCATGTCATGCCGTTTTTCGACGGGAAAAGTTAAAGGATTACTCGCTATCTCATGCAGAGTTGCGAGTGGAGACTTAGATCTTTTATAAAAGGTAAGAGTCTCACTCCTACCACTATTTTTGGCTGCGATATACCGCCTAGAAAGTGGGATCATAACTTTCACGTTTCATATAGCTTTATTTGGTGATATTTTATGGTGTTTCTGTCATAAACAACATCAGCTATCATAATCACACCTGATTTCAATAAGGTACAATATTTGAAGCTGGCTGAGTGTTGATTGATTAAGTCATTGTTAGGGCAAGGCCACTTTGGCCTTTGATAAATACAAATTTATTGGGGCATCAAGGTCAAAATGTGGGGCACTAAGGCCAAAACCAATGGCGCAATAACAATATGTGCTACATATCTTTAATTATATAATTATTTATATGTCTCTATGTATATTTTTACATAAATCCAATATTTTTTTACCTTTAAAAAATCCTCTTCCTTCATTTAATTTGACAATATTTATTATATTGTATTATATGTATTAATTCTCTACAGGATCTTGTATGTTCTTTAATGTGTGTTCAATTTATTAAAAGAAAAAAAAAAAGTTTTGGTGAACCCTGCAGCAAAGTGAACCCTCTTCCTCAGAGAGGATCTTTGCCTCCCAGTTTGTTCCTGGCGGCAGAGCAGAGTGAACCATCTTTCTTCTCCGAGGATCTTTGTCCCATGAGAGCAGGCACTAACAGCTGCTCTCTGTGTCCGCAGTGTAAACAACTTTCGCTGGCGATTTGACAGTCACTAGAAGCACATTATGACCCTTTGTAAAAGTTTTTGTGTGGTACCTGTGTTGTACATGTGCTAACGTTAGTGGCTAAGGACTGAGAGGCTGTCCAGTATGTGTGTGTCTGTCTGAGGAGTGTCAGTACGTTAACTTGTTACCTGTAGCCTTGCTGTTTGTCATGCTAATGTTATCGTCTGCAGCCCTGAATAGCTGGTAAAGCTTTAGCATAGTTAGTTAACACATTTGTTATCGGCCCATGTGTTTACTGCTACAGAAAATTAATAAATCTTTGGTTTATTTGCACAACGTCACCTCTCTGCCGTCCTTTATCACGCTTGCTAACGCTAAGTTAACTTTACCAGCAGATCTGTATGAGGCACAAACTGACAAACAAACAAAACAGGGCATGCTATTCTGGCCGTATGGGTAGGAGGGGCATTACGGCCACACTCCGGGGTATCCACGGCGCTGGCCGAGGCCATGGTATAATTGCTGCCCTGCAATTATAAATACACAATAGAAAATAAGACAGATCACTTAATAATAACAACCAATTTGACAGATCACTTAATAATAACAACCAATTTGTTTCCTTTTTAAGAAAAATTGACATTTATTTATTGCGATACCGGCATCTGCCATTCTGTCGGCTCGCAGCAAAACGTTTCCGAAAGACCGCTTCCGTCTTCTTCCACCTTGCACGGGACGCATAGCATAGATATATATACGTAGATGCCGCATTCAACGGTGCTCCTCATTGGAGCGATACGTCAACGCGGCCGCCATCTTGCCCAGGTGGAGCCGCGCTGCCTAATGCATGTATGTCTATTGAGGCAGGAGACTATTTATGATTAAAATCATTATTACTCGCTGAATTCTCAACTGATTTTCATGCGGTTTGGTTTGTTACAATCGTCAGACATGTAGTTATGATACAGGATACTTGGTTAAATAAAAAATGCAGCTTTTCATACCAAAATATTTGATCTTATGTAGATAAAGTAACAGTAATAGTTCTACAACACATTTAAACTAAACTTTCCCCATGTAATAGATATTCTTTTTTTCTTACTAGATGTACAATCCCACCATGATGTCATTTAATTATTAATTTTGACTATAAATGTTTATTCACATTTCACACAATGTGCAAAAAATAGTGTATCAGCAGGGTTGTGCCGAGCTGCAGTGTAGTTACACATTCTGATTAACAAATGTTGGTTTTGTACAAGTGAAAATAAATGACTTAGAGCTGCATGTTTACACAAAATTTTGCTTTAATCTCATATGTATAACACCACAGTGCTCATGGGAGCCTGGACACAGAACTGTTTACATTATTAGGTCATATTTACAAAAAATACAGTGTACAGTAGCTAGTATTATTTTTAGGAGTCTGCCCAGTCCTGTCGAAGTCCTCAGGTCTGAAGTGACAGCTGCAGATGACTGAGGAGTCACTCGGGACAAAGTCCTTTCTCCTCACTGCTGCTACCCATGCCCGTCTCCTATCTGTGTTTTTTGGGAAACTACACACAAAATAAGTGTGTCAGAAAAACGCAGTTCCACATAATTTGTAGTTACAATTCAGGCCACAAGTTAACTACTAACGTTATACTGCGTTATGTCACGTTGGTGCCATGAAACAGATAGTTGACAATTTGGAATAACACATACACCGACATAGCTGTTTGACAAAGCATCATAATTTTATAAGTAATATTATATAAATGTTAACCTTTTTTCTTTAAGTTGTGTGACATAGCGTTAGCTTAATTTGACATGAGGACCAGATCAGGACAGTTACTTTACTTGATTAGCTTAAAAGAAGGATCACTTTTTGAGATATGTATCTCATTAAACATGTTCGTAACAGTAAAATATTGTAAAACAACTTCTTACCTGTGGATTGTTATTCCCTTCTGCTTGGTTTTAACACTTCTTTCGTTAGTGCACCCAAATGCAGAGCAAAAATGTGGCATTTTTGCCGAGTCTGACATGGGTCTGAACCGGTCAGAGCACCTAGGCAAGATGGCGGCGGTATTGACGCATCCCACAAGCCAGGGTGCGGCATCTACGTATATATATCTATGGACGCATAGCCTGTGACGTAAGCACGTTGTGTCACACTAAAAAGAGTCCGTGTGAGACGTGAGCTTTAAATTTAATTAAACGAGGCTTCGAGGCACAGAAAATTCCTCGATCATGTTTTGTAATCGAGGTACTCGAGTTACTTGAGGTATCGTTGCAGCCCTAGTCTAAAGTTTATATGTAGTTATAAGGTGTCCTGACTAAAGCCCCTTTCCCACTGCATAAAAACCCACTAATGTCTGGCTTTTTAATGTAATGGGAAAGGTTCCAATTGGCATTCAAACCCTCTGCAGTAGTCTCGGGTATTTATCACCTCCGGCTCCGATTGGAATTGATAGAAACGTAGCCATGTGAACATGCTAACTTAAGCCCCATTACTGGTGAGATAAGATGATGTGCTACAACAAAGTACGGTCCATCTCCACCCAAGCAACGTTCAAATTAGTCTGCAGCGAGTTTAAAAGAGACTGAATAAGTAAGAGATATATAAAAAGAAGTAACCACAGTTAGGCCCCAGTCACACAGAAAGTGTGCCAGGCAACCACCCCATCACCTCCTTACCCTAACCTTACCGTGGAGTCAGTCTGCTATTTATTTAGGTATTTATTTATTTTAATGTTATTTATTTCACCGTAATTAGTATCTAGTTCCTAAAATGGACAGGCATAAGGTACTTGCTGTAGCTCTGGTTGAGGGCGAGAGGCTGTCAGTAAATAGTTTGTTGGACACAGGGAAATGGAGGTCTGTGTGGGTACATGAGACCCTAAAAAAGAGGGTGGATCATAGGAAGTACCACCAGTTGGTCCAGGAGTTCGCCTTCATGATGGCTGTTTCATGTACTGCACTTACATGCTTCCACGCCTGCTGTTTTGCACTTTGTGTATGACTGGGGCCTTAAGTTTTCACAGGCCGCCATGCTGCGTTATAGTACTATTTACTAATCTGTATTCCAGCCTGTCTGTGACGTTGAACATGATTCGCCAAAAAAACAAAACAATCATACACACAGAAAGGCATACAGAATTGTGCAAAGAAAAATAGCCTATTTTAGCAGGTTTACCTGTGTTTGAAAAAAAAAAAAATGTGTATGCACTAGTTTTGATGGAAAGGGGGTATTAGATTAGGAACTACTAGATACTACTCATTACTCGATGCTACACACACACACACACACACATACACTGTGGTTTGAACTCAAAAGATGTGGAAGGTTGCCTCAGCCCTACTTGCTTAGGTTAGCATGATAATATTAGCACACCAGTAAGTGATAATGATCTCTCCCACTGTCAGCTGGGAGATTGCCCTGTATTGAATGTGTCTTGAATGCCGACTTCATAAAAGCACCTGAATGATTTTCTGTAGACAGTAAGATTTTCCTGGCCATGCTTGTAGTGGTTTCATTCAAAATCCCTGCAGCAACAGTGCTCTTTGTAAAATACAGTCCATCTCTGTGTGTGAGCATTCTTGGCAATCATGAGTCTGAAAATCTGATATTTTTTCCTCTCTCTGATGCTGCAGACAGAGCAGAAGGTGTTTCTGCAGTCAGCTAATAAATACTGAGATGACTGTGAAACTTATGTAGGTCAATAGTAATTGATGCTCCTGACTGATATCTCCAGGTGGTGTTTGCTAAGCTGGATGTGTGTCACGCAGACAGTCAAAGGATCTGGTCCGACAACAGACCCCATCAGGTTGATCTGCCCTCAGCCTCTCTGCCAAGACTAAAATACCTTAAACTGTCCCTAAGAGGGCGGCACAGCAGGCAGCATGGCTGTGCTGAAAGCTCCTGGCTGGTGATAAGCTGGAATGTTGACAGGCAGCTGGAGTAGGACAGCACCACGGCAGAGAGGGGAAATGTCACAGATGTTACATTGATTAGTCAGTCCAGACAAAAAGAAGTAATTATTATGACATTTGATTAATTTGTTTTTAAGTAAAATTGCCACATTTGATAGTTCCAAGTTATCCAAGGAGAGAACTGGTTTTCTCAAACTAGCCTTATATTAATTTGGGTATCTATAGGTTTTATTTGACTGATTAATGACATCACTTTTTGGTCAAGGATATTGCCATGGACAGTTTTATTGTCTGGTGATGTTTTAAATATCAAACAATGAAAATAATCAGATTAATGAGTCATGTAAACAATCATGAGTCATGGTATTGGACGTTCTGTGCATGACCACAGATAATATCGTTGTTAAGCATCTAGTGACTTGCATTCTCGTAATTTCTGGCTGATGTAGTGTTTACACTGGGTTTCTCCACTAAATATTGTATATATATCAGGACATTCTGCTACAGCATTGTTTTGAATTAAATTTCAGTTTTCAGTTTTATTTATAAAGCCCAATATCACATCCCTCTGTCCTTAGGACCCTTGCAGCGGATAAGGAAAAACATCCCCCCAAAAAACCCTTTAAAAAAATGGTAGAAACCTCAGGAAGAGCAACTGAGGAGGGATCCCTCTTCGTAGAAACCTCAGGAAGAGCAACTGAGGAGGGATCCCTCTTCCAGGACGGACAGACAATAGATGTCGTACAGAACAGATCAACATGATAAATTAACAGTAATCCGTATGACACAATAAGACAGAAAGAAAGACAGAGACAGAGATGCAGGACAGACGGTAATGATGATAATAGCTTACAACAACATTAATTAAAGTAATAATATTATAATTCTAATTACGGCTATTTTGGTACAATATGTTGAAAGTATATATTAATATTTGAAAGTAGCCTATACATATATGACAATAATCATATGTGTATAGTAATATAAGTATGACTAATGATAACAGCAGCAGGAGGCATCTGGCAGGACCAGGGCAGCAGCACAACCACACACGTCACACTATCCAGGCACCGCTGCGATATAAGTTAACCTGCGAGTAGGGGTGGGAATCTTTGGGCACCTCGCAATTCGATAACTACTACGATTCAGGGCCTACGATTCGGTTATAAAACAATTATTGATGCATCTTTAATTTATGTATATTGATGCACTTTTTCACAACACACATTTCTTTTTGTCTCACTGAATAAGCATTCAACACTTGCCATTTTTAAAAACAGTGCATTTGTAATAAGAAACAGTTGAATTCATTTCCATTATATTTTATTAAACATATAAATGTTAATGCATGCAAACTGGAAAGTTACAACTTTGTTGTATGGAACCAAAGGTAACAACAGGTATCTTAAATCACAAGATAAAATGCGCAGTTAGAGTAACAAATGATTCAGTGGCGACAGACGTCCACGCATCACATGTTACTGCGATCCTACCTGCCTTCAACAGCGAGGCCATGACTTCTTGTTTTGGTTTGGTTGTAGAGTGTCGGGATGGCCGTGTCGGTGAAATAGCGTCGGGATGGGATGGTGTATCTGGGCTCCAATGTATGCAGCAGTGCTCGAAATCCCTGATTTTCCACGACAGAATAAGGACGCAAATCCTTGGCAATAAATGCCGCAATGGCCTTCGTAATTCGCTTCGCCTTTTCCAATGAGGGTGGCAGCTTTCTAATTGCTTCCTCGATTGTTCTCTGGTCAGTAGCGCCACTAGTAGCCGCAGCAACAACAGCCTGCCGTCTCCCTGACTCCTCCGTCGGGTGGAATCGAGTTACATGGCTTCTCATGTTTGTTGTGTTGCCAAAGTATTTTATTTTAGCACGACACAGCTTACATGTAACGTGGCTCTTGTCCAGTTCGCTTCCACCGTCCACGTTGTAGAAGCCGAAGTGTTTCCACACGTCTGCTTTTAAATTAGATGGAGCTGTTCGGATGTATTATCGGTGTATTATAGGAGGTCCCCCGGCAGACTAGGCCTAAGTCAGCCTAACTAGGGGCTGGTACAAGGCAAGCCTGAGCCAGCCCTAACTATAAGCTTGATCAAAAAGGAAAGTCTTAATTCTGGTCTTAAATGTGGAGACGGTGTCTGCCTCCCGGACAGCAACAGGAAGATGATTCCACAGGAGAGGAGCCTGATAGCTGAAGGCTCTGGCTCCTGATCTACCTTTGGAGACGACCACGAGTAACCCTGCGTTCTCAGAGCGCAGTGTTCTGGTGGGATAATAAGGCACTATGAGCTCTCTAAGATATGATGGAGCTTGACCATTTAAAGCTTTTTAAGTTAACAGTAGGATTTTAAATTCAATTCTGGATTTTACAGGGAGCCAGTGCAGAGAGCCCAAAAGAGGAGAAATATGATCTCGTTCCTTAATGCTTATTAGTACACGTGCTGCTGCATTCTGAATTAGCTGGAGAGTTTTTAAAGACTTAATAGAGCTACCTGATAACAGGGAGTTACAGTAATCCAGCCTAAAGGTAACAAAAGCGTGGAAAAAATTTTCTGCATCTTTTCGGGTCAGGATAGGCCTAATTTTTGTAATAAACGCAGTCTGTGAGGTTTTGTTTTAAATGAGAATTAAAAGACAAATCTTGGTCAAGTATTACTCCGAGGTTTCTTACAGTAGTGCTAGAGGCCAGGGAAACTATATCATCAGATAAAGAGTCTCTGAGTTGTTTGGGGCCAAGAACAATAACTTCAGTTTTGTCCGAATTTAACATCAGGAAATTGGTGCTCATCCAGGTTTTTATGTCTTTAAGGCAATTTTGAAGTTTAGTTAATTGATCAGTTTCTTCTGGCTTTATCGATAAATACAATTGTGTATTTTGTGTATCCGCATAACAATGGAAATTTACAGTGATTTCTAATGATGTTACCTAAGGGAAGCATAGAGTGAATAGGATTGGTCCGAGCACAGAACCTTGTGGAACTCCAAAACAAACTTTAGTATGTAGAGATGATTCATCATTAACATGAATGAACTGAAAATGATCAGATAAATAAGATTTAAACCAGCTTAGTGCAGAACATTTTAGGTCAATTAAATGTTCCAGTCTCTGTAGCAGAATTTGATGGTCAATTGTGTCAAATGCCATACTAAGATCTAATAAAAACTAGTGCTGTCTCAGTGCTATGATGCACTCTAAATCCTGACTGAAAGTCCTCAAATAAATTATTGTCATGGAGAAAATCACACAGCTGGTCTGCGACTACTTTCTCAAGGATCTTTGAAAGAAAGGGAAGATTGGTCTATAGTCTATAGTCTATAGTTGGCTAACACCTCTGGATCCAGGATGGGCTTTTTTAGAAGAGGTTTAATTACAGCTACCTTAAAGGACTGTGGTACATAGCTTGTTAATAAAGATATATTGATCATGTCTAATATATGAGTGTTAACTAAAGGTAAGACTTCCTTAAGTAGCCTAGTTGGGATGGGGTCTAAGAGACACGTTGATGATTTAGATGAAGAAATCATTGCGGTCAATTGTTGAAGAGAAATCCGGAAGAAGCTATCTAGATATATATTAGGTCTTAGAGCTGTGTTTGAGGGCAGATTGGTTCTGTTTGAGGGCACGAGGTCGTGAATTTTGCCTCTAAGAGTTCGAATTTTGTCATTAAAAAAGCTCATAAAATCATTACTGCTAAGGGCTAAAGGAATACAAGGCTCAATAGAGCTGTGACTCTCAGTCAGCCTGGCTACAGTGCTGAAAAGAAACCTGGGGTTATTTTTGTTTTCTTCTATTAAACCTGAGTAATAGTTTGCTCTGGCATTGCGGAGGCCCCTCTTATACGTTTTGAGACTTTGTTCCCAGACCAAACGAGATTCTTCCAGTTTGGTTAATCGCCATTTCCTTTCAAATTTTTGCGATATTTGTTTTAATTTTCGGGTTTTAGAGTTGTACCAAGGAGCGAACTTTCTGTGCATGGTTAACTTCTTTTTAAGAGGTGCTACAGAGTTGAGTGTTGTTTGCAGCGAGCCTGCAGCGCTATCGACAAGATGATAAATTCGGGAGAGTTTAAAGGCGGTACAGGAAACCTCTGTTACAGAAGGACATGGTATTAAATTTAACGTCGATGGAATCTTTGCCTTAAATTTTGCGACAGCACTATCTGATAAACATCTAGTATAGTAACTGTTGCTGAGTGGTGTGTAATCGAGTAAAAAGAAATCAAAAGTAATTAAATAACAATCTGATAGAGAGGGATTCTGTGGAAAGGCTGTTAGGTTATCAATTTCAATTCCATACGTCAGAACTAGATCGAGGGTATGGTTAAAACAGTGAATGGGTTTATGTACACCCTGACTGAAGCCAGTGGAGTCTAATAATGAGATAAGCGCAGTAGCGAGGGAGTCATTATCAACGTCAACATGAATGTTAAAATCATCTACAATAATAACTTTATCTGATTTAAAAACTAAACTAGATAATAACTCTGAGAATTCAGATTATGGGCCAGGAGTATGGTACACTATAACAGGGCTCGACAGTGCGAGTGTTTTGGTCGCATTTGCGAGTGGATAATTTCCTGTGTGACCAGAAAATTACATTCAGTAGCACCAGTGCGAGTGCTACAAAAATGTTAATACATGCACTGTTTTGTTGTTTAACGTGAACGGTAGTTGGTTTCTTTGTTGGGGGAAAAAAAAAAAAGTCTACAGACCGAGTGGCACGTTCGGCACGTGCATGTGTCCGGGCCTGAGCGTGAGCGGTGATTAAAGTCACGACATGAGCACAAGCCTGTTTCCTCTCGGTGCGGAGAGGTGAGTGTTGCTTCACCGACTGAACACCATCAACAAGGAGACACCTGACCCCGCCCAGCTCCGCCCCGCCCCGCCGGGCCCTACCGGTGTGTCACCTGATCACACCCACAGTCCGTCAGACAGTCTGCGTGTCTGCCTGTCTGTCTGTCTAATTCCCAGTCGTCACTCTGAGTCCATACACTATAATATAAAGTGTATGTTTATTATTAATATGTGAAATATGTGCTGAGGTTAAAAATGGAGGACAATAATAACCGTGACGTGTCAGTAAAAACGTTGAGGTGAGACAGTCACAGTGAAGGAGACACCCTGGGCTCATTATTATTATCTTTTTTCTATTTTTACAATCAATCAGTTAATGGAGAAAATAATCAGCCCATTAATCCATAATTATATAATCACTGGTTAACAGTTTAAAATCAGACAAACAACCGGCAACATCCTGCTGTTACATTAATGAACATTAACTCATATGATATATAAAAATATAACAGTTTTATTTTACTGATTAAACTAACAAGCATTTGCTGGAAGAACATATTTAGTGACTTTGACTGTAACTAAGTATTTTTACTCTAGTACATGAGAGCTGAGTGCAGCTTGTGATTGCTGCCCCCTCCTGGTAGATGTTTAGAAAAACACTTAAGTGTTTATGAATTATTATCATTTTTAATTTTGTGAGAGTAAACAAGATAAGAAAGACTTAATCATAAACGGGGAGGAAAAAAGTCGAAATAAATAAACAAATAAATGAATGAAATGAAATAAACAAATAAGTTGTGATTTAGAGATACAAAGTTTCTTCCCCTGAGATGATGAAATGATTAACAAACAACAAAATAAGACATTGTCTTGTTTTTCCAACAATAACCCGAAGGTTGTCTCTATTTGACGAGGTAACACTTGTTTTCTAGAGATTACGAAATAATGAGCTTGTGCTAAAGTGTGTTTTCTTAACATAAGAAAATAAAACAACCTTTAGTTTGATGAGATGATGAATTTCTTTCACGCTACTTTATTTGTTTGAAAATGTCCCCTTTATGAAAATTGCCGAATTTTCATTGTGCTACATATGTTTTCAGCATGGTAGCACAGTGCTACTTGGAGAAAAGGTAAGCGTCGAGCCCTGCACTACAACAAATAAAAGTGGCTGCGAGGTTTTCCAGGTTGGATGTAAAAGACTAAGAACAAGGTTTTCAAAGGATTTATAATCTAGTTTAGGTTTAGGGCTGATTAATAGACTAGAGTTAAAAATGGCTGCAACTCCCCCTCCTCAGCCGCTGCCTCGAGGAATGTGAGTATTATTATGACTGGGAGGAGTGGATTCATTTAGACTGACATATTCGTCTTGACACAGCCAGGTTTCAGTGAGACTGAGAAAATCAATATGATTATCTGATATCAAATAATTTACTAACACTGCTTTAGATGTTAGAGACCTGATATTTAACAATCCACATTTAATTCTCCTGTTTTGTCTCTCTGTCACAGAAGAGGTTTTAATTTTTATTGTTATTAGGTTGTTATGCACAACTCCTCTTTGTTTAGATTTAGATAATTTAGGTGGTTGGGGGACAGACACCGTTTGTATAAAACTATGGGTGAGTAACTGCACTAGAAGCTTAGAGAAGCGTGTAAGACTGTGAGTCTGATTCCTGGTCTCAACTCTGGGTTGTCAGGGTTTTGAATTACTAATAAACATGGCCAGGTTTCTAGATATGAGAGCAGCTCCATCCAAAGTGGGATGAATGCCGTCTCTCCTAATCAGACCAGGTTTTCCCCAGAAAGTTTGCCAATGATTAACGAAACCCACATTATTTGCTGGACACCACCTGGACAGCCAACGATTAAATGATGACATGCGGCTAAACATCTCATCAGTGGTACGATTTGGGAGGGATCCAGAGAAAACTACCTTTAGTGCAGGTGGGGGGATTAGAGGAGAGGGGGGAGGGGGGAGCTGGGGGTGCAGGTCAACTATTGGGTGCCCATGTTGAAACTATGCTGTTTGTATAGATCTTCTGTGCTGTCGGGGAGGAAATGTGTGTGAGGCATCCATGTTTTCACAGACATGGATGTAGTTTGTAAGAGAAACTTGACTGGTGCACAGAGACAGACAACCACAGGGCAATTGATTCTAGTTTAATCCTTACCAGAAATCAAAGACATCAGAGCAAAAATGTCAGGAAAGAGAAGGGCAAAATTGTTACTTGTTGCTGAGGAGGAAAAGTTGGTTTATCATTAAAACAAATGCAGTGGAAACAGACTTTGGGAATAAGTCAGAATGTACATAAAGTATGTGACTTATTTGTCACTCAAGCTTCCATTTTACTGAAGAGGTGAAAAAAGTAACAGACAAAAACACAAACATTAGATCTGTGTTAGGCAATGCGGAGACTGTAACTGTTCTTAAATTAAAACGTGAAATGAATGTAAATTTTTCTATTTTCTATATGGCATTCCATTGTTTCAAGTTTGACCAGCACTCTTTTAATCACATTGCACCCTCTTTTTTTCGACAGTTGTTTATAGCATCTAACTGCAGGATTAGCAGCACCAGCTGTTTATCCTGATGAACCCCACTCTTAATATTCACATAACAGCATGCATACGGAAACATATTTTTGCTGAGGGGTGCCGTGCATTATAAATGTGCACACATGACTATTAGGGGTGTAACAATCCATCGATCTGGACTGATATATAGATTTAATGATCAGCGATCTAATATCATCGATGCAAAGTGAAAACATTGATCCATATCGTCATCTTTAGCATAGGCTTTTATTTTGAAAGTCTGTGTGACTGTCAAACAGCGGCAGGCAGATGGCAAGCAGCCAAGAGAAAGACGATGGGATAACATTATTTACTCGGGATTGAATCAGCAGAGTGGAAATATTTTGGATTTCTGAAAAAATACAGGACAACAGACAGAGCACATGGCGTATGTAAACAATGCTGTTACGAGATAAAACACGACGTAACGTTACCTGCCTGGACGAGGGTTTCACTCCGCTAACTTCTTGCTTTAGCAACGTTAGCTGCTCTGTTTTAACACTGCAGGGTTGCCAACTCTCAGGCATCTGGCGTGACTGTCACTCTTTCACCATCAATGTCACTCTCTCACGCCCGTTTAAGAAATCGGACTCCACCATTGGCAAGTCCTGTTTTTTTAAATTATTATTACGTCCAGCCCATTGTGTGGCTTGACCGGACCGCATACTATTCTCAGAAAGCAAGTTTAGGTCTCGTGGGGCTACCCTAAACTTCATGCTACTTCGTCCTTGTGCTAGTCTCCTACAAATTTCCTCGTTGTTTTTTTTTCTATAGACAGCACTCCGTGACCTAAGACAACAGAGCTATGGACTGAATAACGCTGGAGTATCGCTTTAGGTACACTCACTGCCTTCTACAGCCATCTAGTGGACAAACATGGGAACAGCATATAATTTTACATTGGTGAATGCTGAGTTATGGCATGACCTTATAGAATAGACCTATATAGAATTGCATACAATGCATACACTGGGTTGTTTCAAATGAAAACTCCAGGTAATTAACTGCTCATGTATAGTTACATGCCATGATCATTCCTGGCCTTAAATTACATTCTTTAGCAGAAGAAATAAATGGCAGTTTACATTGGGTTTTCTTACTTAAACTTATCTGTAGACCTAAAGTCTACATTTTTGTCCTGGGCTCACAGATGCTAAACATTTATCATGTTTTATGACAGAGTCTCAAAAGGCCACATAAAACATGATAAATCAACAGGGTTCCCACGGGTCCTTGAAATCCTTGAAAGTTTGTGAATTTGAAGAAATCATTTCAAGGCCCTGGAAAGTTTTTGAAAATATACATAAATGTAAACAGGTCATTGAAAGTCTTTGAATTTATGTATTCTGTATGAATTTGCATGAAAAAAGGATTTCGTCACGTTCATTTTTAAAACAAAATTCTCGGGGGACAACCCCCCCGAACCCCCTTCAGATCTTTCTTTTTGTCACAACAGGACATATTACTGGATTTTTTAAGCAGATGATCAATACTACCATCAGATTGATGAAACTGACCTTGATCTGCGCCCTAAAACAAATATTGAACATCTATTGATGTATGTGGGGCTTAGGCCTATAGATATGAATATGTGAACATACACTTGTTTCTTCTGTTTGCCACATGTGCATATTAACTCTTTTAAGGTAGAAAAAACCTGTGCCGCCGTGTCCACGTATGGACAACCCTGACACTGTTCGGCTGAAAAACCGTGCATGCAGGTTGAAAATCAACTGAGGTGTTCTGTCGAGAGAGGCAGAGACTTAAACCAAGGGAGAGAAAGAAAAAAAATAACGCTGCATGTAATTAGTTAAGCTATGAGAAGAGGAAAAATGTCCACTAGCCGCTAGGCTAATTAATGTAATGTAAAAATGCTTAAGCTAATAATGGGTGATTAGCAAAAAACAATTGTTTTGTCCATGAACCTTGACAATTATTAGTGAGCTGAATGTTATACTTTTGTTGAATGATCTTGTTGTTAATCTGTTTTATGGCTGTTTGGAGAAGTTTGCCTTAAAGCCACATATTGCTGAAGTTTTATGAAAAAGATCATGGTTTGGGTTGAAATGAAAAGATTTCTTCCAGAAAGGTCTCTCTGACAGAAAGCCCTGATGGTTAACTTACTCCATTTTCTTGGAGTCAGTTTAAAGTGAATTTTACTGTACTTATTATTTATGTGTTTTTTATGTGTTCTATGGTCAAAAGCAAAAAAAGAAAGGGGTGGCAGCGTTTTCTGTAACAGACTGTGTTAAATGGGCATTTAATATTGCCTAATATCGATCACAGACCCCTTAAACGTATCGAATCGACATCGTATCATGCCAGACTCTGAAATATTGGAAAAGATTGTATTGTTGTCCAGAGAATCGATATAATATCGTATCATGATGAAACTGGTGATTTTCACCCCGAATGACTATGTATGTTCACGTGCTTAGGCGAGACAACTGCCAGCTGCAGACCACTGTTCGAGATTAACAACATCAAAACTACAAAAAAAAAAAAATTGCTAGACCTAGGTGGTATGCGCGGCAGGAATTACCAAAACTGGGTGTTTTTTTTAGTGAGACATACTTCAGATTTACAAATTTACACTACTTTTTGATTAAAACCAGTTTGTCTGCTCTAATGTAAGTGTGCAATGTTAGCATGCCCAACTGACTAGCTCTCTATCTACAGAGGTAACATCTAAACTTTGGAGGGAGCCAGGCTGTTTCCACCTGCTTCCAGTCATTATGCTAAACTAGTCCAACGATGTCCTGGCTCCAAATCTATACTTAACACACAGACATGAGATTGATTCCCATCTTCTCATCTCACTCTTAGAAAGAAAGTAAATAAGCATATTTCCAAAATGTTAAACTATTCCTTTAATCACTTCTCGTATCTTAGAATACAGAATACAACCTGCTGAGAGTGAGGGTAGGAAGTGCTGTGAATTAACCTTCATTTACACACAGACCACTGTTAGAAATGTTTTCTATTTACACATTAAAGTGTGAGAGAGGAGGTGGGGAGGGGGGAGCCTCTTTGGGTCAGAGCACATGGAGGCCTCCTGCTTGCTCTCCTCACCATGAATGGGACTCCCTGCCCCTCACCCCTCATCTTCTCACAAGGGGACATGGGTCAAAGGCCATCAATTGCTGCAGCCACAGATTAAGAGCTGTGTGTGTATGTGTGTGTGTGTGTGTGTGTGTGTGTGTGTGTGTGTGTACGTGCTGAAAAAAGCACTTAATGGCAAGGGAGAACAGAACAGCAAACTTGACTGAGAGGCTTGTGAATGCAGAGAGAGTGAAAGAAACAAAGTAGATGCAGAAGAACAAAGGCCTAGAGACAGGGAGAGGACATTTGATAGGGCAGCCTATGCTCAGTCAGCCGTCGACGTTGTGAAGCATCGATTGTGGCTGGTCATGTTGTAAAGGCCAGCAGTATGACTGTCAGTGGAGCAACATGTTAGAGCCACACTGCTGTAGCTAGATCACACCCTGTGTAGCCTCAGGAGAGCTGCTGTCTTCTTCTGTACCTGGAGATACAATACATTTTGAGAGTCATCTTCATTTGCTGTGGGCATCACATTACATAGAGCTGTGAGTTAATTTGAGTTTCCAGATTTTCATAAATTAATCTAACTTCGCACAAAGAGTGAAGGCAGGGGCAAATAGCCAGTGTGTGCATAGATTTGACAGATGAGATACAATGTTCATTAGTGAGCTCTGGAGGTATTGAAAGATGTTTTTATGCCTCTACGCCGGCAATAGGCGTGGCTGGAGGCATTATGTTTTCGGGTTGTCTGTGTGTCACAAACGTTCACTTGGACTCAACAATGAACTGATTGGATTTCAGTGGTCAAAGGTCAAGGTCAGTGTGACCTTGCATCTGTCATATTCTCGTTAACACAATATCTCAAGAACACCTTAAGGAAATTTTTTAAATTTGACACAAATGTCCATTTGGACTCAACAATAAACTGATTAGATTTTTGTGGACTAACATCAAAGGTCAAGACATTTTAATTTTTACACAAACCCTACAGTGTACCTTGGATCGTTTTGAAGAAGACTTGCATACCATATGTTTTGATTGACAGTATACTTTACACATACAATGAGCCTTTCACAAAATGAAATAAACACAGTACACCTGAAGTATCCAAAGAGCACCTGTATGTGACTACTATAAAGCAGTGCTCCTGCTCCTTTGTCTTCATTAACAAATGTTTAACCTGGGTGTTGTAAATATAAAATGAAGCATGATTTTGCAACTGCATGGCCTTTTTCTCACCTTAGATTCAGAAATCGATTCTGGTAAAAATTTATCATCCATGAAGTACAACGATGCAGAGACTTGTACGGGTCCATTGTTGAAAACCCGCTTCTGACCATTCTCGTAAAGCTCAGTTCCAGAAACGTTATGTCTAAGTCAAAGCCGCACCTGCTTGCACCTGTTAATAAAAGTTCTGCGACCTGACCCGCACCTGTGATTAATCACACACAGGCTACAGTCACTCACATTAAGCTGGGTTCTTGGTTCTTGAATTACAAATCCAGCAGAGGAGACGTCTCTTTCACTGGCTGCGCTCGATGCCACAATGGCAAAAACCTCATGCGCAATCACTGCCAGGTTAGGAAACATTTAACATGCTCCTTCCACCACCATAAAACCTCAAAAGGATCCTCCTTGGGTGTGTTGAATTTGATGTAGGCTGCCACCTTAGCCTTGGGCTGGGTTTCATGGCTGGAGTCCTTATATGAGAACAGGTCTATGGTTCGACTTGTGTCATAGACTTTCAAAATAAAAGGAATTGCAACTTGGTATTAGTGATTTAGATGTCAAAATATAACACATACACTGCATATCTTTTTAATTTGTTTTATTCTGAAAAATAAAAAACTTAGCATAGCGTTAATTCAGGCAGGACATGATGACAAGCTCAGCTCACATCCCAGCTACATCAGTTGATCTCAAACAGCCAGTCACCTGATGGAGCAGCTGATTGACGAAAGGGAGTCAGCTGATAGATCACATGATTCCTTTCTATGCAACCAATTGGCAAATCTCATTCCGGACGCCCTATTTAAACTGCCCTGGCCTGCCTACTGTTGCTGCTTCCTCTGCAAGCCGCTTTGCAACCCTCCTCCACCCCAGCTCCTTCTTTACATGCTGTATCTGACTTATCAATGTTATTTCTGTTTGTCATTGATGCTGGGTGTGTTCTGTTCCCGGGGGTCTTTGCTGCTGCTCTCCCTGCCTTAGGCCTTCCCTGTAGGCGGATGGAAGGGCAGGGAGGTTTGTGACAATTTTCTGTGGGTTCTATTCTATGATCACCCTTCACATCATATTACATTACATCAGCTGATTCATTGTCCATAACAGCAAAAAAGAAAACATGATTCAATACCATACAGTAAGTGCTCCCCACTAAAGATGGAGTCAGTTTGATAATCAGACGACACACTGGCAGGGCTCATTTAGTAACGTGGTGTGATTGGCTATCAAAAGGACCAGCAGGGTCACACACAGTCTCTCTCACACAGATTACACTATTTAATCTTGATTAGAATCACAGAGTCTTGACTGCTCAATGTTGCTTTGCAGAGCAGAAAAGACAGATGAGGGGAAGGAGGACAAGGGCAAAAAAGACAAATCACTGTCGTACAACAGACACACGGCAGGAACACACAGAGGAAAAAAGGAGTATGTAAAGAAATCAATACAAATATGTAAAAGATGAAAACATTCACAAGACCAAAATACTAATTGTTCGATTTGGGGTTGATGTCAAATTAAATTTTGACAAGTAAGTTTTGAGGTTTAAAGTAACAGTGTATAATCTTGTCATAATATCTCTTACATTATTCAGATGGCACAAGTCACTGTTTGTAGAAAAAAAAAGAGACATTCACTAGGAAACTACCAGTATATGTCTAAAGAATTTCATACCCTACACATGGTGTCTTTAAATTCTTTTTTTCAAATAGACCTAAATAAGTAACATAAAAATTAATATTGATATACATGTACATTAATAGATATTGTTAGCCATTGCTTTATGATATATGTTCTAACTCAGTGTTTAAAGGATATTAGAAACTTTTTGAATTTTTTTTCTCACTTTCTGGAATTATGAAATTGAGCACGCTTTTTTCTAAATGACATTTAATCTACATTATGTTTTCGGGTTGTCTGTTCATCCATTTCATTCTCGAGAACACAATATCTCAAGAACGCCTTGAGGGAATTTCTTCAAATTTGTAAACATCCACTTGAACTCAAGAATGAGCGGATTCAGTTTTGGTGGTCAAAGATAAAGGTCCCTATGACCTTGTCTGTCTCATTCTCGTGAACACGGTATCTCAATAACACCTTGACGGAATTTCTTCAAATTTGGCACAAACGTCAACTTGGACTCAACGATGAACTAACTACATTTAGATGGTCTGAAGTCAAGGTTATTATGATCTTGTGTCTGTCTCATTCTTGTGAACATAATATCTTGAGAAGGCCTTCAGGGATTATCCTCAAATTTGGCACAAACATCCATTTGAGCTCAAGAATGAACTAATGACAATTTGGTGTTCAAAGGTCAAGGTCACTGGAACCTCACAAAATATGGTTTTGACCATAACTTGAGAATTCATATAGTTTTTCATAACTAAAATTAACTTAAATAATCAATGGAGTGTGTAGGCCAGCAAAGTCAGTTATAAAAGCCATGCATGGGTGAGTGTCAGGTGTGCTGTGGAGGTGCTGAAAGTGCAAACCAAAAGCAATGATACCTGGTGGATGTCAGCTGAAGGAAGGGAGAGGCCAAGTAAACACATGAGGCAGCTTTTATAGCCTGGAAGCCCAGTTGAGCCTAATCAAGGCAACAACCCTCCCACATCAGCCAACTGCCTGATGAGGCTGGCTGGAACATTCTCAAAGCCAGTGGGAGGGGCGTCACAGAAGTGATGACATTTTATATTTAAAAAGTCAAAGGCCTGATTCACTGTGGCATCATAATGTTCTGCAAAAACACTTTTGTGGCCTTTATTCAGTGTCATATCTCAGGAACAGAAGGGGAGCCATTTGGTCAGATACTGAATTGGTGACACTAAACTTGGGTGTCCACCTTGAAACTGTGCTGATTGTATAGATCTTCTGTGCTGTGGGGATAAAGATGTGTGTGAAGCATCCTTGTTTTAGAATATGTAGCTTCTTTGTAGTGACATCCATATTTGAAGCATTGTCAACTGTCAATGCTACATATGAGTCTGGACAGAAATGGATGTAAACTGTATCTGCAAGTTGACTGGTTTGCAGAGTTTTGGTAATTCTAAAGTAAAACAACACCCTTAGGAAACAAAAGGCTGTGAATTACTATTTTCCTTCGGGCTTTGCAAATTTTAAAGGTATCATTCTTTATAAATGCATATAAATCAGACAAAGAAATAATAGTACAACACAATGCAAACACTAAAACATGGTCTGAAGCCAGGGTATTACATAAGTAGGCCTACATAAATGAAAATACATATAGTAATTATAGCTGCTGCACAGCAATGGTCCGGGCTGGGCAATTTTAGGCAAATTCTGAGCAACAAGAGGCAGAATAGGAAGACAACAAGAAAGTTGCCATAACAATGTACATTTTGCATCAGTTGAGGCTTGAACTCACGACCTTTGACACCAAGGAGCATCTTCTATCTGTCTGAGCTAATTAGCAAATGACAACTCATCCGTGGCTTCACAAATTGAATGAGCCAGCCACCAGGATGACAGTAGCTGTCAAGGCAGATTTCAAACTGCTGTCATAAAGTCAGTTATCAAGACAAAAATCTGAAAATACACATCTTGCATCTAGACAGCATGGGGATGTTGTTAGATGTATTGTTTTTAACAATTATTGATTTACTCCATAAGTGAAAAACTGATGTTTAGATGCTCTATTCCCATTGACAGCAACGGTTCACACAAGGACAGAATTCAAAATGCTGTCAAAAATTCAGTTTTTTATATAAAATTGTGATATTTGCCAAACATCATCTACAATGACTCTAAAATTTTGTTAATTTTTTTTCATGAACATTGAAAACTTATTTAGCAGGAATTTGCAAGTATATGTTTACAGTATTGTTTACAGTCAAACATGTTGATGCACTGTAGGCTAAATTTTTGATAAATCAAAAATATGTGAGGACAATTTGTGGAGGACAGTCTGAAGATGCTCTGTAGCAAGTTTGGTGTCAATTGAGCAAAAATTGTGGGAGGAGATAGGTTTAAGAAGTTTTACAGTTTTTGAATAAAACAATAGTGATGGACTTCATAATTTGCAAAAGGTTTAAATGTACAAAGGTTTCTTCAGTATTGGGGCTACATTTTAGTGAAAGTTGTGAAGCTGTAGCACATACGGTCGATTTGTTGTGAATTTTCAAAGTTTTGAACTTTAGACGTTTGCTGTAGCGCCACCATCAGGACTATTGACTTGTGTTTGCAGCTGAGCAAAGGAAACAAAGAAAGACAGAAAGAGCTGGAAAACAAGAGGACCTGCCCGGCCCCTAATAAAGATAAACTGGGGTATAAGCATACAGATAGAGAGGAAAATTCAATCAGAGGATTCGGGGAAGAAAGTTACATAATTTTCCTTAATACATGGATATATCAATATTGGTATTGGGAAAAATGCAAAAAATGTAATATCATGCATCCCTAGCTTTTACTGAATTAATGATAATTACTTACAACTGATCTAATCTGCCACTGCCAATGTCTGTCATTTTAACCTGCAAAATCAATAACTGGCTAACCATAATCAGATGCTACCTGTTTTGCCTCCACTGAAAAAGGTAGAAATACAAGGTTTGATGAGAGAGTTGTTGGAACCCATTCCTACTGTTAAAGGTTTCCGTTTCTATTATATGACAGCTCCTCAAAGCAGAGGAGGAGATCATATTGTCTCCCCAATTTGCAGACATTTTCGGCTGCTGGTTTTCTTGTTTCAGTTAGCTATTAACTGCTGCTAGCTGTTTTTTAAATCTTGTGGGGGAAGGGTCACACTTATGTCATCAAAACGTCAACCCATCTTGTCCAGGGTCCCTTCCTGCCGGCTGTCCCATTCATACAGATGTTGTTTCAGTACTGCTAATACCTCCGATGCTGCCTTAAAGGCGAGACAACTCTGCCCCCCATTTTGGGATCGTACCTTTTATACAGAACAGCAAGGTGAAATAATGGTGTGGAATTCCTGCCTTGATGAGCCTGTGTAAAAGGGGCTACTGGCTCTAGATAGTCACCACTTCATCCATTGAATGCCACACCCTGGACCTTTAAGTGAATGCACTTTGTCATGTCTTGTCAGCATGAGAGACATTTCAGCTGTGTTTTTGAGTCATCTGTTTTACATGCTTCCGATGAAATAGATTCACCTCTATCTTAATGAATACAGCTGTCCACACAGGCTGCATAACGGCTTGTGTTTTGCTTACATTTACTCTCCATACTGTGCCTGAAAGAATCCTGTGCACACACAGACAGAGGGTGGATGATACTACTGCTGCTCTGCTAATGTGCTGCTTTCACTGTGCAGGCTGCAGACAGTCTGTTAGGCACCAGGACTGGCTATAGATGTATAAACGTACCTGTATATAGAGCTCTCAGTTGGCTAATAACGGATGCTATGAACAAGCTAAAACTGAACGCTAACTGTGTGCTTTATTCAGCTTATTTTATCTATAAAATGATAAAAATTAAAATTTCAAATTTGGCTTTAGACATTAAGCATGATCAACCGCTCTGTTTACCAGTGGTCCTCCGCAGTGAATCTCTTCACCTCTGTTGGTTTGTTCTTATTTTTCCTGCACTGACCTAATAAGCAGTATTAACAAACTACCAGATTAATAAGCAATATGGAGAACAGTATAACCAACAAAATCCTTACCTATCCCAGGCCCTAGAATATTATAGCAGATCTTTGATATCTCTGCACATGGCATGAGTAATGCTGGCTGCTGTCAGTGTGTTAGAGACTCTCCTCAGCCATAATGAGCTGGGACTGTAGCCAAGAGACACACAGGAGCCCATACTGAACACTGAAGAGGTCCCAGGAGACAGAGTAGCACTTTCACTGTTACACTGACAGTACATGTTTGTGGAGCTCATTCTGAGTGACCAGATGACTGATAATGTTTTTTCCTATTTAAATGTGTTGAGTTCACAGGAATTTCAGATACTGTAAGCTGAAGGCTAAAACAAAAAACAAACAAACAAACAAACAAACAAACAAAAACAGTTTGAGGGATTTCAGTGGCGAGCTGGTTTTCTACCAGTGGGCATGAATTGTGTTCAGCTGTGACGACAAAACTAATGACTTTTGATTGCAAGGCTTTAGATAAACTTAAAACTAAGCAGAAATGACTGGTGTCTTTAGTGTAACAGCACATTGTTTAGTCATTTACAATCTGTTGAGGTTTACTCCATCTAAGTGCAAATATGTTGTGACCAGCTGTGTTCAAAGTTGGTTGGATGATCAGATCCTCAGTGCATCCAGGCTCAGTCACATTTAAATTTGAAGAGTTTGGTTGTTAAGGCTGAAAGGCTCTAACATCCTTGCTGTCTTTGTTTGCCTGATATGTCAGAATGTGTAAGACTACAGTGTTTGGTGATGTTATCTGTCCTGACAGTAGATGAGATGAGGAATAGGAGCCTCCAGCACATTCCACAGATAATCAGATAGAGTTAAGGAAATCTTATCAGGGTAACAGATTTATAATAATCTAATCTAATAGTGACATGACTCTGAGATAGAATATGCTCTAGCTCAGTGTTTCAGAATGTATTGATCAGGTGCACATCTTCCGTTGAAACTTGCCTCTGAAACCTCTCCCAGGTTAGGTTAACTTAGGAAGAAGAGGAAACAAAGGCAAACAGTAAAACTATAAACTATTACGCACGCTCTGCTTCACCTTTGACCTGCTGTACTTCCTTACACATCCAGCCATCTAAAATTGTTGGCTGGTCTGTGACAGAGCCCATGCAGACCTATGCCAGATCCGGTCCTTGGCTAGTCTCTATATACAGACTCTACATTCAGTGAATGTAGAATCTGTAGGCAAACCCCGGAGATCTTGCCTCCGGAAGAAGAGCGGAAGAGCCCTGGTTTCTGGTTGTAGGCTGTTGGTAGTCCACGTGATATTGACCAATCATGTTTGAGCCGGCTGCAGTTGTTGACAGGTTAAACGGTCCGTGCGGTGAACTAACGAGGCGGGACATAATTGGTGTCACTGCAAACTCTGAATCCATCGCAATGGTTCAGCATATTTACTTATATATAAACGGAAGTGGGAAATGGAAATTCGCCTCCTCCGCCCAAATCAAACCGCAATGCCAAAAAATTGGGGGTCTGCCCCCAGAGGCTGTATCGCCGTCTGCCGGAAGTCAGACGCCAAATACAGCCACTGGGTTCCGAGAATGGTCCTTGGCTGACATTAAGTCCCCCTAAAAGATAGGGGTGGGGGAAAAAAATGATATAGCATAGTATTGCGATATTTTGTGTGTCGATATTGTATCAATATACGGACACCAAGTATCAATCTTTTATCATAGACATTATTCATTTTTGCAAGTATACATTTTAATACAACTTTTGGTACTAGAATAATAAAATCAATTGCCTTTTTGGCCCACTAGATGGTGGTGGTGTGTTTTTCCCAGTGAGGTCAGCAGAGGTCTCTTTCTGGCATTGCAGAAAGAAATCAGAAATGCGCTGTTGGTGTTGAAATCAAATGCCTGGACTTATGTTGAATTTTCTAACACGGAAGGACAAAAGGACTTGGATATGACACATGCGATTTGCAAGCATTGTCATATGAGAATTAAATACTCTGGGAATACAATGAACATGACGGCTCACCTCACAGTCCACCATCCAGAGATAGCATTAGCCATTGACGGCCAAGCTAACGCTAAATCCACACTACCAAAAAGATCAACCAACACTGGACACACTTAGCTTGACAAAACTACCATCCAACTCTAAGAGAGCTAAGAAAATAACACAGTTCATCACCTACTCCATGTGCAAAGATCTGTGTCCATGTGTACATGCTAAAAACACTGGAACACAGGTATGTGACTCCGTCCTGACCTTTTTTTTCTTTCTTACAACACAGCCATATCCAAGCTCTACAGAGAAGTGAAGCATAAAGTTGAGGAATCTTAAAGTACAGCAAGAAGGGTGGCATTAATCTGTTACGCCTGGACTTCAAGGACAGTGGATTCATATGTGACTATAATGGCACATTATCTCACAGAGGACAGGTGACTGCTCTCACATTCTCCAAACTAGAGCAGAGCACGAAAGTCACACCAGAGCAAACACTGCAGACCTCCTGCAAAATGCAGCACAAGAATGGAGGATTATAGAAAAAAATTTGTCATCGTAACAGACAACACTTCTAATGGGTGTTGCCATTCTGTTAGCAGGATACCTGCATTTAAAGTGTTTTGCGAACGCGCTTAATCTGGCTTCACAGAGGACGTTAAATCTGCCAACAGTTCAGTTTGTCAGGTGTATGCAGTATTTCTGACAGGTACAGATTATGACTGTGTTGGTCAGTTTGTTTGCTTTGCGTCACATTTTGCTGCAATAAAAAATGATTAAAGTCAGATGAACCGACTGAAAACTTTATCTTATGAGGTAAAACTGATGTTGACAAAAGTTGCCTCTGGAGAAATAATTTGCAGTTGGAAAAGGTAGTAAATTGCAATATCATAATACTCAGCATATTATGCTTGTTATTGTATTATAAGGTCATGAAAGTGTTTCATTGAGGATATTTTTTAAACACTGGCACAGATTGTTTTTATGTATTAGCTAACATATTTAATTTTGAGAGAAAGCAAGCGAGACAGCTGGAAGAGACAAACCTCCAGTTTCAGATTATACTTTATATTCAGAGACGATTTATTGTGTGTGTACAGTGCCGTGCTGCGGGTTCGGGCCAGGCTCAGTTATAATTGTCATGTAGTCAGGTCGGGTTCGGTCAGGAAATTGCGGCCCGAGCCGCGCTCTAGTGTGCTCGCCTGTGTCTCTGTGTGTGTGTGTGTGTGTGTGTGTGTGTGTGCATCGGTGCAGAACTCCGCCATGCGTGATACAGAGTGCAGAGAAGAATTGTAAACGCGCAACCACGTAGAGACAGAAATGACATGCCACGGTGTAAATAAGATAAATAACGTAAGGCTATTTAGTTTGTTTCATAAAAGGAAAAGCTATAGACCTGAGACCATCGGTGTGAAGATAAGCTATTTCTATATAGTGTATATCCATACCTTTAGGAAACTGTCTCCGGGTCCGCCCCAGGTCGCTTCCAGGACAAAACGATTTATGGCACTTGCTATTCCTCCTCCTCGACCCGACGTCCACAGGGAGTTAGCAGCAATCATCGGGTAAAAGTTCTGTGAAAGCACTGGACTCACCAACAGTCAGCCACGTCTCAGTCACACAGAGAAAATCCAGTCCTCGGGAAGTCAGGAAATCCTTCAGGATAAATGTTTTGTTCGCTAGCGATCTAGCATTTACCAGCCCAATCCTGGCAGGAGCCAGTGGGTCCACGGCGTTAGCTGTCCGGGGAGCCACACACAGAGGCCGCAGGTTGCGCAGATTCACCCTGCACCAGCGGGGACAAGGAGAGCAGGGGCCACAGGACTGGAACACCTCATCCGACCGACGACAGGTACCAGCCAGGCGTGGACAGGGTCCAGCGGAGAGGGTCCGGAGAGGTGGAGCTGGGGCGTGGCAGAGGTGAGCTGGGATCCCCGATAGGAGCGGGGGCAAAGTTTTCCTGTCTTATTGTTTCATTCATCCCCAAAACAAACACATGCGCGAGCCAGGTAAGCCTCTTTACGACAATACGCGCTAGAGCTCATGGGAAATGTAGGCTTCATTCCAGGAAAACACTACCGCTTTTGTCCACAGGGTCGCCAAAATCAACTCAAAATGAAAGTTCCTTGTAGGGGCTTTAAATGACTGCTATTGTGATTTGGCGCTTTAATAAAATTAACTTGACTTTTAAGGGGGGGGTGTCGACTATAATGGTAGGGGAAACACTGTATATATATATATATATATATATATATATATATGTATATATAGATAGATAGATAGATAGATAGATATGAAACCTTTTAATTTTAAATGAATAATGTCTTATTTTCTTTGATATTTTTGTCATAAACTGGTATGCAACATGTAGCATGTATGTTAATGTTGTCCAGTGTCAAGTCATTATTTGATCATGTGACAAAATGCTACGATACAGTAGCTAGTTTAGGCACAAAATCTGTGAAGACTGACAAGCTTAGCACATCTGCAAGTCCAATGAGCAGTCATGCCTTTTAAACAGAAAATAAGCAGTAACAAGGGATAAGAGAGACACCAACAGGAGGAAAAAGTAGCAAAGCTCCCTAAATTAGATTCCTTTGGCTTTTTTATGAATGGCTGCCAGTGGTGTGTGTGTGCACCTTATAACTAGTAACTAGCGTGCACCAGGGCCTGTCACAATAGTGTGCACTGGGGCATGTGGTAACTACCCTATGCCACTGCACAACCAATGGGGGACGTCACTGTCGCTATATCAATTATTTTTACAGTCTATGGTTCAGGCTGCAGACAGCATGTTGACTCAGTGGTGAGCTCAGTCACCTGTCAGTAAGAAGGTCCTGGCTCTGAATAGAACTAGATGGACGGGGCTGTCTTGTGTGGGGTTTTAAAGTTATGTTTGGGTTTTCTCCAGGTTCTTCATTGCCCACCTGTCCAAAGCAGCTTGGGTGAACTGTTGAAACAAAATTTTGCATGGGTGTGAGTGTTAGTGTGAGTGGTTGTCTTATCTCTGCCTAGCCACTTCATACATATTGGGCTGATTGGGCAGCTTTCCAATATCAAAATGCTACCAAAAAGCATTAGAGACAGATGAAATCTACCTCAAAAGGTCTTCAAACCACCTCAGGCCATTCCCCCGACTGTTGCAGGAGACATGACTCTGATATGTGATATGAATTTGGGTGTGTCATGAGGCAGATCCACTCTCATCCATCATACGTAGACCCCACTGTCTGCCCAGGTCATCACTAACATAATTAGAGAGGGGCAGAAGCAGGAGAGGCCACTGAAATAGAGACCAGCCTTTAAATGGAAGCTCTCAGGTTTAAGCCATGGAACAGCACACAGTGACTGAACTCCATACCTTCTCTCAGATGGAATGAGCTAAATGACTAAATCCTAAATGCATCTCTGTCTCTGAGGAGAGAGAGTGCCTCTGTAAGCTGAGTGGAGTACAGCTCACCTCGTCCATCCTTTGTTCTTATCTCTTTTCCTTCACATGATGGCTACAGGAAGGAATATTAATGTGCTACACATGCATATACAAATAAAACATGCATTATACTGTAGGATCATGTGTGTGTGTGTGTGTGTGTGTGTGTGTGTGTGTGTGTGTGTGTGTGTGTGTGTGTGTGTGTTACTTCCTTAGAGGAATAGTGTTGCTTATCTTCGTACCGCTGAACAAGGTAGAGGTGTTCCCTGGCGTATTATTTCCTTTCATTTGCATAATAAATTGTTCTTGATTTCTTTCTTTTGCAGCAGTGCTGGTCTTTGTCTGGAATCTAAATGAGAGGTGAGGGTTGTCTCTATCACAGCCCAAAATACATGGGGCACAGACACGACGCGTCACATAGGCAGAGCAGAGCGGGGCTTTTTACCTGCTACACAGACTGTGTCTCTGCAGGGTGTGGTTGCTGCCATTTTCACTGTGTGTGTTTTGAGTTTTGCTAAGTGATAATACAGTTGATTATGGATGGTTTAGAAGCCAATATTCTATATTACTGTAACTGAAGTAATTAACTGAATTGCTTTAACAAGAGGATGTGTTGATCTGATTGATTTATTTTAATGTGAAATGTAAAAACACAAGGTTGCTGTGCTGCTTCACATTGCTTCTGGTACAATGAGGTATTCATTTTTAATCATTTTTGAAAAGATTGTACCTGTTAATTTACACAGTTGTACCTTTGCCAAGTCCTGCCCCATGAACGCAGACTGGTCAATCATAGCGTTGCGTGAACCAGCTCTGACAAGGGTCTGTTAACTACATAGCTGCTCTCCATAGAGTTGTTTCACATTTCCTTCATTGTCAGGTTTTGTGGATTTCGAGCGAAAAGTTGTGCAGTGTTGGAAGGAGATACACATTTCCTCCCCATTCAAAAACCAAAATCAAACCCTGAAAAGTGTAGGGTTAGCTAGCTACTGGGTATATAGCCCATTGAATGTCTACACATGCTACTTTTGCTTTTAAATGAACAGTGAATGAAGACCTACCCTACTCTACAACTAGCTTTGTGTCATTGCAGTATGTGCAGATGAACTTCCTCCAGATCTTCCTGCCCATCTGTCGGCGGAGGTCTGGGGGGAAGCCAAACATCGTTCATCTGCACACACTGTGATGACATACAGCTAGTTGAATATCGGTGTAGTTTCCCTTTATATTTCTTGTCTTCTGTCTCAATTACCAGTGATGTGGATTCACATATTACCGCTTCTCTAAATATTTTTTACATACAACACTGCTGTGTTGTCCACTAAATTATAAGGTGTCCTTGACACTTTGATAGAGTAATTAAGAAAATGAACACACAAAACATCAAAAACATACATATACTGTACAAGTATTCCTGATATACAAACCATGGGGTCATCAGAGTTACAGTGATATACCGGTTTTAATGTATAGGAGGATACCGTGTACAATTTCTTATCCAATGCAACTGGATGTTCAATCTCCCCTTTTTTTTTACACATACTTTCATTAACAAAAGTTTCAATTATAGTAATAAAACATTTGTTCAACCAAAAAGAACCCTGTTAAGTCATTCTGACTGATAATAATATAAATTCTGTAAAACTGTGATATCATGAAACCACGATATTTTCTGAGACTGTTATCGTACGGTGAAAATCTCATACAGTTGCAGCCAAAGACCTTCTGAAGAGCATTTATCCCAAAATAGACACAGACATGCACACAGTCTTGTTTATCCAACAGTGGGAATAATTTTGTTTGCATGTACAGACCCTTGTGGATTTGGATGTAGGCAGTAATAAGGCCTGCAGTGAAGACTTGAAAATCAAAGCCTTCTGTTGCAGGCTTTCCTTCAGTAGTGTATAGTGTGGTAAAATGCATTAATTATTCCTTTGACAATGACAAACAGCTGTTAAGCTCTACTTCAAGATTTCTGAAATGATATGAACATGAAAACATCAAATTAGACAGTAGCCTTGAAGAGAGCAGCAGCGTCAGGCGGCCAAACTTCTCCCAGGAGGAAACTGATGTTTTGGTCCAGGAGGTCCAAGCTCGCAGTGTCCGAATATACGGAACTGCGAGCAGACCTCCACGGGCTGATGATGCAAAGGTAGCCTGGGAGGAGGTCACTACAATTGTAAATCAATGTTGCGTTTCTCTCGTGCGCGCGTGCGCTTTCTCTTTCTCTCTCGCAGTCTCACTCTGTTTGTTTTCTTTTGGCTCTTCTAAGATGACAGATGCTGAATATGTACATAGCCTATATACCTCGTCACCAAAACTATATGCACACTGTCTGCCGGTCAGCCAAACTTCGGCTTACACTGGCTGCGCTCCGCCTGCGTTGACAGTAGACCTGGTTTCAGCTGGCAAGCTTTTAGCGCACCTTCGGCGAAGCCTTTTGGCACGAAACTGCGCCAAGCTGGATCTGTCGACACCTCCCCCTGCTGCGCCGCCACACCCATCTCAGCGCACCTCGGTCTGCCAAACTACCAAACTGAGCGCGCCTCGGGTTGCACTGCTCGAAACTAGCTCTGCGCGGGGTTCGCCACCCTGCGCCGCGCCGGGAAACTAGAGCCCAATATCTCAAGAACAGCTTGAGGGAATTTCGTCAAATTTGGCAAAAACAGTCAGTTGGACTCAGTGATGAACTGATTAGATTTTGGTGGTCAAAGGACAAAGGTCAAGTCTAGTGACCTCATCTGTCTCATTATATCTCAAGAATACCTTGAGGCAATTTCTTTAGATTTGACACAAACGTCCACTTGGATTGGAGAATAAACTTATTCGAATTTTGTGGTCGAAGGTCAAAGTCAAGGTCAGTGTGACCTTGCAAAATATGTTTTTGGCCATAACTCAAATATTCATATGCTAATTACGACAAAACTCCACACAAATGTCTGATAGGATAAAATAATGAAGTGATGAAATTTTACATCCAAAATGTTAAAGGTCAACTGCGATATCATAATGTTCTGCAAAACATTTTTCTGACCATTATTCAACATCATATCTCAGGAACAGAAGAGGAAATATTTGGTCGGATACTGAATTGGTGACACAAATCTTGGGTGCCCACCTTAAAACTAGTGCTGTACTGACTGTACAGATATTCTGTGTTGTTAGGGGGACAATGTGAGTGAAGAATCCATGTTTTCACAGACATGGATGTAAACTATAAGAGAAACTTGACTGGGGCACCAGGGCTCCAGACTAACTTTTTTTAGTAGGAGCACTGTAGCCCCAAACTGAAAATTTTAGGAGCACATGCAGGAAATTTAGGGGCACACCTTAAATGGTCCTGCAACACAATTATTAACATTTTTGACAATTTTAACGGTATCATAAACTATATATAGTCTACTGTATATTAACATTGGACTGTTTTAATTATTTAAGTATTTAGCATAACATAAACTTGTGGTCAGTGGAATGTGCGGATTCTTAGAATAACTTCTGTACAGATGTGAAGCCCTGACTAAATCTGACTGATCTGTAATGACAGCTATTGTCTTGAAATTAGTAATACCCAATTTATTGAATTAAAGTCCTGTCCTTATTGACAAACATTTCTGTTTTTGAACGTGTGTAGCCTGTTGCATAGAGGTGTATTAATACATTTTTCTTTAGTCACAAAAAAAGCTGCAGGAACAGATGAGTAGGCACTATTCATCAACTTATATGACATGAATATGACAGCAGCAATAGTTGAATGTTTCCACGGCAACGAGTAAACGATATTGACGGCTGTCTATCAGCCGCTTGTAGTCTCTGCCCTCACAGACTTTACGTGATGACAGTAAATAGTTGTAAAATATACACGCACTGACTCCAAAAATGGTCGCAAAATGCGCAGTCTGGAGCCCTGTGCACAGAGGCATAGAACCATGGGGTGGTAATTCTAGTCCAAGTCTAAGTGAGGTCGGAGGGAAGAGTTATATACAGTAACTACAGTAATTAGGAGACATACAAAATTAACTTTTCACCATTCTCTACAGTAAAAGTATCTCATGTCATGTCATCATGTCTGCCTCCCATCAATGCCACAATCCCATTGTATGCTCATTATTGAATGTTAGTGCATTTGGGTCAAAGTTGTAAAGTGGATGGAAAGTTATTGATTATAGGCACAAAGTATCACCAATGTGTCACATGTTTTAGTTGAGATATAATCAGTATGTCTACATGCACTGAAGAAACCAGTTTACACAGGATATCAATATCAATAATCAGCATGTTTAAATGCATCAGCGTTTCAGTGGTTAGCACTGTTGCCTCACAGTAAGAGGGTTTCAGGTTTAAACCTACAGGGCGACTGGCCAGGGCCCTTCTGTGTGGGGTTTGCATGTTCTCCCAGTGTCAGCGGTGGTTTCTCCTGCTTCCCCCCACAGTCCAAAGACATGCAGGTTAATTGGCGACCCTAAATTGCCCACAGGTGTGAATGTGAGTGTGAAGGGTTGTCTGTCTTTATGTGTCATATAATGTGTCAGATAAAATAAATGTATAGAAATTATATTAATTTTATCATAACAGGTAAACAGGGATTGTTGAGTTTGCATTAGCCACAAATTTAAACAGAAGCAGATCAAAAATCAGTGAGGCTTCTCATGCCTCCATGCCAGTTATTGTCATGGCCTGAGGCATTATGTTTTCAGGTTGTCCTAAATAAAGGTTTTCTCAGTTCTCTTTTTTTTACTCCAATGTTTTTATTGCTTTTTTAATGTCCAAATGTTATTTCAGACAGATAGTGCAACAGATGTTTACACTTACTTAAACATAAACCAACACAACTTAGGTACCACACTCCCCACCCCCCACCCACCAACTAGAACACACCCCCATTTGTTCGCTCTCCAAAATCAGTGTACAACACATGACATATATAAAAGTCTAGATCACTGGTACCTCTTACAAAGAAAGAATAAAAAATCATAGTCAAAGTTTTCCACCTCTGGGATCTACCACTACTCTATTTCCTTGTAAGTATCCTACCGTTAGTTCTCCTCCTATATAAGGTCACCTATATCTCTGTATTTTATAAAGTCATTACAGTTGTTTTCTTCCAGCGAAGAGCTTTAGTAAGTTTTAAAGATATTTTTTGGGGGCATTTTGCCTTTGGTGGGCGGGTGGGTGTGTGGCATGCAGCGGGGGGCCACAGGCTGGGTTTGAGCCCGGGCCGCTGTGGCAACAGCCTTGTACATGGGGCGCCTGCTTTACCCACTAAGCCATCAACGCCCCAAGCTATAGTTAGTTTTGCCTGTAGTATAGCAAAGTTGATAAATTTGTATTATTTAATTCTCAAAGATACTGTTGTTGGATATAGGTGTAGCAATATCATTTTGGAGTCTAAGCAGTCTGGCAGAATAATCATTATTTTATTAATCACCTCCTTCCAGAATTTTTTAATTTTTTCACACTCCCAGATGCAGTGTATAAATGTTTCCTGAGCTGCATTACATTTATAATATGTGTCTGGTGTGTTGCTGTTGTATTTGTTCAACTTAACAGGTGTTATATAGGTCCACTTTAACTAATTATATTAAAGTAACTTAGAGCTGTGTTAGCTTTTTGTGTTTGGGCCTCCTCACAGGCTACGTTCCACTCCTTATCTGAAATTTCCACTTTTAGGTCAGCCCTCCATGCATGCAATATAGACGCTGAGGTCTCTTTAGAACTAGATGCAAGCCAGCTGTAAATTAACGCAATTAGGCCACTGCTACGACAGTCTTTAGTAATGATTTCCTCCAAGGATGACAGTGAAGGAATTTTCAATTACTGATTTTGTATATAGAAAATAAAGCTCCTTAATTGCAGATATTTAAAAAAATATCTTTGGGATATATTATATTTTAACATTATTTCTTCAAAGCTCATTAAAACTTCTCTATATAGGTCAGAAATTTTACTTATCCCTTTCTTTGCCCACTGTTGGAAGCCAGCGTCCATCTTACCAGGTTAAAATGGTAAGATGGCCCAAATTAGGCCCCAAATTAGGCTAAACTGCATGCCAGAAGAATATTTTGAAAAAGATATAAAAATTTAGGTAATATGTTCATTTTTAGTATGTTTATCCTCCCTGTCAATGAAATAGGCAGAGACATCCATCTTTCTATAGACTGAGCAGTTGAATGCATCACAGCTTCATAGATTTTGATGGTTTGTTTTCTAATTGAGGCACAATTTTAATGCCCAGATAAGTAAAATGATAGTTTAAAGGCACATATGTTATGGTTAGGGTCTCGTCTTTCATTTTCATTTAGTAGCATAAGTGATGATTTCTTTTGTATTAATATTGTATCATGAAATTTTACCAAACGAGCCAATTAAATCCATCACGGCAGGTATAGAGGTGTTTAATTTTTTTTAAAAACAAAAAGCAAAAAGGGCTATTTTGTGGTCACGATTGCCAATTTGAATTCCCTGTGTTTGCCTATTTGTTCTAATTGCTATGGCTAAGGGCTCAATAGCTAAAACAAACAGAAGTGGAGACAAAGGTGAACCTTAAGGGCAGCCTCTAGTTATGTTGAAGGGCTCAGACGTCACCCCATTTGTTTGCACCTTAGCCATAGGGTTGAAGTGTAATAATTGAATCCAATTACAAAAATTTTCCCCAAATCCAAACCGAGCAACAATGTCAAAAAGATAGGGTCATTCAACCCTATCAAAGGCCTTCTCTGCATCCAGTGAGATCAGAGCCGAATCTTCTTCTCCCTTTTGTCAATATAGAATATTGAGAACCCATCTTACACTGTGAAATCCTTGTCTTCCTTTTATGAACCCATTGTGATCTTACTTCACGATACTGGAAAGTATATTTTCTAGCCTCTTTGCCATAATTTAACAAGAATTTTTGTATCTGTGTTTATCTGGGCACATATTTTCACATTTATTGGTGGGTTTCCCAGGTTTTGAGAGCAAAATACTTGAGGCTTCTTTCATTGAAGTGGGTAGATATCCATCAATGTAGGATTCTGAGTACATTTCGTACAGAGGGTTTATTAATTTATCTTTAAAATATTTATATACGTCTATTGGAAGACCATCTGGCCTCGCTGTTTTCCCTGCCTTTAATGCACCTATGGCTTCTGATTTCTCCTCTTTGCTTAACTGTTTATCTAAAGCTGCCTTACTTTCCACTGAAATTTAAGGAATGTTAATTCTGTCAAGGAATTCAGAGTATTACAGTTAGTAGAATATTCAGATCTATAGAGATTTTCGTAGAAGTTTTTAAATGCTGTATTAATTTCTGATGGATTAATTATATTATTCCCATTCCCATCCTCAATATTAGTAATTGCCCTCTCTGTCTGTTGTTATTGCTAGATGCACCATGCCAAGAGTCTACCTGGTTTTTCCCCTTGGTCATAATAGGCTTCTTTGAGCCTCATTATATTTGCAGGAGCCCTATCCGATGATAACTCATTATATTGTGCCCTAAGTAATAATAATTGTTTTGTGGTGTCATGATTACTTTGCCCTTCCTGGGAACTCTTATGCTCTAGAATTTTAATTTTGGATTCCAGTTCTCTAACTCTTCCCGTGATTCTCTTACTTTCTGACTTATATAGTTCATAATTTGGCCTCTAATAAATTCCTTAAAGGCTTCCCATGTGATTATGGCAGTAGTCTGGGATGTGTTTCTTTCAAAATATGTGTCTATTTGTTTTCCTAGAAATTGGAGAATTTTTGAGTCTTGCATCCATTTTAATTGAAAACTCCATTTAGGACGGTGACGAACCAGTTTTGGTTCAACGTAGACCATAGATACAGCTGCATGGTCTGAAATGACAATGCTGTTAAAATGGCAGCCTCTAATATGAGACAAAAACTCTGCTGACACAAAAAAAAACTGGAAAAACTTTCATATGTGCTAGAGTAAAAGGATAATTCTTTCAAGTTAATCTGTTAAATTCAGTTCTTTCATGAAATATGGCAATGTGTTCCTAGAACTTGTGTGAGTAGTACTGTCCACTCCAGCAGACCTGTCTTTACTTGGTTCCAATACACAATTGAAATCCCCAGTAACAATGTATTCTGACAGTGTTGAAATTTTTAAAAATAAATTACTGTAGAAATTAACATCATCATTATTTGGTCCATATATGTTAATTAAGTTAAGCTGTGTTGAGAGAAGGAAACCTTGTTTAATCAAAAATCTACTATTTGGGTCTTCAATTACCCCTTCAGTCTGTAATGGCAGAGATTTATGTATTAATGTCATTACGCCTCTAGAGTTAGTAGCATGACAGGCTGAGAAGACCTGTCCTGGCCATCTTTGTTTTATTTTAGATGTCTCTTTAGCCAGCAGGCGTGTTTTCTTGTAAAAACTTTCTTGTTTTATTCTGCTCATAACCTGCTTTACTTTACAAGTTTCTGCAGGCCCCTACAGTTCCATGAGATATATTCAACTTCTGCCATTCTTAGTTATATTCATTCTGTGCACTTAGTGGTAGCCTATATATCCCCCTTTTCTAATCAGTTGCTTCATACTTATTAGGTGTTGTGAAAAATAAACCGAAAGAGAGTTCAAATCAGTAAATGAAATGGATACCATATTATAAGGAGAGAGATTTCCCCCAGCCCACCTTGAACATCCCCAATTTGAACAGATGGGCATCCCTTAATCCTATTTAAGCATCTTCCTTCTGCGTGGAACAGGTCCACATTTTCATGAGGAACCATTCTTCCAACTATTCTTTAAATCTCCTACTCATGTTGCTTATTAATTTAAACAATCTGTATATTTGCGTAGTAACAGTAATGTATGTATAAGGAAACATACCTCTTTTAAAACAATTTTAGCCTTTAACAGATAAACTGGGCTCTAGTGAGGCTTGTGACAGTCTTCAATCTTCGTGGCCAGCAAAGTTCTTAGCATTAACATGTTGGGCTGTAGTTTCGCAGACCGGGCGAGGTGGGGGCGCAGTGCACCTGCGCTTCGCCAACTGGGTGTGGCCAGGCGGATTTTGTAAGTTTGGCACACCGTGTGCCTGGCGCAGCTACTCCTCTTTCCCACCTCCGACCCTCCTACCGGCGCAAGTCGGAAAGAGGGAGGAGAGAAGGCGTGGAGTGGGTTTTACACACATCACACCAATCAAATGAGCCCCTCTCCTCGCCTTTAAATGCGCTGCACGAAGGTGTAATGAGAGTTTACTCAATTCGCCATTGCAGAAGAGAGCAGCAGCGTCAGACAGCCAAACTCCTCCCTGGAGGAAACTTATGTTTTGGTCCGGGAGGTCCAAGCTTGCAGTGTCCGAATATACGGAACTGCGAGCAGACCTCCACGGGCTGATGATGCAAAGGTAGCCTGGGAGGAGGTCACCACAATTGTAAATCAATGTTGCGTTTCTCTCGTGTGCGCGCACGCTCTCTCTCTTTCTCTCTCGCAGTCTCACT
>NC_065515.1:34692889-34698620 GCF_006386435.1 Epinephelus moara
TGTCACTGCGCCAAGCTGGATCTGTCAACACCTCCCCCTGCTGCGCCGCCACACCCATCTCAGCGCACCTTGGTCTGCCAAACTACCAAACTGAGCGCGCCTTGGGTTGCGCTGCTCGAAACTAGCTCTGCGCGGGGTTCGCCACCCTGCGCCACCTGTGCTGCGCCGGGAAACTAGAGCCCTAATAGTGACTGAAGTCATAATACAGACTTTCTCCTACTCGTCTCCAGGTGATGCTTCTTCCAGCACTACGATGTATTTCTCCACATCTGCTGGCGAGTCAAAAACAGCTGTATGCTCTCCGTTGGTCAACAGCAGCCTGGCCTGGAATATGATCCGGTGTTTCGGGATTCCTCTGTCCCATAGCTTTTTCGTCACGCCGTTGTACTGTCTTTGTTGTTTGTACACCTCTGTTGATAGATCTGGAATGAATCTAATTTTGCTGTCTTTTTACGTCACCTCTTTCTTAGCTCTAGCAGCTCTCAGCATATTTTCTGGGTCCTTATAATTCAGGCATTTCACGATGAACACTTTTGGTGCAGAGCTGGGTTTTTGGCTCGTTATGTAATGGGCTCCAGGGTGGGCAATGAAATATTCAAATTATCCGCTATCCATTTCTCCATGAAAGAGCGGGGGTCAGAACCTTCTTCTCTCTCCAGTATGCCCGGTATACACACATTGTTTCGCCGGCTCCTGCACTCCAGGTCATCCACTTTGGTGGCGCAAAGTTTTGTCTTTTTAATCCAGTCTTTTTATAACTCCTTGCAGTGTGTCGATGTCGTCTTTGACGGTGGATATGCGTTGCTCAGCTGCGGCGATACGCCTACTGCATTCTTTAATGTCAGTTTTAACGTTTTTAATTGCTGACAATATACCATCCATTTCAGTATGGAAATCCTGTTTGAAGGATTGTATGGCCTTCATAATGTCCAAAATGGAGGGATTTTCCATGCGCTTTGCGTTGTCAGTGTTACCTGCCTGCAGTGGGCTAGCACCGCTTCCCTCTTCCAAATCTTAGCCTGGCACGTTGTTGTCCTTAAAACCTCCTTCTGTTGCCTTATATTGGTCTTTACTTCCTTTCTTCGGCATGTTTTCCTGTAGCATGTCGATAGTATCATACACACCCTTCGTGACTCTTTTTGTGCAGATTGAGATTGTTTAAGTAGTATTAATTTCAGATTTAGCAATGGAGCAGGTGTAACCATGACTACCCAGTATGCCGCCATAACCGGAAGTCCCCTCAGTTCTCATTTTAAGTTTAAGTATATTTTGACAAATTTGAGTTTTCAGTTAAAGGTTAAATAGTGTGATAATTTGGTAAATATTGAATAAGAGGTGAATTGACTGACCTTTGTGTCTACCTCTCTATTCCCCACCTCCTCCACTCCTCATCTGTCCTTCTGTCCTTGTCCAAGACCCTCATCCTATTCATACTTTATAAAAGTGTTGTCAGACTGCTCAGCAGTCTCCCAGCAACAGTGTTGCAGTGATTTTAGAGAGAGAATTGCTCAGGCAGATAAACTGCAAGCTGTGTTGCTGACTGACCTTTTTAAGAGGAGGGTAGAGGAGCAATTAGTACTGCCTGATCTGGGCTTCTATTCCCTCTTTTGGATGGTGCTTTATTGCAATGGAGGTCTCAAAGTGGGGCCAACTCTCTGTAATCTCTAACGAAAGTTCTTTCTTCTTGTCTTTATGTTTAAGTGCGAGCTGAGTTAAATATAATTAAATCCAAGCAACCTGAGTTATACTGTATGTTTCTTTTACTAGTTTCACACTGCATACGGAGAGAGAGCACCCTCTTCCTGGGTAGAACTAAAACCCCTTGCCCTAAATTAACCTGGCATTCACTATAGCTGTTGTCTCATATGACCTGTGCACAGTGTCCGCACCTGATTCTTTGGACATTGTCCAGAGTTTCCCTTTTACATATGTAGCACACAACAGGATATTGCCTGTATCAGAAGCGTTCTCGTCTAATGAAAACACTAGGTTTGGTTTAAGCAAATAATGGCTCCGGGGTAGAGCATGCAGGAGGCACGACATGATGTGGAATACACAGATTTCATGTAGCCGGTTCGTAATTTGGTTATAAACAACAGAGTTTCTTGCCATTCCTTTAATTTGTCTGTTGATTTCAGTCTCAGCCTCTACTGACTGTAGTTCCCAAGTCATGTCATCTCTCCAGTTAGACATTTTCGTTGCCATCTTTGTGTAAGGACTCATTTATGTTAGACTTGCACTGTATGGCAGTGCCGGTGCAAGTCTAACGGGCCGGTTTTCACTTGATCGGCCATGACCTGCGACCAGCAGGTCAGTCTAAAATATGCCGATTTAAAACGCTGGTCAAATTCCTGGCACGCCGCATGATTGACATTGTGTAACATTAGCAGCACACACACACGCACATGTGCAACTCACGGCTTGGGCGATGTTTCTCGATGATTCTCACCTTAATCATTCACGCACACACATCAAAAGAGAGGAGAAAGTTGTTAATTGTCCGTGTTAAACTTAACTGTGGAGCTCTCACTGCTGCACTGTGCCACTTGAAACTGACAAGGCGCGTGCCAAAGATGTTCATGTCTGCACGCTTACTGGCGGGCGCGTTCTGAAGACCTGTTCACACAGGTCACAGGTTGATATTTTTTACTTTTTTGTCTATTCAAGAAATTACCCACAAATGCTATACACCAAGAATTATTATTTTATTTATCAATGTTTTTATTTATGTATGCCTTTTTTACTTTTATTTTAATACTGTACCTGAAGATATTTGAGCAAAAAGGAAAATGTTTCTTAACAGGTTAAAAAACATGTCCCTGTTTTTGTTTGTTTGTTTGAGATGATTATTGAAAAGCTGGTTGTATCTTGGTTAAAATGTTCTAATAAAGGAAAGATAGAAAATATTGCAATATCTTGTGTGCTGTAAAGGGGTTTGATAAAAATGAAATTGGAATCAGCCAAAATCAGAATCAGCCGTCCAAACACTCTGCAAATCGGAAATTGGTATCGGCCCAAAAACATGTAATCGGTGCAAGTCTAATTTATGTTCAATGTTTTTGAGATGGACGGAGCATTCTGACTGTACTCTGTATTCATTTTGTCTGTGTGCATGTTTTCTGACAGCTTATAGGGACACATACAGATGATATGGAGCAGTACCACCAGAAATCATTGAGGCAGTGTAGTGTAGCTCAGCCAAGATACAACTGTAGGAGGCAAAGAAGAAATGTAAATAAGGGTGAAAAGGAAGTAACTGGCAATATATGATAATATATAGTCATATATAGTGAAAATAGTGAGAAGAATTATCTGTCTACATGTTGTGATGTATATGTAACAGTGCATGTGCAAAAGGGGCTTATGATTAATCTAGAATGCACAATGCTTTCTTCAGTTGGCTTAGATGAAGAGTTCCAGGTTAGGTTTGGAACCTATACTGCTCTGAAGTAACTATGGGTGTAAACACAGCCTCAGACTGTTCACATGGACAACTGATTCTTACATGGGTTATCAAAGCTGAAGCTGTGTGCGTACACAGCTCTGAATGTAGCATTACCAAAATAGAAAAATTCTTGCATGTGCGTGTCCAGGCTGGGCTCTTTGGAGGAACCTCAGGCCAACACTAAACACCTCAGTACAGATGTCCAATCAGCAGGAGGCTCCAAGATCAGATTAGAGAATAGGAGAGATACTGTGGCAGAAAGCCACTGCAGTGGTGTTGATGTGGCTGTTTGCATGTTTGCCAGAGCTGTATTTCATCTAAATGAGGAGTCAACTTGTTAGGTCAGTCATGTTTGTGCATTGTTTAGTTTGACTGATTGTGTATGAGACCAAAGTGCTATGTGAAATACTTTTAAAGGTCCAGTGTGTGAGATTTAATGGGATTTAGTGGCATCTAGGGGTGAGGATTGCAGATTGCAACCAGCTGAAACTTCTGGTAAGAATTCATTCAGTGTTCAGTGTTCAGGAGATTTTTACTGGGAGCTAGGGCTGCTCGATTATGGAAAAAATCATAGTCATGATTATGCAAACGATTATGCGGCGCACGTGATGGCTTATATTGTTTACACAACAGCATGTTATTTCTGTCTCTACATGGTCGCGCGTTTACAATTCTCCTCTGCTCTCTGTATCGCGCACAGCGGAGTTCTACCATTTTCCGCACACTGTTTTAGAAATCTTCCGCGATCCCCTGCCCCTCGCATTATTCGTAGTTCACCTACTAGACTGGCTCGTGGAGTGAATAGAGGAGAGGAGGGGACGGTATTGCGCATACGCGGCTATCGTAGAAGACAAAATAACATCTCCAGGCGTCCATGACCAAAAATCGTTTACCCTCGATTTCATTCATTTTGAAATCGTTTGACCTCAAAATCGTAATCGTGATCATTACCCACAGAGGTCTCTTCCTGGGTTTACAACAGTGCTCGTCATTGGAGGGCCTGCTAACTATGGTGGTCGATGTTAAAAAGCAAAAACACAAAAATGCCAATGGCCCTGTCAAGAGCCAGTGTTTGGTTTGTCCATTCTGGGCTACTGTAGAAACATGGCGGTGCAATATGCCCATCTCCGAAGATGAGGACCCGCTCCCTATATACATATACATATACATACAAATGGCTAATTCTAAAGTAATGAAAACACAATGATTCATATTTTCAGGTGATTATACACTAAAGAAAACATACTTATTATCTTATATTCCATTTCTGTCAATATATTACCCCTAATTCCTACACACTGGTCCTTTAAATGAAAGACTCAGAAACGGCCAGTATCCTTTTTCTTGTTTTGCACAATGAATGAATATTACATACACTGAAAAGCATTGTATTTCATGTCTCTACTGCTGGTGGGCCATCACGATAAAAGTATTCATACATAATATGATGTTAATTCCACTACAGAAGAAACTTGATTATCACTGAAATTAGCTAGGGAAATAAGTGGATATGTTGATATTGGTTATCGGCCAAAAAGTTGTTATATCTGCATATTGGATATCGGCAAAAAGCCAATATCGTGCATCCCTAACGAACAATTTCCCTCCGAGTTTATTTACTGATTGTCTTAATAACCAGTGCAAATTTCTATTTTAAAGAGGTGTCACTGTGTTGAAATACAGATTGGTGCTTAACGAATGAAACACCCAATAAAAAAAGCTCTGTGTTGGTGACAGTGCTATGACTAAAGCTACTAGTTGCACATTGACAGTTTTGTATTTTTCTGCCCCAAACATTTTTTTGCTCCTATCTTTGGTGGTTTAGCCCGCAGCAGTAAGCACAGTGGGCACAGGTGGGAGGTTCATTTAAAGCAGCTGTGCGAAAGTTTTCGTTTTCGTTGATTATAGCGCCCCTTTGGTCGAAGTGGTATGACACCCACAGCCTGGTGTCGTAAAATTACGACTGCAGCCGGCAATTACCGCATGCATTTGTTTTGGAGAGCAAGAGGAGTAACTAACGTCAGGTCAGTCCAAGTAATTAGTGGAAATAGCAAAATTAGTCAGTAAATTCTCCTGTTGTGTTTCTGTTCTGATCTAATCTAAGCTGTTGTGTATTTTGAGCTACTAAGGCTACCGTAGTAGTGTGAGCCTCAAGTTATTCTGGGTAATGTAGTAACCGTTGTTGTGCTACTGGAAACAATGAGAAGCAGCCGTGTACGTTTGGTGTAAGGAGGAATAAACAGTTAACAAGTCATCTGCTGAGTCTGCATTATTATGTGAAAAGAA
>NC_065515.1:34699551-34719380 GCF_006386435.1 Epinephelus moara
AGCAGAATCACTTCCGCCTCGGGTGCCGTATTCTGGTTTGCTGACTTCCGCTGTGTGTCCGACCCGAGTGAGGCTACGCTAAATAGCCATATAGAGAAAGGCTTTTTTGTCGCTGTTGGGTTCAAATAAATATGCGGATCTTCAAGGGGGGGTGATACGAACTAGGGACAGTTTTATTAATGGTAAAAAGTTCCGCACAGCTGCTTTAAATACAGCAGCACAGCGCTGTTGTTATCTGGGTCTAAGGACTTGTATGTTATTTGGTGATTTTGTCCACAAGGGCAAACTAAAAACTTGGAGGACTTTGTGTACCCTGTGCAAGAATTACAGAATGATGCCTATAGTGCATGTTTTTAGGACAAATGAGATATGGTGTGTGAACTGTTGAGCTTAAAAAGTAAGTGATTGTAGGTGCCTTTTTTGCCATTGGACAGAGCCAGGCGAGCTGTGTTCGGCTAAGCTAACCAGCTGTAGTTACATATTCATTTACAGACACGAGTGATATAAACTTCTTATCACAAGACAGTGAATAAGTGTATTGCCCAAGCTGTTGAACTAATCCTTTGATCTTAATAGGGTTAAATTTAGCTTTTGTTTCTCACTGTCTTTAACAAAGGTTGAATGAATGAAAGGAATGTACCAAGATTCCAGTTTCCTGTAGAGATGCACAGATTGACTGGCTGGTGACCGTAATTGACAGATTTTTAGCTTGGTCAGCCATGATCGGTGGTCAGCAGGTCAGTCTCAGATATGGTCCATCCTGTTTCCATAGTATGTACATGTGCTGCATAATAGATCATGTTGCAAAAAGCAGCACATAATAACTCGTAAGTATTGTCAAACATGCTGTGACCTGTTCACAAAAGTTTAATTCATTCCCATGAATGCTGCACATGGTTTGTAAGCTACTGTGTTAAGCTAACTGGCAGGTTGGGGTAAACTACCCAAATCTGTAGGAAATGTGGAGTTGATAAGTAGCTCAAAAGTGTAGCAAAGCAAAGCTAATGCTAACTGTTTTATGTATGTGAATGGTAAATGCTAAAACACTTAGTTTCTGAGTCTGACAAACACAAATATTGGTGGTCACTAGTCGCTAGTTAGCCAATTAGTCAAGATAATTATGTTGATAGTAACATTTTAAGTTTTATATAGGAAAGATAAAGCTAACCATTTCATATAAGTGAATGGAGGATGCTAAAACATTGAGCTTCTTATTCCAGAGGTATAACTTAATAAAAACACAAATATGGGTGGTCTACCCTCATCTGCTAGTTAGCCAATTATTTAACATATCTGGTACACTATTGAGTAGTTGATAATAAGCCCAAAAGTTTCACATAGGAAAGCTAATGCTAAACATTACATGTAGCTAAGTGAATGGAAAATGCTTAAATGATTATCGCCACATTCTAAGAGGCACAAATTTGCAAATCCTGGGATAGCAAAGGAATGGCCTGCCTTACTTTGCCCCAGATTGGCTTACCCTGACATTCTTACCCTCACCATAACCAATCCCACTCCTGTTGCTTAAACCTAACCAATCCAACCAACCAAAGCAACAAGTGCTAGCCAGTCAGTGGGAGCGTACAGCAGACCATTCCTTCGCTACCCTAGGATTCGCAAATTAGCTTCCTGGAGGAATAGCCAAATACAAAACACAGATTTGGGTGGTCGAACCTAGTTTTCCAGCTAGTTTAATTAGCCTTCCAACTATGTAGGGTACCTTCGATGGATTTGGTAGATAATTCCGTGGTAGCAAACAGTTTAATGCCAATGATTGAAAGTAAAACAAAATGGTAAGTTAATATTACTTGAGCTGATCTAGCCGTCAATCTAGCGAGATCTGACCACACTCTCACAATCCTGGAGAAATGGTTTGAGCGGCCAAATGAGCTGTTTTTGAACCAGGTTTTCTAAAAGTTATGAAAATGTATTTTCACTCAGATTTTTGTAGATGCGTAATGGGACACTCATCTTTGATATCAAATATGGATTTTTAATATATCAACCAATATATAAGTTTCTTTTGGCTTTTAAGAAAAGTTCCAAATATGTTTGTGTATGCTGTCAATTGTAGTTTCTAGAAAGACGGAAATCGGAATTGGCTAAAATTGGTATTGGCAGGTCAGACTTTTAAAAAATTGGAAATCTAAATCTGCCAAGAAATTTGCAGTTGGTACATCTCTAGTTTCCAGTGGCTGACAACTTGCAGCTAACAGTTATTATTTTTACTCAGTAAAAAAAAATATGGATTTAGAAGCCCTGCTTTGAGCTTCCTTGACATGACATGTTTTTAAAACCCTGTTGTAAAGTTTTCAGTCAACATTAGTTTTCAGAGCACAGGGCACAGGGAGGAGGGTCACCACCTAAACTGGGTCATTTGGAACACCAACACATCAACCAATTATGGCCAATTAATCCTACTTTCTCCGCTCTGGATCTCTCTCTTTAACTGGCCTGTTCTGCTCCGTTTGACAAGCATTCATTGTGACAGCTGATGTACCATTTCTTTCTCTCTTCTTTCTCTCTCTCACACACAAGCTCACTTAGTAGCTAGCAATAATTGTGACTGCCCCATTGCTCAACAAGGCTCTGCAGCTTAAAGAGCAGAGATGATTCACACGGCCAGTGAACTCTACAGGGTGATGCAGAAGTCTGGAATCACAAGGAAACTGCCAACAAAACCAGTAACAAAAATCGTTGTCCTTAAGTTCAGCACCAGGCATTTAAATCACTGTTTTTTACTACTTGTGTATTTTTTCCCATTTTGACCACAATTGCTCTAAATGATAACAACATTATAGCTGAGATCAGGGAACACTGGGACATTGTTAAAAAAAAAAAAGTCCAGCATGTCAAAAAACATGAGCAGAGAGACGATCAGACATCGCAGTTTACAGAACTCCCTGTAAACAGAAACTTCCTGTTTCAAATTTGGCCCGCTGTACTTACTGTAGATGCACACACAGTTTTCCATGTAATGCTGGATTATTGCTGAAGCTGAAGGTGTCAGTTTCAGTTTTATTTTCAAATAAACTGGTTCACATCACTGTGTCTCAACTAGGAGTCTGTCCTAGTGGTCCGTCCTGTTCTTGCAGGGGGCTGGATCGTTTTGAAATAAATGTCTATTTATGGATTTTTTGCACGTGTAGGATTTAGGGGCATATTTTGGCAGAAATTGAATATAAACTAATATGTTTTTTGTGTGTTTATGAGATGTTTATAGCTATATAGAGAGCAGGTCCTTGTCTGCGGAGATTGCCATGTTGCACCACCATGTAGTAGCCCAAAATTAGCAAACCAAACAAAGCCATCCACTTTTTCACATATTTGTGTCAGCCACCATAGTTAGAGGGCCCTCCGATACGAGAACACCAGAAAAACACTGATTTTTTAAAAGATTATTTCTTTGGCTTTTAGCCTTTATTGGATAGGAAAGTCAAAGTATGAAGGGGGAGAGAAAAGAGAGGGGATGACCTGCAGCAGGGGGCCTGAGGCTGGAATCAAGCTTTGGCTGCTAGGGCAAGGACATTGCCATCATATATGGGACGCCTGCTCTACCCACTAAGCCACCAGGCACCCCAAACACTGATGTTTAATAAGATAAGTTAGCTCCCAGTAAAAACCTCTTGAATGTTTCGATTAAAAATAAGGTGAGCACACATTAAGTTATCAGAGAAAAGAGGTGAGCCCATGTTAGAGGATGCTGGGCAAGTGGCCATCTGCAACGTGCCAAACAGCTTGACTGACTGATTCGTGTTGTGAGAGTAAGAGATCACTGCAATTAATTTGGCTCTCTGTAAAAAGCTCCTGAACAATGAACACTGAAGAAATTCTAACTGGGAGACGTTTCAGCTGGTTGCAATCCCTCCTTTATTAAGATGATCTATAGATAGTTATATCACAAAAGGAACTCTTCAAGACAATAGCTCTAGAAAAGTGGCTGCATTGCGTTGCTGTCATATTATAGTTTCAGATTTCAGGCTTCAGGGAGTTTATCTTTGAGCCACAGCATCCACACTTTTCCTACTCTCTTTGATTGTTGTTTTAAACTTAGATATGCTTGCTCTGTGTTTCTCTCTGTTGCCTTGACTTGTATGAGCAAGAAGTCCTCTCCAAAACAGTGCTGAAGAAAATAAGTCACCTCTCCTCTCTGAGCTTTTCTTTCTCTTACAACACCAATAACTACTAAGTACTGAGCTTCGGAAAAAGGCATTTACTTATTCTGCCCCCACTGCATTGAACAATCTGCAAAATATCTTACAACTGGACTGCCTAGTTTCTCTAAATAAGTTTAAGGCCTCTAGTTTCGCAGACCGGGCGAGGCGGAGGTGCACTGCACCTGTGCTTCGCTAACTGGCTGTGGCCAGGCAGATTTTGCAAGTTTGGCACACCGTGCGCACTGGTGCAGCTACTCCTCTTTCCCACCTCCGTCCCTCCTACCTGTGCAAGTCGAAAAGAGGGAGGAAAGAAGGCGTGGAGTGGGTTTTACACAGCCGATTCACATCACACCAATCAAATGAGCCCCTCTCCTTGCCCTTAAATGCGCCGCACGAAGGCGTAATGAGAGTTTACTCAATTCACCATGGCAGAAGAGAGCAGCAGCGTCAGACGGCCAAACTTCTCCCAGGAGGAAACTGATGTTTTGGTCCGGAAGGTCCAAGCTCGCAGTGTCCGAATATACGGAACTGCGAGCAGACCTCCACAGGTTTCCATTACATGTGCCAAATGTGCCAAACGGTGCCAATCCCCTTTGATCTGACATCAGATGTGACGGGACAGTCGATATAGAGATACATTTATGTGCTGATTGCAGATAGTTGCATTGAATAGTGTTTTTTGGGTATTTATTGCATTGTTAATGTGCCTGATATTCTGTAAACCTGCCTGTGAGGTTTTGGTGACGTGTGCGCACTGTCCGCCGGTCAGCCAAACTTCTGCTACACCACCTCTGCTCCGCCTGCGTTGACAGTAGACCTGGTTTCAGCTGGCGAGCTTTTAGCGCACCTTCGGCGAAGCCTTTTGGCACGAAACTGTCACTGCGCCAAGCTGGATCTGTCGACACCTCCCCCTGCTGCGCCGCCACACCCATCTCAGCGCACCTCGGTCTGCCAAACTATCAAACTGAGCGCACCTCGGGTTGCGCTGCTCAAAACTAGCTCTGCACGGGGTTCGCCACCCTGCGCCATGCCGGGAAACTAGATGCCTAAATCTAAACTTAAGGACTTAGAGGCAGCTTCTTTAAGCTGTCAGTGCTCTTAATTCTGTGCAATGAACTAGTTTTTTTTTAAAAATTGTTACTAATTTACTCTTTTTACTGTATGTACTCTTATGATGTTGTCCTTGTTATGTTATGTCTGTAACAGTGTTTATTTTATGCTGCTGCCTGTCTTGGCCAGGTCTCCCTTGAAAAAGAGGTTTTTAATCTCAATGGGACCTCCTGGTTAAATAAAGGTTAAATAAAATAAATTAAAAACTGCAATTGGCTGCCTGTTTACCACAGAGGTACCTCAAGCTAAATGACCTTAATGAGGCTTTGTACATGTCATGTACAGGTGGGGTTAAAATGTGTGGGGACCTGCTCTCTGAGGGCAGCAACACTTCAACATTTAGTCTTATCGGATAAGGTGCATCATGGGTATTGGAAATGTCATGTTTTGCTGTGCTTACACTTTAGTCCTTCTGTGATACATCAGCTGTCAGGACTGTGGTCAATGCTGGGTCTCCCTGATCCAGAGGAGAAGCATAAGATGTATCCGTTAAGCTATGCTGTCAGTACTGCTCAGGTCTGAGTGGATCATCAGATTCAGATGCACTCCAGCCACACCTCAGTCACTGATTTGCTCTGTGAAATAAGCAGCTCAGCAGCTCTAATTCCTGTGTGTTCACTAGGGAGAGATTGTCAGTGTCTGTGGATCTCAAAGAACCTGTTTTTCTCAGATTAGTGACCAGATTGTGTTAATATCTGGACAAAGGCCACGTTCAGACCGACTTCAACTCTGCTTGAAAAAACTGTAGCCCCCTATTTTATTTGAATGGGGCCAGTCCGATGATGCAGAGGGTCCCATCAAAACACTGCAGAATAGTCCAGCAAATGAATAAAACCACCATGATACCTTTCCAGAGTTGTAAAATCATGTCTGGGCTGTGTTTAGGCATCTGACAAGCCTTCTAATCCATGGATATGTTACTGAGACTAGTACTCTTGGATAAGATTTAATTGTCTTACTGCTACAGAACCTAACATAACATGTGCTCACCAGCAGAGCCCCCTGCTTTATTTTTAACACAAATGCACTTCAAATGTGATCTCAAATACACCCTTTTTCATTTGTTGTGGCCATTTTTATATTGCTATTTTAAATGAATGTGACTGCTGTAGGTAGTTAGCTAGCTATGTTTGAAGATGATATCCCCATTCTTAATCATACCTATAAAGCTTTGATTGGTTGATTGTCTCTCCATCAAAGAAAGTGGCCATCAATGACACCAACACCAGATCTCTCTTGGTGTAACCAGGTGGAAAGTGGCGGATGGCAGCAACTCGTTGCATATGGTGCAGGTCATTAGTAGGGGTGGGAATCACCAAAGGACCCACAATACCATATTATCATGATACTTAGGTCAAAATAAAATATTATTGCAATATTAAATGTATTGTGATATGCTGAGTATTGGGATAAAATATATTGAAATATATTGCAATTTATTACCTTTTTTCCAACTGCAAATTATTTCCCCAAAGGAAAACTTTGTCAGCGCCTGACTAATAATTTTATTGCAGCAAAATGTGATGAAAAGCAGGCAAAATGACCAACACATCAAGAAACCTGTCAGAAATGCTGCATACACCTGACAAACTGAACTGATGGCAGATTGACCGCCGTCTGCAAGGCCAGATTAAGTGCGTGAGCCAAACACTTCTCACGCAGGTATCCCGCTAAATGAATGGCAACACCCATGTTAGATGGATAGAGAGATACTTTGCTCATCCCGAAGGAAATTAAGGCATCCAGTCTGCCACTAAACACGCTCCTCAGTTGTGTGAAAGCTTTGTGAAGCGGGTTGTGGTCATTGTCTATGACTGTCAGTAGCTTGCTCAGGGACCTTTTCCCCTCCACGTAAGTCAGAGACTCCAGCTCCATACCAACAACAGCGCCTGCCTTCCTCACCAGTCTGTCCAGCCATCCAGCATCCTTCTTCCTAATGCTGCCTCCTCAGCATACCACAGCATAGAAGAGGACACTGGCCATGACAGACTGGTAGAACATCAGGAACGTTGTCTGTTAAAACCACAATCCCCCATTCTTATGCTGCATTTTGCAGGAGGTCTGCAGTATTGCTCTGGTGTGACTTTCTGGTGTGATTCTGCTCTAGTTTGGAGAACGTGAGACAGCAGTCGCCAGTCCTCTGTGAGGTGATGTGCTGTTATAGTCACATATGAATCCACTGTCCTTGAAGTCCAGGCATCACAGATTAATGCCTCCCTTCCTGCTGTACTCAAAGATTCTTCAACTTTATGTTTCACTTCTCTGCAGAGCTTGGGTATGGCTGTGTCGGTAAAAAAAAAAAAAAAAGGTCAGGACGGAGTCACATACCTGTGTTCCAGTGTTTTTAGCATGTAACAAAAGCCTTCGTTTTCAACAACACTGTATGGACACAGATCTTTGCACATGGAGTAGGTGATGAACTGTGTTATTTTCTTAGCTCTCCCAGAGCTGGATGGTCGTTTTGTCAAGTTTAGTGTGTCCAGTGTTTTTTTTTGCGGAGTGGATTTAGCGTCAGCTAATTGGCTTGTTGTATTCCCAGAGTATTTTATTCCCACATGACACTGCTTGCAAATCACGTGTCATATCAATTCAATTCAATTCAGTTTTATTTTATAAAGCCTAATGTCTGTATGTAATAAAAGATCAATGAAGTCCTTGTATCAATACAATATCGCGATACTATGCTTTATCGTTTTTTTCACTCCACCTTTAGTCTTTAGTGGGATGATTACATTTTTCAAAAGCTCTGTAATTACCTAAAACATCAGTGTTTGTTAGTCAAACTCAGACGGAAATAGTGCATTTGTTGGAGAAGATTTTCAGTGTCAGATTCATTCATTGTGGGGATTGATGGTGCTGTAGGGAAGGAGTCTTCAATGTTTTTCAGGCCGAGGACCTCTTAGCTGAAAGAGAGATGGAGCAGGGACCCCCTACGTATATAATTTATAAAATTGAGTTGCACTTGAGATAATTCTCTGAATTCTTTGCTTGTTTGCGTTTGCCTGTAGCTGCTAAGCCAGCAGCAGTTTTATCATGGTTAGGTGCGTGAGCCTCACTCTATGTTCTTTCACTGGTGGGATCTGAGGTGGATGGTGTGACGGAGTCTCTTGCTTGAAAAGTTACAAAATGATCTCACAAAAATTTCTGTACTTGTAATATGATACAGCTAATTGGCCAATATGTTTCAATAGTACATAACTATTAGCTAACTAGTTCACCTTGCTGTTATGGATAGGTGCCACACAGTGATTTAGCATTAGCTAACTCACATGATTGCACAAGGATCCACAGTTAGCCTATCATTAATGTTAATGTACTGTTAATTAAAATGATTTTGTTGGATTCATGTTCATGTGTATTTTCCAACCTATTTTAATATTTGGAGAAAAAAACAACTTAAATTAAAACTTACATTATCAAGCAGTAATTTGGCGGTCCCCCTGCAGTAACTCTGAGGACCCCCTGTCGAAGACCGATTGTAACGAAGGAACATGTCACCCATTACAGCTAACTGATGTGTTTTTAATAGTGTTTGGACAATAATGGAGCTTTGTGGCACAGAGGAATGAGATCTATATGTCAGATATTCATACAGACACATCACTTATTTAATACATTCATCGTTGGTTTGGGATTTTGTGCCATTATCACCACAGTTTGTGCTGCTTCTGGGACATTTTCCAAACTCATGCCAAATGACTGGTCCTGAAGTCTTTGTCAGCATCACTCCATTGTCCTCTGTTGCTGCATCCTCCTCTGTTAAACTCAGATGAACTGACATGCAGTTACTGATTGACCTGTCATCCGTCAACAACTGCTCTAAAGACCATGCAACATGCAGCAAACATGCAGGCTGTGTATTGTCATCATCCTGTTCACATGTTCATTTATTAACTGTGTGTGTGTGTGTGTGTGTGTGTGTGTGTGTGTGTGAAGTAAGTTACCTTCAGACACACAAATCAGACTCAAGACCAATTCGCTGGGGGTACAATAGCTGTGTACCTAGTTTGGGAAATATAGCTGATTTTTAGGTAAGTGGTTAGGGTTAGGATTAGGTTTGGTTAGGTAAAGGCTGGGGTTAGGTAAAGGTTAGGGTTATCATGGTAAGGCAAGGAGTGGTTATGGTAAGTCTTCGGGAAATGTATTAAATACTCCATACGTAATTTCCTCACCAATGACCCAACTCTGTGTGTGTGTGTGTGTGTGTGTGTGTGTGTGTGTGTGTGTGTGTATTTTGGCACATATATGTGTCTGTGTTTTGCCGTGTAGGCGTGCGTTAGTCATTTTAATGTGTGTGTGTGTGTGTGTGTGTGTGTGTGTGTGTGTGTGTGTGTGTGTGTGTGTGTGTGTGTGTGTCAGCAAACATATGGAGGAGCAGACTGCGATGTGCAGAGCTATGTGAGTGGGCCTCTATTTTATTATTCATAATACTGTATGTGATAGCTCTGTGTAATCCCTTTGCATTTTTGTAATGTGGCTCATTAACAACCTGCTGCACACTTTTATCTTGTGTCGCTTGTCACTAAACAAAACATTTTTGTTCTGTTGGCCTGTTGTATAATTGTTACGTTTAAATTCTGAGCTGAGGTTCACAGTAAAACAAAATAAATATGTTAAGAAGTGTCCCAAAGAGTGTCCCAGAAAGAACATTCTGCAGCACAGGAAGTGGTACATTTTATATTTTCAAGAGCATTCAGAATTCTAAACAGCTGAAATGTTTATATGCACACAATAGTGCGAGTTGTGCCATGACTGTATGTAAACAGTCTGATGAGGACATTTACATGATCCCATTGTTTAACAGTTTCCAATGATTGTTGCATACCATAAGAAATATAACACCTACTGTCTAGAGAAAATTGTGCCTTCAGACATTTTAATATGCTTCTATTCTGGTGACAGCCATGGCCAGAGGCATTATTTTGGAGTAGCCACGGTCCGTACCGTACCTCGGTTTTCGGGCCACGGTTTCACTTCAGTTTCGGTACGCGTTTTGTGCAGAAAGAGAACAATCATCATGCTTCTTCAGACTTATGTCTCTCAAATCCTCTGCTTGCGCTTGCCATGGCTCTTTATGTTTGTTTTTTTCTGCTTATTTTCTGTGTGAGGTGAGCGTCACTTTCCCCGCCTCCAGTGTGAGGGGGTGAGTGGGCGGAGCCACAACAGTGATTGGACATTAACTCGCAGGGAGGGCTTTTGTGCAGCAGGCTGACTCGGCCGTTCTCTTTATACATCCATGGACTCAGCCCGTGGACAGGCACACACACGCACACACACACACACACACACACACACACACACACACACACAGTGGCCTGTAAAGCATCAATGCAAAATTAATTGCAAAACCGAAAACCCGCTGTCCATAAGGGCGTATTGATCCGTGCAGGGCAGACCGAACGGTTCAATATTTTTCAGAGGACCGTTGCATCTCTAGTGATCATGGTAAACAGAAAAGCTGTAACCATGATAACAATAACTATGTCAGGAAACAAATTGCGTTGGGCTCGGGTAGGGTTCAGACTTAAAAATCAGAAAGGCTGTCGGGTTCGGGCTGGGCTCGGTGATAACTGTCTCGGACTTGGGTTGGGTTCGGTCAGGAAAATGCGGCCCGAGCCACGCTCTGTTGTGTCTGTCTGTCTGTCTATCTGTCTATCTGTCAGTCCATCCTTACATATGGCTGTATATGTATGTTCATTTGCCTTGAAGGATTTTCCTTATATTTGGCACAAATGTCCACTCAGATCCAAGGATAAACTGATAAACTTTTGGTGGTCAAAGCAATGGTGATTTTAAGGGGTGGCCTGGGGTGGCCGGGGCCACCCCTGAAAACTCATTGGCCACCCCTGTGGTCACCCCAGATCTGATAGGTAGTTGGTCAAGTCCGTCAACAAAAGAAACAAGAGAAATGCTGCCAATCAATGATGACAGGTAATCAGCTGATTTAGGGCCAGTTTTACATTTTTAACTAACACAGTAATGGTCGTACTGAGGCTGTGAGATCTGATTTCTGCTCAGCAGACGTTTGGCCAATGGCCATGCAGGTCTGATAGGTGAGCCATCAGCCATGAGATGAGCACGCCGCATCTGCTGCTGCTGCTGCTAATGAAACAGGAGGACAGTCACAGTGACAGCGTCAACTGCAGAACTGCTGGATAAAAACGGCACGCTGAATCAAAGCCAACGTTTCAATTTATGCCTTCATCAGGGCCTTGGACATGAATACTGTCTGGGTTGAAAACCACTTTTTGCACATTTTCATACGGTGCCATAGCATTGTTTCAACCTCTCATTGTTCCGACCTCTCATTAGTCCGATGTCCCGTTGTTCCGATATGTGATTATTACTGTATTTGTGTACTATAGAGGATCAGCAACGCAACAAAAGTAGGCTACTGGTTGAGATACAAGTGTCATAGAGAGGAGAGAATGAAACACCATAACATCCTGTTATTAACTCTGGGGTCAGGGTTGTGTGGGGAGCTCTCCGCAGTGCTGAACGGCTCCCGGCGGCTCCGCGACCAGCTCTGGGTCAGCTGGGAAAGGCTTGAGGCGACGCAGGCTCACAGCTTATGTGTTTGCCACTTTCTTTTTCATTTTAACCCACACTATGATCTTTTCCTAACCCTAACCANTTGATTTGAATTTTTTGGTTTGTTCTGTTGCCTGGATTGCTGTGTTTTTATGTAATCACAAAATGGCGCCTCAATTAGTAGAGCAAACACAGGTAACAATACAGGTGACACAGATGATGAGCCGATGACTGATTAATGTTATTCTATAGGATGAGTTAAGAGCAGTTGAATATTGCTACCCTAATCAAACTTGTGAAGAGATGAGGACTTTAATCCACTATAAGGAAATGGCTCTTAGAAAATTTGTACCCTATCCTGAACATAATTACTGATTAAAAATCGACATGTTAAAATAACCAGAGATTCCTGAGGACTATGATAGGTGGAAATGGAATAAAAAAAAAAGACTCTTTTTATAAAAATATTTTTTTACCTGCATAGACACCTTTATTTGACAGTTACGAGACAGGAAATCACGGGAGAGAGAGGGGATGTGACATGCAGCAAAGGTCCTCCGGCCAGGATTCGAACCGGGGTTGGCTGCGTACGTGGCATTATACTTCGCTATGCCATGGCCACCCCATACTAGCTTTGTGTCCCATCTTGGCCACCCCAGTAAAAATGTCCTGGATACGCCACTGGGTCAAAGGTCACTGTGACCTCACAAAATATGTTTTTATACCTCCGCACCAGCAATAGCCATGGCCAGAGGCATTGTTTTCAGGGTTGTCCTTCTGTCCATCCCATCCTTGTGAACATGATATTTCAAGAACGCCTCAGGGGAATTTCTTCAAATTTGGCACTTGGACTCAACAATAAATTGGTTAGTTTTATGTGGTCATAGGTCAGAGGTGAAGGTCACTGTGATCTCGCATCCATCTTATTCTTGTGAACACAATATCTCAAGAACAGCTTGAGGGAATTTCTTCAAATTTGGCACAAATATCTACTTGGACTCAGTGATAAACAGATTAGATTTTAGTGGTCAAGGTCACTGTGACCTTGAGAACATTTTGAAATAAGAATTGAAACTGGCCTCTGTACAGGCACTGAGTTATAAATACAGTGGATGTCTTCTTGATTGTTTTCAAAAAGGTCATCGGTGTGTTGATCTATGGAGCTTTTTCCCTGTCTTTATTCAAGAGGGTGTTCTATCAGTTTGAGAGCATTATTTATTGGTTTCACGTTCAGATTTTGTAATATTGTCCCTCAAAACCCTGCCCTTGCACTCAAATAGCCTCTGCTTGCGCTTACATCTACTCTATCTTTGCTCCAACTGTGTGCTCGCACTCAGATACCATGTTGCTTGCACAGATTTCCTGCTTGAGTTTCGGCTTTTCTCCTCACGCTCAAACTGCTTCTGTGCGCTCGCGGATTTTCTGCTCTCAGATCTTTACCTTGCGCTTGGATTTTTTTGTGAAACAACCCTGTCAAAATCCCCCAGCCAATAGAACACCAGGTTTACTGTTGACCAATGAAATGATCCCTGCCTCCTTGTGGGCGCGCTCGCTTTAGTTTCAGTGTCCCATCCGGGCGGGTACTCTTTAACCGGGTTCATCCACTCCCACCCTCCAGGGCTTTATTAAATGCTCTTCCCTTGCTTTCTTGCTTTTGGAATGACGCCGATTGTCGTGAATTCGCATCATACCGCTTCCATTCAGACTGCAGCCGAGATAGCGTATTCCCCCAGTGCCAGTTTGTGCATATTAAGTACGTACCTAGGAACCTTTTTCAAGCACTGGTTTCTTGTAGGACCGGTCGGAGTGAGAACTACATCTGGTTCATGGAAGCTAACGCTTTGGCTAACAACCGCTGCATGTGGAGGCTGCAAATTTGGAGAAATTGTCCAATATGAGGTAAGTTGTGCTAAGATAAAAAAATACGTACCAGCTTATTGTTTGCTTCTACAGCTGACATATTGTAATAGACTTCATGTGGTGAATATATTTTACGTTATTTGAAGATTTCTGTTTGTTGCGAATTTGGCTACATTCGACCATAACGGCAGCATAGAAATAATGCTGTATTTATATAGATTTCAGCACTCACATGTGTTTCCTTTGGGAAATGCCATTCTAGTTAATTTCTATAAATATTATAAAAATAGCATGCTGGGATATAAATGCAATTTCTGTGCTTTTTCACAACACAGAACAAAATGAATGCATCAGTGTTCTGTGGGAAGAGACCAGGTGGACTTAAAACCAGGGTTCGACCAGTCGAAAGGGACAACAGCTGTCTCAATGACAGTGGGGATAGTGATGAAGACTACACTCCTACACCAGGTGATGAAAACGGCAGTAACAGCTACAGACGCCCCTATCACTGCCGTTTTCATCACCTGGTGTAGGAGTGTAGTCTGTACGCAGCATGCACAGGCCCCATGCACAGAGGCACCGCCTCGCTGCAGCAGTCGCGGGCTCGACCCCAGCCTGCGGCCCGTATCATTCCCCCATTCTCTATTTCCCCACTTCATGCTGTCATAAAGCAAAAGGCCAAATAAATATTCTTATTAAAAAAACAGCAGCAAAAGGCCAAATAAATATTCTTATTAAAAAAACAGCAGTAATAATGCTATAATTTCGTGCAGACTTTCAGCTTTTTGTCGTTTACATATGGCCAAATGTTTGTGAATGTAACCATGTGTACATGATGTGTATGTAATGTAGATAAAAATACCATGTGTACATGATGTGTATGTAATGTAGATAAAAATGTCTGCACTTTTCTATAGTGATTTCTTTTTTCTATACCAGGTGATGAAAGCAGCAGTAGTGAGAGTTCTGACAACAGGATGTGACAGCAGTGATGAAGACTCCGATGGAAATCATGATGCACTTCCTTGCATCAGTGCTCTAAGTGAAAAGCTTGAGCTCTGTTTCACATTGGCTTGTAATAGCTGGTGCTATAGTCAGGACATTGAAAATAATTGTGTGGCTTCAATAAAATCTACATACCTGAGACGGGAAAATGTGTTTTATTATTATAAAAAATCTATTATACTGTATGTGCTAAAGACAAATTAACAATCTCCACATAATTTCGCATCAGCTTGAAAGCAAAAGCACATGTAATTATTTTTTTTTTTATATAATTGTAAACACATTCAGGCATCAAGGAGATAAAGGGGCTGTTAATTTACACATGTGCACCTGTATTTTTTTTACTATAATAGCCACATAGAATATATATATATATATATATATATATATGTATATAAATGGCGCACGTGTGTAAACGTGTGTGTAAAGAAAGCAAGGGAAGAAGAGTGGATGAACCCAGTTGAAATGTACCTGCCCAGACAGGACACTCTAAAACTAACTGTTGACCAATGATATGATCATATCATTGGTCAACAGTAAACCTGCCGTTCTATTGGTTGGGGGATTTTGACAGGGTTGCTACACAAAAGAATCCAAGAGCAGGTCAGAAATCTGAGAGCAGAAATTCCGCGAGTGCACAGAAGCAGTTTGAGCGTGAGGAGAAAAGCCGAAACTCGAGCAGGAAATCTGTGCAAGCAACATGGTATCTGAGTGCGAGCACACAGTTTGAGCAGAAACAGAGTAGATCTAAGCGCAAGCAGAGGCTATTTGAGTGCAAGGGCAGGGTTTTGAGGGATAATATTACAAAATCTTAACGTGAAATCAATAAATAATGCTCTCAAACTGATAGAACACCCTCTTGAATAAAGATAGGAAAAAAGCTCCATATTGATCAGGATAAATCTAAGTGCAAAGAATGAAAGAGAACCTGCCCTAGCACAGGTGCCTTTGAGCAATGCATTTAAGTCTGTGGTTGTTGTTGTTGTTGTTGTGGGAATGTGTGGAACTATGTGAGTTTGAAGTAGGTCTTATTGAAAATTAAAGCTGGATAAGTATTGGTTAAAACGTCTTCAGGTACACAAGTATGCAGAGAGTGGCTCACATGCTGCCGCTTGTCTGTGTGTACATATTGGTTAATTATACATTAATTAAAATCAGAACACTCTCCATATTGGATTAAAAGTCTAATCATACTATGGTACTTACGGGGCTCTGCCTTAATTGCATTCCTGAATTGCGTTCCTTTAATCATTAATCATTATAGTTTTGATTGATGGAAACATTTTAAAACCTTTTTGTATTCTTTCTGTAATGTCTGTCAGTAAGGGGTGCTGTACAGACAAACTACAGAAGCAGTGTTTCAGATTGTGTAGTGCTCCTGATTCCCGATCGAGGGGGAAGCAATAAATAGGATATTCTTGAGAAATTCTATAAGATATTCTTTTTCCTGCTTCTCTTTTAAACTCTAAAGAGGCCTGTTGCTCCTGAAATGGCAATCAAAAATGCTCCTGCTTCTATTTGAAGTTATCATGCTGGTTTGCTGCTAGGTGCACAGTGAACTGTTGTCAGTTGTTTTTGCAGGCAGAGGTGGACCTCCAGTAGTCAGAGGTCACTTTTTATTCCACAGTCAATTTGCTCATTCTAAACTCTCCTCCTACAGGTTGGAGTGGGTGGAGATCATCGAGCCGCGCACGCGGGAGCGTATGTACGCCAACCTGCTGACAGGCGAGTGTGTGTGGGACCCTCCTCAGGGTGTTCGCATCAAGCGGACTGGTGACAACCAGTGGTGGGAGCTGTTTGATCCCAACACCTCGCGCTTCTACTACTACAATGCCTCCACCCAGCGCACAGTGTGGCACCGGCCCCAGGGCTGTGACATCATCCCCCTGGCCAAGCTGCAGACTCTGAAGCAGCACACTGATGCTACTAACCCCCGTCCTGCAGGTGGAGGAGGAGGGAGAGCATCAGCTGACAACAGCCCCGGACGCAACAGCGGGGTCAGCCGAGAGGGAAGTACTTCCTCCTCCCTCGATCAGGAGCTCTCTGAAAAACAGGGCAACAGAGAGGAGGCAGACAGGTAAGATGAGTCACCTGATAGAGGCAGGCAAACTGCAATCTAACAGACAAGACCAATTTATTAAGCCTTGTTTCCACCAAGCAGTCTGATTCAGTTCAGCTCAGTTCAGTCTGATACATATTAGAACAATTATTTTTACGTTTCTATGGTGAAGAGTTGTAGATGGAACCAGTAGTGCTTTTTTTTCACTGTCCCTATTTTTGTCATTGAGAGAGACTCTCACTCCAGCCTGTTCTTTTTGTTCTGGGGAAATTGTCTGTGTACAACCATGTTAGATGGACAATAAACGAGGTGCAGACGTTCCTCTGCATCACTGGTGAAGAGGAAATACAGCGAAACTCGGCAGACCAGTCACGAAGAGTAACCTAAATTTAAGAGTACTGTCTGCAGTGGATATGTTAAACAGATCCAGGGTCTAGGTCCATGTCTGTATGGATTAGGTGCGGTACAAAAGGTACTATTCTGAAAGGTTTTTGTGGAAACACGGCTTTTCTGTCTAAAGTCTTAACATTAAAGAAGAATCTACCAACTTTTACACATCAAATTCTGTTTACAGCCGTTGGAGTACATATAAGAAGAGAGTTCTCTGAAGCCTTTTGTGGCTCTTATAAATTGCAGCCTACATGAAAAAATAGTTGTGTATATTTGTGCTCTTCACGTTCAAGCCTTATCATGTATCAAAGCAGAATTCCATGTCCATGTCTCCGGTTTGCAAATGTCCAGATATGAAGACCATATATTAAGAGTGATGATTTGGGTGTGGGGAAAAAAAACACATTTTCTACTTGTGTTAACAGTAGATTCATCAACTTAAACGTTGCGTTACTGCTCTTCTTGTTCCTAGAATATTGGTAACCCTTGATGCCATGTGCTGCCTGGAGAGAGGCTAAATAGATGCTGAACAGAGCAAGGTTCTGCATTTGAATATTCAGCCAGAATCTCACATGACTCTGAAAATATTCTCTCATAACATAAAGCAATAGGTGGAAAGCCACTTTATATAACCCCACATTACATAAAAGCATTAGTTTTCCTGTTAAAGGTCAGCATTAGACTGTTTCCTTCCGTTCTAGTGTCACTCCCTCTCTTTCTTTTCTTGCTATCTCTTGCTGTCTTATCAACCCATCCCCTCCTTTCTGTTTCCGTCACTGTCCATTAATTTCTGTCCTCTCTCACCTTCAGAGCCTCTCACCTCTCTTTACACTCAGTGCCCCCCCCCCCCCCCCCCCCCCTTNTCCCCCCCTGGTTTCTAGGTTTGCCGATTTGCTGTAATCTGCTGCAGTCTGCAGTGATTGGTGGATATGCCTGGCTGGGGTCACGGTGTCCTGTAAATGTCTTCTTTACTTCAGTGACGCACGCACAAATGCGCACACACGCACACACACACACACACACACAGCAGTATACAGTGTGCAAGTGTCCTGGCTGTTGTAGCCAGTTATTCACATTGTGTGCACTCAGAGGAACGGCAAAGCACTGTTCTTAGAGACAATTACAGACTCTGTCTCTACTGTATGTTGCTGAATGAGAAATCTACAGTGACACAGATTTGTCAGGCCAGTACTGAACTACCCTACTGACCTGCCGACAGCCCCACTGGCTGTAGCCGTGGCATTATGGCATTATGCTTTCGTGTTTGCTGTCTCATGCTTGTGAACATGGTATCTCAAGAACACTTTGGGGAATTTTCTTCAAATTTGGCACAAACATCCACTTCGACTCAAAGATGAACAGATTAGACTTTGGTGGTGAGTTTGGTGGTCAAAGGACAAGGTCACATGGCCTCACATATGTGTTTTTGGCCATAACTCAAGAATTCATGCACTAATTATGACAAAAATTCAATGTCTAATAGATGAAATAATGAAGTGATGACATTTTATATCCAAAAGGTCAAAGGTCAACTTCACTGTAACATCACAGTATACTACAGAAACACATTTCTGGCCATTATTCAACGTCATATCTCAGGAACAGAAGGGGAGACATTTGGTCAGATATTGAACTGGTGACACTCATCTTGGGTGTCCACCTTGAAACTGTGCTGATTGTATAGATCTTCTGTGCTGTTGTGGGGGAAGATGTGTGTGAAGCATCTGTGTTTTCACAGACATGGATGTAAACCGTAAGTGCAACTTGACTTGTTTGTTGAGGCAACTGCAAGGCAGTAATTCTAGTTATTTTTATTGTCCTCCCCAACAGTGAAATGAAATATCTACCCTTTATTCCCGCCTCTGTTGAAAAACTGCATTAGAAACACCTGCACACACAAAAGTGAAGTCGTGCACACTCTGTACAGTCTGTACACACAGTAGTTGAAGGTGGAACCTGATTCACTTGTAATTTATGTGAAAGCTTGTATAAAAAAGGTCCAGTATAAAGATACCACCTAGTGACAGTTGGTTCATCTGTCTGTTCATCTGTCCAGCAAGGTGGTTTAGAGCGGCATATCTGAAGTAGAATCAAATGTCATGCTATTGTCTTGTCCCATTGGTTCACCACCTGCATGTAGTTATAGCAGTTAGCAGTGTATTTAGAGTGGAAGCTACAGTAAGTGTCTGGCTGAAGATGGTCTCTCTAGAGAGTAAATGCTGTTAAGGAGAGCAGGACAGGCAGTTTGTCATAGACCACACAGCTTCCTCTGTGACAGATGGGAGCTTTTGACCTCCACACAACTCTACCTCCCTGCACACACTAAGGATCCTATTAAAAGAGGAAGTGAGGGAGGGATGAATGGAGAGAAAGAAGGCAGAGAGAAGGAGAGGAGATCAGTATGAAGAAGAGAGGAGAGGATAGATTAAAGTGGCTCATTCTCTCACAGTTTGTATGTTTGTCCTCCTTTTATATGCAGTGTCTGAATTAATCAGGACATAGACATACTGTATAGTGAATACACACTGCAAGAACAACAGAGGACATCTAATATTGTGCAAAGACCTGCATACACACGCATAGTACACACACAGTAGATACAGTCAGGTCCATAATTATTTAGACAATGATACAGTTGTCGTCATTTTGGCTCTGTACACCACCACAATGGGTTTTAAATGAAACAATGAATACCTGCTTAAAGTGCAGACTCT
>NC_065515.1:34720377-34745051 GCF_006386435.1 Epinephelus moara
GGTTGTAATTCCTACACGGTTCATACTACATTTTTGAAAAAAGCCTTAAATGAAAGCTGAGAGTCTGCACTTTAAGCAGGTATTCATTGTTTCATTTAAAACCCATTGTGGTGGTGTACAGAGCCAAAATGACGACAACTGTATCATTGTCCAAATAATTATGGACCTGACTGTACGAGGGGTCTTTGTCTAAATCCATCATTTTAAGGTCATAGTTACTGAGTCTTGACTTGTAAAGATCAACTGTATAGGTGTTTTGCCCGAAAAGTGCCATTTACATCTGAAAATTCTGGGTTGTCCGTTTGGTGATCCTTTCTATTCTTGTGAATGCGATATCTCAAAAATGCCTTGAGGGAGTCTCTTCAAATTTGGTACAAACATTCACTTGGAGTCAAGAATAAACTGATTAGAATTTGGTGGTTGATGGTAAAAGATCAAGGTCACTGTGACCTAACAAAAATAGTTTTTGGACATAACTCAAGAATTCATACACTCGTAAGTGCTATATCGTAGGCAACTGGACTTGCTTGCGTTTCTTGAAGATGTTTCGCCTCTCACCCAAGAAGCTTCTTCAGTTCTAAATGACTGGTACGAAGTTACAGGCTATAAACCATGTGTGGGTGGGAACCCTTGCAGAGTCACAGGGGTCACGTGAGCTCTTAGTTTCAGAGTCGTTAAGGTCACAATGTGAGTAGTTGACCCACCTGGCCACCATGTGAGTTGTTAGGGTCAGGTGGGACCAGGGTTGAATGGGTGTGAAGTCATCTGGGGAAGGATCCCAAGACTGCATTGTAGGTGGGGGATAAGTAGTGTCGTAAGCCACCCCCTCTGTTTAACGATGGTCGTTCCAGCTTGACGTAGATGGCTTCTTTTACTCCTCTTTCAGACCATCTTTCCTCCCTTCGTACCAGTCATTTAGAACTGAAGGAGCTTCTTGGATGAGAGGCAAAATGTCTTCAAGAAACGCAAGCAAGTCCAGTTGCCTGCGATATAGCACTTACGATTACCATGACCTGGATGACTGAGAATCTTCACTGGCAATTCATACACTAATTATGACAAATTTCTCTAAAATGTATAATAGAACTGGACTGATTAGACTTTGGTGGTCAAAGATCACTGTGATCTCACAAAACATTTGTCCATAACTCAAGATTCAACAATTCATAAACTTCACAAAAATGTCTAATACATTAAATAATGAAATTATGACATTTTATATACAAAAGGTCAAAGGTCAGCTTCAATGTGACATTATGATGTTCTGCATAAAACACTTTTCTGGCCATTACTCAATGTCACTTCTCAGGAACAGAAGGGGAGACATTAGGTCAGATACTGAATTGATGACTCTAATCTTGGGTGCCCACCTTGAAACTGTGCTGATTGTATAGCTTTTCTGTGCTGTCAGGGGGAAGATGTGTGAAGTATCCGTGATTTCACAGACTGGATGTAAACTGTATGTACAACTTGACTGGTTCACAGAGTCATATAACCAAGAGGCGGTAATTCTAGTTCTGTCATCACTGGCCATGATGTCTGGAAAAGTGGCAGCTGCAGGCTACCAGTCAGCTACACTGTGTCGTCTTTAGTGGTGGTTTCCCCTCTGGATGCATGCGACTAGGAAAGACAGTGAAAAAAATAGAAGGGAGAGTTAGTGATCCCGCTTTTGATTTCAATAATTCAATTGAAAGCTCATTTCCATTAATTTCCGATGTAGAATCTAAATTGTGACACCCCCTGATACACACACACACACGCAAGCACAAATGGCTAAGGTAGCCTGATTTTGTTCGATTCATTGCCAGGGATATAAAAGATCTGTGGTAGAGCTTCTTATTGTACTGCTGGTGCTCAGCCTGTCAGTATACCTGAGACCTTGATGTGTTGGGACACTGCTGTTTACCTAATATTTTTGCAGCTGTTTTACTCAACCTAATTATATAACCTAATTTACATAGGCTGTCAGTTTAATTCAGGATACAGGCTTATCTCCTTAGACAGCCTCTGGAGTGGTTCTGTGTACGGTTGCAAATTGAAGGAATATTCGTGGTGAAAACTTTCCAAGGGAATTAACAGGATTTAATGGGAATTCATTGGAAATGAAGTGGAAATATAGGGGTTATTTGCTCAGGTTGTATTTACCATGTTATAGGCAGATAGAAACAATCCTTTGACCATATCAGCAGACATAATCCATTTATTTTCAGCATAAATCCATTAAATTGTCAGATACATACAATGAGAAATGTGCCAGTGTGCTAAGTTAGCAAGACAGCAAGTTAACTAATGGGGAGAGATGCTTTAAAAATTTAAACTGTGTGGATTGTGTGCGAACATAGGGTTTAAAGTGAGCAACCAATTTGTAAAGCCATTTTTTACAAAAATGAATGGAAATAGATCAGTTAAGGGAACTCCTCAATTATCCTGCATGGTAACAGCTACAGTAGCTAGCAAAAACTAGCAGATGGTGTCAACAAGTTATGAAGTGTGTACTTTGCTTAAGGCTAATGTTGGCAGGTTAACTGAAATACCATAAATAAATACAAAATATATTTACCCCAGAAAAATAATCAAAACTTAAATGTAATCATGTAGTGCTTTGGCTCACACAGTGCAGTAGTGTTGGCAGTAGTGTGGGCTACACATGTGATGACAGAATGCACTGTGCATGCAGAGGGTTATAATTTGTGCGCATGCGCCACGGTGTATGCAGCCTGTTCCAGTCGCTCCTGCTTAAACAATTTCCCCCCGGGGATTAATAAAGTATTCTGAATCTGAATCTGAATTTTACTGGATTCCTATTGAATAGGATGCTGGCAAAGTATCTCTACATGTGATTGAAGAGTGTGCTGCTGAATGCAGTGCATAGTGACAGTTTAATTAAATAGGCACACTTTTGACCAAAACATGCCGTAAGAATTAGTATTGTTATTTTTATGTGTATTGTCCCCCAAATAAGTTCACTGTTAAAAGGCAAACTTTTTCCCAAATTTCTCGAACTTAACTTCCCTTGGAAAATTTCCTGAAATATTCTGAGAAGCTGTTCTTAATACATCATATGTGTTTCACTAAACAGCAGTGCAAGGAGCAGTGTTGGAGGGGGCATATTGTTCAGGTACTGTGAGATGAGACTCTAGTCCTTTTCAAAAGAGCAAAAGAGGTATGATGGGTGTGATGTATAACACAATAGTGTTGGCCTCTAGTGTGACATATAAGATACTCATCGGGCAGATATGGCGGTTGAACTCATCCTCTGCTTGGACGGTAAGGAGCTCCTGGACCTCATTGTCTCCCGAGTTTGCAGATATTTTCAGTTGCTTCTCTTCTTGGAGTTACCGGCTGACTGCTTCTAGCTGCTTTTTTGTATTTTCAGTTGGTAGATTGCATATGTCATCATGATACGTCATCAAAATGTCACACCTGTTCTGCTAGTTGTCCCTTTTACACAGATGTCAATTTGGCGCTGATACTACCCCCGCTGCCAGCTTAAAGGAGGATCAACTCTGTCCCCCCATTCCGTGTTCGTTCCCTTATATACAGAATAGCAAGGCAGAATAATGGTGCAACAGGCACTGTAAGAAGAGCTAATGTAATACAGTTCAGGAAGTACAGTTTGATTAATAGATGGAGCAGTTGAAAGGCTTATCAGATGAACTTATACATTACTAAAAACCAAATCTTGGAAAGGGAGCTCAGTCCTTCCCAGCAAAACTTACACACCTGTTGGCCACGCTTTTATTTTCCAGTATAGCTGTTCTCTCTCAAAACAGTCCACACTAAATGCACAAGCCAGTGGCAACAGTCATTAAACAAATGAGTCAACCTCCTCATATGACACCAAATGGTGCCATGGCTGTGGCACAAAGCTGCAATTCATTTGTAGTTTATCATTATAATGAGGTTGAGGTATCTCCAGCATGTTCAACACATAACAAATTGCAGACACCCTAATAACTATTTTTATACTGCAAAACATCCAAGAAAGTGTAATTATCAAGGCATATTCTGAACCAGTTTTCATTGTCAGATGAGCGTCTAAAACCCATAGGCGAAAAAAAAACCCAGCATCCGATCATATTTCAGTGCACCAAAAAGCCAAGTAAGTAGAGAGACCCTGTAATATGAAAGGCAAATTAATAAAATCTTTAAAAAAGTCCCAAAGAGAACAAAGTTGGGCACAGAGAGGCAGGGACAGTCAGACAGGGTCACAGAGACTCAAGTAAGTTTGTTAAGCTTGTGTTTATTAGTGTTATGAAAAAAGCACATTTGATTTAGACATGAAGTTATGTAGAGACGACAGTGTTGCTACTGTGTTGAATTGGGTGTAGGTAGTTATGAGAAAAACGACACCCATATTTGATGTACATTGCCACTTACTAGTCATTCTTTCTAATGCAGGTTGAACATATTAAAAACCTTTATATAGGGGCTATTGTATTGATAAGGGACGCTGTTCTTAACATTATTATTACTTTTAATATAATTAACCCTTTGAAGCCTGAAGCAACATCACTATTCTTGTGCTGCTTTCGGACACATATCACAAGTATTTAAACCTTTGACACTGAGCTAATTGGTGTGATTTCTTTCAGAAACATGGCAAAAAAGGCAATGAGCATCTTGGTAAGAAATGTTCCACAAATTGAAAAAAAAAATTAAATTAATAGAAAATTATTTAAAATAAAAAAAAACTAGGAAAAAACAGCTTGGGGAAAATTATATTTATGATTATTATTATAACATATTTAAAATTATGGTACGGAATTATTATAATTTTTAAGCACTTTTCCCAGGTTGTTTTTTTTTTTTTTTTTTTTTACAAATTTTTTAGTTTTTAATTTTCTCTTTTTACTAATTCTTTTTTTTTGCAATTTTTGGGGGTAACTTCTTTCGTTGCTCGTTGCCCTCTTCCCATGTATTTAAAAAAAATCAAGCCAGTTTGCTTAGGTTTCAAAGGGTTAATAAGTACATTTGAGCATGCCGGTTCCATTTATATGTGTTACAACAGTAAATTTGACTGCAAGTTTGTTGGTCCCCCCGAAAAATTGCTCTGGAGAAATATTTCTGTTTATTGTCCCCCCCCTCAACAATGAAATGGAATTTCCGCCCTTGCTAAAACCTATTACAGCCAGGCTCCACCGGGCACGTCAGCGGCGCGACACGTCTACAGCGCGAGTCCCGTAGCAGCTCGCCTCCCCTGTTAATCAATTACAGCGGCTCCACCGGCAACGGGAGTGGCGCGACAACCCCCGTCTGTCGTGCAACAACTCTCTATTTTAGGATGCTCTTCTATTTTTGTCGCGCTACGCTCCCCTACGCGACCCTCCAGCAGATAAAAACTACATGAAATAGTGTGCTAAACGAGCACAATGTGTTTTTAAATGAATAAACCATTATCAGAGGTGATATGTGATGATTTTTTTCATGCATTTACCCATGTTTATCCGTGACATTGTGTAAATGTCCGTGGCGGACATTTGAAAGCGAGTAGATGACAAACAGTACAGTAAATTTGTAGATAACTCAAATATATGTAATAACTTAGGTAGACAATGCTTTAACTTACCCATTTCATGCGGCCTACATGCAGCCTGCATGCAGCCTCTCGGCTCAGCAAACGGTAAACAACCCCGCTGGCTTCTCTACGTGTCGCTTCCGTACGCCGTCAGTGGAGCCCAAATGAATACGCCGCGACGCTACGCTGATGTGACGCTTACGTTTGCAGCCGGTGGAGCCCGGCCGTTAGTGTAGCAGTCAGTTGGCTAGCTAGGTGTGTTGAGGTTTCAAAGAGGGTTTGAACTCTTTTCTCAAGCCTCGCAACTACTTCCATCACTTTATGTGTCAACCAAGTGCAACACAGTGAATGTTTGCCTTTATCCCCATTTTTATGATTCTCTTTATGCCTCCGCCCTGGCGACAGCTGTGGCCAGAGGCTTTCTATGTTTTCAGGTTGTCTGTCCATCCGTCCATCCGTCAATCCCGTTCTCACAAATGCTATATCTCAAAAATGCTTTGAAGGATTTTTTTTTTCAAATTTGGCAGGGACGTCCACTTGGACTCAACAATGAACTGTTTGCTGTAGATTTTGGTGGTCACAGTTCACCATGACCTCATCTTTCTCATTCTGCTGATAGTTTTATTTGAATTCACAAATATGTGAGACTACAATGGCATGATTAGCATTAATGACTTGTTGTAGGGATGTAAGACATACAGGCCATCAATGGCTCTGGTGGCTGAGAGTCAAGGCACCATCTCAGAAAAGGTTTATTACCTGTAGTAACTGACCGTTTACAGTGGTCACTGTTATACATACATATTGGGGCTGCAGAAGCAAAAAAAAAAAAAAAAGGAGCAATCTGAAATATGGTGCTGTGTGAGCAAAATTACAAATTGGCATTACCACCTCCCCTCTTCCACCAAGCCTTTACCTGCCCCTTCTGTGTCTTTTACTGTGAAAGGGAATTATTCGTGGATGGTCCAAGAAACTGGCCTTGAAGCCACTTTTGTCCTCAAATCTTTTATCCTTGGAGCATGCAGGGTTGTGTGTGTGTGTGTGTGTGTGTGTGGTGAAGAGGCCTGGTGGCACAGCTGCAGACTGTCAGTACAGATGGCTGAGAGATCTGCTCTCACGCATCCCTTATTGGATCTGGTTAAATGTGAAGTGTCTACCAACTCTTTCAGCATCTCTCTCTCTCTCTCTCTCTCTCTCTCTCTCTCTCTCTCTCTCTCTCTCTCTCACACTCACACACACACACACACACACACAAAATAGCAGCAGTGGAGTCACAGTTACCATGTGGTCTGCACCACGTGTAAACTGATACACACAAACCCTTTTCAGATTGTGTGCAAAGTGTTAGACTATGAAATGTTAAAAAGTGCAAACGACACTGTTTTGTTTTTTACAGCTGGTAATTTTTATTTCTCACTATGCAGAACAAGAGGGATAAACAACAATTCAATGCATCAATAACGGCTATAAAGCCATTTTTGAGCAAATAGTGGCTTAATTCTAAGAAAATCTATAGAAAATTAAAGCTGCAAGTGACATTTATCGGGGTCCAAGCAGATTGCAAGCATTTAAATGCATGTTTCTTTTTTAATTTACAAGAGACAAAACATTTGATGTTGTGTTCAGAGAAAATGTGTTTTGTTTTTTCCTTGAAAATGCCAAGATTCAGACCACCTGCAGGCGCTGCTTAGATCCCTAATACCTAATAAGTCGCCGGGACCCACAGGTGGTCATCGATAAATTAAGTTTTTTGACAAATTGTAGTGTTAAACTTGTGTTTGATGTATTATGGTTCTAATTATGGTTATATTCATCTATGTTGAAAATGTTTCTGAAAATTAATCATTCAATTCCAAATCTTAAAACTTTACCATTTACTAATACAATTTACAAAACCATAGATTGTCTATGTATCTTTATGCCAAGTCCATGTACAAAACATACAAATATGACATCTGGAGATGAGTATAGAGAGCACCAAAATCACCTACCCAGTATCAAGTAGGCCTAATACTAATATGATATGATGTGATATTATGTGAAATTAAAAAATAATAATAATTTGCTTCAGTTTAACTTTAATAGTTCAACATTTCATGAAATAAATTGTCTATTTTTGTTTTTCTTTCACTTATTAATACTATAAACAAAGTGGGATCTCATTGTCTTGCACAATATATATGACATTTACAGTAGGAAAATGGCTGGCGCCATTAATAATCTTTCTTTTTATACACAGCGCGTCCACTGGACAGTCAAACATCATCGAGTCATCATCGACATGAGTGAATGCAATGTTGATCAGGGCACAATCACATTATCACAACAAGGCGTGTCCCCTGCATGGTAAAACATCATTATTGACATGAGTGAATACAGCATCTGCTGTCACAGCAGACATTGCAACAGAAAATAACAGGGATGTCTGTAGTAATATCCTTCATATACATGAATTTGGGTGCATTTATGAATCTCAAAATGTAAGGTTATTGTCTACCAGCGGTCCTCGGAAACTCTGTGCTGTGCCAACAACACCGCCACCTCAGGGCACAGAGCAGAGAGCGGGGGATGACAGCGGGCACGCCGGTGTCAGATCTGTGCAGAGCACTGGAGCAACATATCATGGACAGTATGACACTAACATCCAAAACACATGTTTCACTCTCAATGTTTTTTTTGTGAAATGAGAAATACTTTTAAAATAAGTAAAGTCACACAATGACAATGATTTCAACATGGTTTTAATGTTCACAATGTGGCCTCTGGGGAAAGTAACAGTGCATGCCGAGGATGCATTGCTAGTAAGTGTACTGTGTCCCTTGTTTTTAATGCATCAGGGATACAGGACGCGTACCTAGCAACATCACCACATGTAGCACAAAATAAGATACCATTTAAGGCCTGCTAGACTGACACATTCAACATTCTTACACAAAATACAAGTCAGTGAATCAGTGTAAATTGCCACAGCATACCTGACCTTGAAGGCTGATGGAGGAGCTGTAGAGATTTTCAGTGGTGGTAGCTTACAGTCCAGTGGCACAGCTGTAGTTTCACCCTCCATGTCCCTCACACTGTGCCCACCAGTGGTCACATGCCGTATTGTCTTGGTACAGCATTAACCTGGCTGGTGACATCTCCTGAGCATCACAATTTTGTCATGATCATTATTATTAGGTCTACAAGCGCTATGCTTTGTCTTGTAGTTAATATTTTACACACGGTACAGTAGAAATTTTCATGACTGACAGCATATCAGTACATACAAATGTAATTTTAATTGTCTAATCCATTAACTCTCTGTTGATTACTCAATCAACTAATCATTAAGATATTACTTAGGACTGCTGCTCTAATTCTGGATTTTATAGACACTATAGACATATATTTTAGTCAAAGGATATTGTGATATAACTGTCCATGATTCCATGAGGCAACTACAGCACATCAGCACAACCACAACAGTGACTTATTGAGTATTTTGAGTATCTTGCCTTCCCCCTTATTGTGGCTGCAATGAGAGTTGATGTGTTATGTAAGTCATAACAAATAACCACAGGATATTGTTTAGCTTTGTTTTCCTCTCCCTGAGTCACTGTCTGTATTTTCAGTTAGTCTGTGCACAACATTTAGAAGGCTGTGAAATTTGAATGTTGTTTGAGTGCTTGTCCTTTGATTGTCTTTATTTGTGAATAATGGAATTACACATTCTTTGGTTCATTTTATTGAAAGAACAGATATAGGTTTTTATTCAAGTCTTACTCATAATACTACAATATTCAACTTCAATGTTCAACACGGTACTGTCTTATATGACTTTAATGACATAAATACAACCTAAAAAAGAGAAAAGTTGAAACAAAAGTACCGGTGTAAATATTTAAAGACACACTGATTAACACAAAAGTACCTGTTTACTAGATACATACATACATACATACATACATACATACACATACAACAAAAATAATAAATAGTCCAATCAGCAAAAAAAGGAGAAAACGCCACCATTGCAACTTGTGGGAGAAATGTACAAATGATAACAAAACATCTTTTTTTTTAGTCCCTTCCACAGCACCCACCACCCCTCGTCCCCTCCACCCCACTGACCAGTAGAACAAACAACACATACATATACACATACACATACAGATACACACATTTATACATACTAATACATATATATACATATATATATATATATATATATATATATATATATATATATATATATATATGTATACAAACCAAAATAGAATAAATAAATAAAATAATAACATTACTCACATAACATACACATACATGTGGGTAAATATAAATGGATTCCTCCTTATGAAGATATTATAGTATTTAAAGTATCTATGTTTACCGTCCAGGCCTTGATTGTATCTGAAGTAACTCCATTCAGTTTAGCAGAGGACAGCTCCATTGCTAGGATATCCAGTACAATAGCTATCCACTGATCCATTGGGCGAGCATGAGGGTGTTGCCATCTCAAAGCGAGCATCTTTTTAGCTGCAGCACAACCTGCCAGCCAGAGATGCCACTGATTGATTATCATATTAAATGTAGTGCCATCATTTAATAGCATAAGTTCTGGGGTGCAAGCTAATTGGATTTGGGTTGCTTTGGATAAGAAAGTTGTTATATCTGTCCAGAATTTCTCAACAGGCGGGCAATCCCACATTATGCAAAGATATGTCCCCTGATGCTGTAAATAGCAGAGACTGCAGTTTAGGGAAGTTGTCTTCCTCATAACATATGCTTTTTTTGGAGTCAAATAAAACCGATGTATGAATTTATAGTTGATTATTTGATGATTTGAATTGCAGGATGCTACAACTAAATTTTTCCATACTCTTGTCCAATTTATCTAAATATCTAAATTCGAAGATTGTGTTACTCCTAAGGTTGTTGGGGATTTTTCTAATAATGAGCAATTGATAACAGACATGTCCTTTTGGGAGTAAATGCAATTTTCTGACAAATCATTAGTGGATAATCTGGAAGGTGAGTATTCCAAGGGACCTCATAGGCCCGCACAGTGGATGTAAGTTGTATATATCTATATATATATATATATATATATATATATAAACTTCCTGTTCTGCCCCCTGTTTTAAAGGCAACATTATGAAATAGTGGTGTGTGATAATGCCATTTTATTGGCCATTTATTTAGTTTTTCAAAGTGTCACCAAATTGAGATAGAATTTGCAGTGATTGGACCATATTTCTGTCTACATTGTTTCAAAGAAGCCCAGTAAAAACAATATCCTCTAAAGGCATTGGTGCTACTTTATTTCTTTCAACGTTTACCCAGGGGGTCGTCGACCTGAGGCAGAACCAGTTCAACAACGGGCAAAAATGTAGGGACTGAAAATATAACTTAAAATTTGAAAGAGAGAAAGCACCTGATTCTGTCTTTCTTTCTTTGGAGATGTATTGGTTTTATTCTCGCCCTTTTACCTTTCCATATATATTTTGATATTATACCATGTACTTTATCCCAATAACCAGGAGGGAGCAGTAAATGTAGCACTGAAGTAAGAACATTTATCCTTGGAAGTACATTCATTTTAATTAGAGATATCCTGCCTGACAAAGCTAAACTTCTCCATCCTATAAGATCTGATTATATTATTTTAAAGAACAGTTTTCTCCGCTGTAGCATATATATCTACCCCTAAATATCTAAAATGAGAAACAATAGGTATATTGAAATGAATGCTTTCATCTTTAGCAGCTGAGTTAAGAGGGAGACGAGATGATTTCTTCCAATTTACTTTGTAGCTGGAAATATGACTGAAGTCTTCTATAATACCTAAAATATTTGAGAGGGAGTGTGTAACGTCCTCAAAAAATAAAAGTATGTCTTCTGCATACAAGGCTACAGAGTGTTCTGTTGAACTGTGAAATTACTGATTGTCTTATGGCCTGAGCCAGCAGTTCTAATGAAAGACTAAAAATTAAAGGGCTAAGTGGGTCCCCTTGCCTACTGCTCCTTGTAATTTTAAAGGGAGTAGAACAAACGTTACCTGTAATTACCAATTCTATGAATTGGCATAAAATGTTTTTATCATTCTAATGAAGTTTTTACCTAATTACCTGTTTAACACTATCCATAGATAGGACCATTCTAGGCGGTTAAACATGAATGAACTCGTTTTGGTAACACTATTTCTAACCAGGATGCTAATACTTTGGAAAACAGTTTAATATCTGAATTTATTAATGATATAGGGAGATAATGAGAGCATTGGGTAGGATCTGTATCCTTTTTATGTCATAATAATATTAAAGCAGTATTGGCATCTCTCCCAAATGCTCCTACTTTAATGCTGTATTTATCATAGCAAGGATGATAGTATTGTTGCTACATCCGCTGAGTGATCATTTGAGGTCGGTTAGCTTGCAAACAGGCGGCTAGTTCTATTACCATTTATGTAGTGATTAGCCCTTGATTTGTTAATGGTGAATTCTGGCTTTTGTGAAAGTATTGTATTTAATTCCGATTTAAGTTTAATTAATGATATTGCACGTGTCAAAATGCTTTGCTTTATTAACTTCTGATTCATAAGATGTTGTAAAATTCCTAATATAGCCTTGTATCGCATCCCACACAATCTGAGGATCATCAACACAGTCTTTATTTATAGAGATAAACTCTTTTAATCTCATTTTAAGTTGGTGACAGAAAGCATCATCCTGCAACATAGAAAGATTAAAACCCTGGCCCTTCTTGGTAGATTCTCAACTTCAACTTGGCAGCAGTAAGCATAGTGGTCTGAAAGGCTCATATGTTTGATTTGTATTTTAATTAGAGATGGAATAAGTTGTGGTTGATATAAAAATAAAATCAATTCTTGAAAACATTTTATGTCTGTTAGAATAAAATGTAAATTCTCTGGCTTTTGGGTTGTGGATTCACCTAGCATCTTTGAGATCAAAACTGGAAATAAGATGCTACAGTGCTCTAGTAGCTTTTGGACTGGAATTTGTCTTGCTTGTTTTATCTAATGAACAGTCAAGCACTGTATACATGTCTGTCCCAAAAATCAGTTGGAATTCAGAAAGCTCTGCTAAAACCCCACTGAATGAATCAAAAAAGGTTTTGATCAAATATAGTTGGAGCATAAACACAGAGAAAAGCCATTTTCTTTCTATCATAAAAACACTTCATGAAAGTAATTCTACCGTCATAACCCTCACCATTAGCCAGAATGATTATTTATTATGATCATTAAATATAATTGTTTTTTATGGATTATTACTACAACCCCTTTAGTTTAATTTGTTGCAGATGAAAAAGCTATTGGTTTATATAGATGGTTTTCCAATCTGCAAATGTCTTTTCTCAGGAGATAACTTTCTTGTATCATGATGTAGATCTGCCTTATTTCTGGCTAGGATATCAAAGCAACAGGCATGTTAAGTCTTGTCATTGTTTAACATTTGAAAATACAAATCATGAAAGTAAAATGTAAAAAAGGTAAGCAGCAGAAAAGCAGAGGAAAAGACAAAACAAAAAACAACAGCAAAAAAAAAAAAGAAAGAAAAACGACTTAGATTTGGTCACTTCCCCCCACCTTCCTGATTCTGCCAAAACCCCACCACCCGCCTGTCCCTTCGGAAATTTGTTTTGGTCCCAGTCTGCAACAGCTGTAAGCCCAAACATGTAGTAAATCCACATACTTGGGGTCTAGACATATTTTAATTTGTCAATTTTTACAGGAGTCAGTTTTTCTAGTTTTGTCTATAGTTGCATGGCTGGTTAAGTTCATGTTCTTAGTGATTTGTGACAAACAGATTGACAATAACGGGATATGCAGTGGAATGAAGTAATTTTATCAACATTGAGATTCTCACCTTCTTTTACGTATACTATGCTACATATGGGGCAGCTGTTTCTCAGGAGGTAGAGTCAGTATCTTCACATTACAATAGAGAAAAGGTATTTATTGTGTTAGTGTGACTAAAACTGGACTTTGAAAACACATGTTAACATGTTAGTTCAACTGAAATCGTACAAAATCCAATTTCTCAAAGTCAGACTAACGCACCCAGATATTGTGATTCAGAGTCAAATTACTCCTGCATGTATACAGTCAATCGGACCCAAACTGACTAAGGCGCTCTGCACATGCTCCACGGTTTCCACCCTGGGCTTTGACCTGGAAGTGGAATAGCATTAAATGCGTATCAGAAGAAGAAGCTGGTAACAACAGGGTGAAATCTTCATCCAGTGTGCATCTCATCTGTACAAAAAGTAAAGCGTACAGCACGTATGAAATGTGCAGAGCTGTAATATTGTCCACTGTGGTACCAGTTTGCCACTAGCTAACCGTAACTTGCTTGTCGATTGTTTGGTCTGTGACGTAATAGGTCAACCGGAAAAAGGTCCAATACTAACAAGCTGGAAGGGGGCATATCGCCACCTATCATAGCGGAGTCAGACATACTTGGGTCAATAAATCGATTCCCCTCCCATGCTTGTTTACTGGGACAAGGATAGTAGTCCAATTAAATGGCCTAGTCTAGCTATAGCCATAGCTTCACTCAACTGTACATGTAACGTACTGAGTGTGTCGTTACAATTGGCAGTTTGATTCTTGGCTCCTCCAGTCTGCATGTCATAGTGTCAAGATACAAATACAATGGATGTATGAAGGCTTGTGAAAGTTTAACTGATGAGGCATTTTGGTCACATGATGTGGCACCTTGTATTGTTGCTTCACCACCAGTGTATGAATGTGTGTGAATGGGTGAATGTGGCATGTACTGTAAAAGTGCTTTGAGTGGTTGGAAGACTAGAGAGGTGCTTTACAAATGCGAGTCCATTTACATACCGAACTTACACTCATTCTGCATGAAAGAATCAAGAGAAAAAAGGCAGCTAACGGCTTCTCTTTAGAATTGAATCAGAACAGATAGAATTAAAGGGTAACTGTAGCCAGTCATGAAAATAGGTGACAGTAGTTGTATTCTCTGCTGAATTATAATACTGATACAATCAACATTAGCACACTTCTGGCTACTGTGGGATTTGTTGGTACCTTAGAGAAATATCTCAGTCACTGACAGCTGACTGAGCAACAGAAATTAGTTTCTAGGTGAAGAAAAATGAGAAGAAGAGGAATCTGCAGGTTGACGCTGCAGTAATGGAGACAAATGGGGACAGACTGGAAATGTGTCAACTGATTCGAAGGTCAAATGATTGTGAATAATTAATAACAATTCAGGATAGGGAGAGAAAGAACAACGTTCAGTGTGTAGTAATGACTAGAAGACAGAATGAAAACGTTGGCAGATAGAAATGGAGAATGGATAGACATGTGATGGACAAAGAGAAGCCTGAGAAGCAGAGAAGTGGATGGGCTGAGGAAAGTGGGGTAGAGCTCTGAGTCTGGAGCATGTTGCAATAGATGCCAACACAGCCCCTCCAATGCTTAATCCTGCCCTCTTTGTTTCCCTCCCTCTTAAACACATGCATTTTAGGATCCACAAATACACAAACACTCACACTGCCACTATTGAGCCCCGGCCCTGGGGATCAGCGCGTGGAAGTATTTGGAAACGGATTGTGGCCATGCCACAATCGATGTCACACTTCCCTCCCACTTGGCCAGTTCACTTCTTGTTCCTCATCCCACACCGCTCTTTCTCCTCCATCCTGTTGTCTGACAAACAAGCTGAATGTAAGGGCCCACTCCCTGAGAGGAATGACTGAGTGAAAGTGTTTTTTTCTCTGTTCGTTGTTGTGGTAAAAAGTCTGGCCACACGGACCTGTCAGTGCATGTGAATCCTTGCGAGTGCATCCCACTGGCTAGCTCATCACTTTGCTGTTAGCACTGTTAGCTGCTAACTGTCAGCTCAGCCACCTTCATGTTGAGAACTGTGTGCAGACAAGCTCTGAGTCATTGATTTTATCTAAATGTTGTATAGTGCTACTTTAGAAATGCTGTTTGAATTTTGTCCAAACTGGCCAAGACTGGTCAAGTCTCTATACTGACCTGAGAGCAACTTGACCTTCATAATTTTTTAGTTTTGATGGATATGTTTATTAGGACTACCAATAATATATAAGGAAATCTTTGTGCACATTATATGAGAAAATTGAACATTTTCATTTTCAAATTCAATTATCATTTTCATCTTTAAAATAAAATAAAAATAATAAAAATACAGTATATAACCACAGGCAAAAGAAAAATAAAATTGACCATGATAAAGGTTCATCCAGAATTTAAAATGTAGTCCTGTCTGCAATTTAAATTTTAAAGTAAATGTTGGCTTTCAATTTAAAAAAAAAAAAGAAAAGTTAATTTCACATTTAATGTGTCTTTTGTGTGACATTGCAGTCTGATTGTGATGGCCACAGACACACATGGTAATGTTTTCCCATTTCAAACTCTTTGAAGTCATTAGTTTGTCATCTACATCTCTGTCATTTGTGGTCAACCATACCTGAACAGTTAACATCACCCAGTTGGTTTGATTTAGAATCTGTTTATTTGCATTCTAGCATTGTACAGTAGGGTTACACAGGCAAATTGTTTAATATTATCTGTTTGTTTGTCTTTGGTTACCCAAAATGGACAGCAACTACTTGGTTTGGCCAAGCCACTATATATGCTCCCTCATGTGTCATTTTGACTGGTCAGTTTGTTCAAATAACACCTTGTTTAGTTATTATAATAATTAGTACAGTTATGTTGACCTGTTTTATTGGCCTAGTTATTATTTTCTTGGTTTGTAATTTTTCATGGTTTTTTTTTGGGGGGGGGGTCTCTCTCCTCAAAGACATTAAAACATGAGTCACATAGGTAGTTTGTTAAGAATGAAAGAAGAGAGCTTTAGAGAGAGGTTCAAACCCAGCCCACTTTCACATCTTCTCTCATCTAACCGATGACTGTATAAAGTTAGATTGGTGGTTGTTAGATTTGAAGTCCTGGATCGTATTTCATTGGCTGAGCAGTTCCAGTAGACACATGCTCACACCATTGCAGACCCTTGCATTATCTCCACGCTGGTGATAGCTGTGGTCGAGGCATTATGTGTTTTTTGCGTTTTCTGTCTCTATGTAAGTCCGTTTGACGTAGACATATACAGTATATATACAGGGCTGCCCCTGACCAAATTGGGGCCCTAAGCGAAATTTTATTTGGAGGCCCCCATCCCAAATGTATCATAGGTACAAAATGACCGTACAACAACTTGCCATTTAACTTGACAACCTTTATTGGCAATAACAAATGTACTGTAGATACAGTAGTTTGGCTGTATGAGTCAAATAAATTAAAAAATTCAACCTGAAATAAATAAATAAATATTAAATAAAAATAACTTCAAACTGAAATAAATAAATAAACAAATCTGAGTCACAAATAGCCATCAATTACTCATCAAAAGAAAGTAACTTCCACCACCTCAATCCCCCACCCTTGATTAATCACTGAAAATAAAATAAAAGAGGGAGACAGGTTTTTCCTATTTAATCTTATTTTGTTATATTTCTCCCTCTCCCCTCTCTGGAGGCGTCCGATCTCCCTCAGCCCTCCGCCTCTCCCACCTTAATTAAACACTGAAAACAGAAATAAAATACAGAGACATTCTTTTCTATTTTCATCTTATTTAGCTATATTTCTCCCTCTCCCCTCTCTGGGAGCATCCGACCTCCCGGCCCCGCACATACCCCCGAGGCTCGGGTCTCCCCCTCCGTGGAGCCCGCCCGCCCTCCCGTCCCCGCACATACTCCTGAGGCTCTTTTGGACGACATGTCGACAACTCTTCACCTGCTGCAGCTCTGCAAGTGCCTGCCAGCGCACCCCTCTTATTGTTCAGATGTCGAGTGCTGTCAATCATTGCAGCGATGCATGGGCGGTCAGGTCTCTTCTCTCCTTCCTCGAGCTGATTCTACGCGCGCCTCACGGTAGCGCATGTGCGCATCCATTGCACATATGCGCAAATGCGTCCCCTCGCGCAAAATGTGGCCCCCCATGGAAGATGAGGCCCTACGCACAGCGCGTGTTCTGCGTTTAGGGAGGGGCGGCCCTGTATATATATGTCCCAATGTTATGAAGATGATATCTCAAATTTGGCACAAACGTGTACTTGGACTCAACGATGAACTGATTAGATTTTGGTGGTCATAGGTTAAAGGTAAAGGTCACTGTGATCTCATCCATCTTATTATTGTGAATTTGACATCTCAAAAACACTGAGGGAAACTGAGGGAATTTCTTGAAATTCAGCACAAATGTCCAATTGGACTCCCGGATGAACTGATTACAATTTGGTGGTCAGAGGTCGCTGGGACCTCACAAAATATGGTTTTGGTCATAACTCAAGAATTCATAGACTTATTATGAAAAACTTTCACACAAACGTCTAACTGGATAAATGATGAAGTGATGACATTTTATATCCAAAAGGTCAAAGGTCAGCTTCACTGTGACATCATAATGTTCTGCAAAACATTTGGTCAGATACTGAATTGGTGACACTAATCTTGAAACTGTGCTGACTGTGTAGATCTTCTGTGTGTAAAGCAGTCAAGTGTCTCTGACATTTTACATCCATGTCTGTGAAAACATGGATGTAAAACGTCAGAGACAGAGGCATACAAATGTGAAACGGTAACTCTAGTTTTAAATGCAGTCTAAACTAGAACAAAATGATATTCTGGCAAAAAGTTGAGGCCATGTAGATGATTATTACAATTGGCACAAAGGATATGATAATAAAATAGCTTCTTCAAAGTGTTACAAGGCCCCATTGTGTGAATGCGATAGACAGCACTTAGTCTGCTGCCTGACCATTAATTAAATCTTCTGTCTTCCTCTCCTCTCTTCTCCTCTCCTCTCCTATCCTATCCTATCCTATCAGGACTTCACCCTTTAGGTGGAACACTGGTACAAAGGAGCGAATGCTAATCAAGGTGACGGACAGAGAGCCCAGCTTCTTGGCCCACCAGGGAAATGGTTATTCCCCCTGTGACCCCCCCACCCCTGGTCCCCCCTCTGGAGGGGGCACCACCTCACGAACCCGCCGTTCCTCTGGAGGAAACCCGCCTCAAGAACCCGATGGCTCCCCCGTTCTCTATTCCGACCGCCGTCAGTCTCCCTTTCTGAAGAGGGCTGAGCTGGGCAGCACCGGTACCCACCGCCGCTCCTCAGCTGACTCCCAGCCTCCCTCGCCTCGCTATGCCTATGAACCCCCACTTTATGAGGAGCCTCCGTCAGAGTACCAGCCCCCTCCCATCTATGAGGAGCCCCCCACTGACATGCACCTCTCTGACTCCTCCTCCTTCTACGGCACTGGCAAGTCACCTGCTCGTAAGTCTTCAGCCCCCCTCTATCACTCTCCCAAGCAGGGCCAGTCGCCTTATGGCCAGCTGGTTCTGACCAGGCAGAAGTGTCCAGAAAAGACCCAGAGTCTAGAGTACAGTCCTGTGGGGAAGGAGTACGTCAAGCAGCTGGTGTACGTGGAGCAGTCGTCTTCTAGCCCTCGCTTCAAGACAGCTGACCGCTTGCTGCGTTATGGCACTACAGGGGGCTATGGTGGCTCATATGGGGGATCCTACACTCTGCAGCACAGCCAGTCTCTAATCAGGGACCCCCGCCTACTGCTGGACTACAGTGGGGAGGGTGGAGAGGGAGGCCAGAGGTTGCTTTATGAAGACTCCATATCCTGGACATCCAGTCAGACCCACTCCCTCTCCTCTTCCTCTACAAGTGGTCCTGGGGCTTTCTCTCCCGGAGGTAACCGCAAACGGAAGAGCCGCAAGCCGTCCCTCCCCCAGGAACTCGCACGCTGTGGAGGGCAAGAGGGGGAGCTGGCAGGCACAGCATCCGAGGCGATGCTGGCCCAGGCCAGGCTGGCGTGGGAGGCCCAGCAGGTGATGAAACAGAGGAGCAGTTGGGACTCTGGACAGGGCGGGGGGGCTGCCCAGAGTGGCGGCTCCAAAGATGGCTATGAGAGTGACGGGGCAGTGCCTCTGCCACTACCGGGACCAGTGGTGAGGGCGTTCAGTGAGGATGAGGCGCTGGCGCAGAGTGATGGCCACCACTGGAAACGCAGCACCTTTGATCGGCTGGGCTTCCCCCAGGCCCTGCTGGAGAAAAGCCTCTCTGTCCAGACCAACCTGGCCTCCCCTGAGCCTTATCTCCACCCCTCACAGGTACTGCTGCATGCTGGGAGTCTGTTTACATATTTAGGAGTAAAGGATAATTCTTCTGTCTTACAACTTTGATCTTATTTTCATAGTTTAGTCATTATTTCTGTGAGTTTACAACCTGTCTGACTGGCCATTTCTTTACCCCTACTTAGTTGTGTCACCATGTTCCCATATCTCAGCTATTTTTCTCCATGTCCACCAGTGTTTTTTTCCAGCTGAAAACATAAGGTGCTCCTCACTTGAGAGTGCTTTGGAAGCACAGTGTTATTTCAGTTGAGATGCTTTGGTTGCGTCTGGTTGCTGTGATATGGAATATCCACGGAAGTAAATATGTCGGCACAAGTCAGAGTGCCTGCTCTAGATGAGGGGAAGGCTGAAGCATGCAGGGAGAGAGGACAGCCTGCCGGTCTGTGTGGGTTCATGAGAGAAAACATATGGTATATACAGTATGTTAACACATTTCTCCTCCATTGTTGTTGTTGTTATTCAGCCCTTGTATGTGTAAGATGTAACAGTTTGTCTTTCGAAAGTTGAACATTTTTCATGTTCAGAAAAAAAACAGCGTTTGTAGTGTAGTAATTTCATGGAGCTACCATTGCAAAGAATTTTAGAAATATAAATACGAAAAATGTTATTATTCCAGATTTAAAAAATGCACAAAACTATGAAAATAAGATCCAAGCATTTTATGAAATGATTTCAGCTCTCTGGATACTTAGTTGCTGTCTCAGTGTCTCTCTTAAAAAGAAAAGAGAACAAATTTAATTACTCCTTATGCAAAAATATGGTAATACATATAACTTTCTAACAATTAAAAGATTATTAGAGATCCAGTGTGATAAAAATCAAAACTTGTGACATAGTTTTAAACATAGTGTAGAGCAGATGTAAATTCTACAACACTGTGATGTTGGCCCACCCTGGTGGAAAGCCATGGATGTTTCATGTAATGCTGCAGAGCCTTAGATTGTCTTATATAACCGTGACACTGCTGACTGGTCCAGTGAGACACTATCAGTGCACCTACACACACACACACACACACACACACAAATATATATATACACACCTAGAAAAGTAAAACAAAAGATGATCTGATCATCTAGCCCATACCAGTAACGGGAGGAATCTGTAATTAGCAATAGCTCCATATTCCTCTGGAGGATGTAGTTATTTTATGTAGAACATCCCCGCACAGTGTATAGCCTACACATCATGACATGAACATCCAGCACTGGAAATGCTTCACGTTCCTTTTACATCACATGAGCTGTATGAGCGAATGGTGGCCAGTTGTCATGGAAATGCAGATGCTTAGACTTAAAGTGCTTAGTAAAAATGGAGGTGTCTACATTCCCATGGCAACTGGGAAAACTATGAAATAGTATGATTGAAAGCTCCAGAACAGCCACTAAATGGACCCTGAGATCCATTTAGTGGCTCGTTTTGTCAACTGTCCATATCTTTTTGTCTTGACCAGTTTTTAGTGAAGAATTGTTCCACCTTAATAGAACGAATTTCCACCATCTCTGCAGCAAATACATTCCCACAGTTTCACAATGAAAACCTCTCATTGGTTTGACATGTATTAAGAATTCCTGAGTGCAGAGCCATTGTCTCTTATGCGTGTATTGGGCATAAAATATTGTCGGGACAGATGTTAAGCTCAAGGCAGCCCAGCACTAAAATTATCAGCCTCTCCTCCATATTTTTCACAGACTGATACTTATGGAAGAAGGGAAAGATATCTGCTAGCTGTAATTATTTGTTCTTTTGACATGATATGTGGTGTGCACTGCTGCATTCCAAAAGTTGAGCTCTGTTTATCTCATGGCACAGCCATTGCGACCTGAGAAGAAGGCGCTTCAAATTGCTTAGGCATTGCTCTGGCTTTTGAGCACGCCTGCTGCGCATCTACATTGAAAACAGTGGATTTGAGGGTGCAAAAAACACGCCATTTGTGCGGGCCATAAAACTTTAAGGTAAAGAAGCAGCAGCAACAAAAGTTTTACAACGTTCAGAGTTTTTGTTACCAAATGATGTTGGTTTATTGCACTGTACCTTTTTATTCTAATTCAAGCAGTGAATGCGGGAATCGAATGAGTCTGTGAGTGGCTCACCAAAGGAACACTGAAATATGTCTTCATTGGTTGACTCTGAAGATGCAGCTATGTTAACTAGGGGTGTAAATCATCAGTTTCATCACAATACGATATTATATCGATTATTTGGACAACGATACGATATTTTCCGATATTGCAAAGCCTGCCATGATACGATTTTGATTTGATATGATTCAGGGGTCTGCAATGGATATTAAGCAATATTAAATGCCCATTTAACACAGTCTGTTACAGAAGACGCTGCCACCCCTTTCTTTTTTACTTTTGGCCATAAAAGATAAAAACAACACATAAATAATAAGTACAGTAAAGTTCACTTTAAACTGACTCCATTAACACAAATAAAAAAGCAAATTGGATAAGTAAAGTAAGTTAGTAAAGCTTAATTTATATAGCACCTTTCAAGACCATGGTCACAAAGTGCTGTACAATAGAAATAAAACATAGTACAATACAATATTACACGGCAAACAAGGACAAGATATGCCTGGAATGCACCAAATAAACGGTTCAAATATATACACATGTAACACAGGAAAGATTATGTAATCACACCATAGGCACAGCATCTAAAAAGGCAACAGAAAAAAGGTGGGTTTTAAGGCGTTTTTTAAAACTCTCAACAGAGGTGGAGTTTTTTACTGTGGCGTGAAGTTTGTTCCATAATTTTGGGGCCACCACAGAAAAGGCATGGTCACCTTTGGCTTTCAAATTAGTCCAGGAGACAGTAAGAAGCCCTGCATGGGATGATCTAAGGGGTCTCACAGGTGTGTGAGGACTGAGCAGATCACTAATATAGCTGGGAGCCAGGTCATGTAGAGCCTTGTAGGTAATTACAAGTATTTTAAAATCAATTCTAAATTTAACGGGTAACCAGTGCAGAGTGGCCAGGATGGGAGTTATGTGAGAACCCTCGCAGCAGCATTTTGCACTACCTGTAATCGGTTCAGAGACGTTTGGGAGAAGCAAGTAAATAAGGAATTACAGTAATCCAGATGGATTACGTTAACCTTCAGGTCTTTCTGTCAGAGAGACTGTCCTGGAAGAAATCTTTTCATTTTAACCCAAGCCATCAACTTTTTCATAAAACTTCAGGAATATCTGGCTTAAAGCCCAAAAGGCAAACTTCTCCAAACAGCCATAAAACACAGATTAACAACAAGATCATTCAACAAAAGTATAACATTCAGCTCAGTAATAACTGTCAAGGTTCATGGACGAAACAATTGTTTTTTGCTAATCAAACATTATTAGCTTAAGCATGTTTACATTGCATAAATTAGCCTTGTGGCTAGCAGACATTTTTCCTCTACTCACAGCTTACCAAACTACATGTAACGTTATTAATTTTCTTACTCAACGGTGGTTAAAGTCACTGCATCTCCTGACAGAACAGCTTGGTTGTATTTCAGCCTGCATGCACGTTTTTTCAGCCGAACAGTGTTAAAAGAGAGCAGCTAATGTTACTGTAGTGAGAATTAAGCAGAGTGAGACCCTTGGCAGGTAATTTTACGTCCTGTTTGATCTCGTAACATCATTGTTTGCATACGCCATATGCTCTGTCTGTTGTCCTGTATTTTCTCCGAAATCCAAAATATTTCCACTCTGCTGATTTATTCCAGAGTAAATGATGTTATCCTCATCGTCTTTCTCTTGGCTGCTTGCCATCTGCCTGCCGCTGTATGACGGTGACACAGATTTCAAAATAAAAGCCTATGCTAAAATTGACTATATGGATACGTGTTTTCACTTTGCATGGATGTGATTGGATCGTTGATCATTAAATCGATATATCGATCCAGATCGATGGATTGTTACACCCCTAATGTTAACTTTATATAGCACTGATTAAACTAGTTACAAATTGTCTGTCTGTGCCAGAACTGTGTGATGTGATGATCACTTTCAGTCTGAGTGAGAGGAATGTGAATTTGTCTAAAACACAACCAACCTGTATTTATATGCAAAGAGATGGATGGACAGTGTATTTGGAGTGTGATGTAAAGAGACAGACATGAAATGAACACATAAGCACTGGTTGGTCTGATATGTGCTTTTGCCCTTAGGACACAAGAGGGCTGGGAAGCACTTAGCTAGGAGGAAAATAGGCTGTCGCTCCTCTCTGTCCATCTACTCTGCCTGTTTTTTTTTTCTTCTTCTTCTTTCTTTTTAATTTCAGCAATGCAACGCTTCAGTTTAAAGCTGGGAACATGAAGGGATGAATCTGCTGAGCAGAATCCACCTTTGAAAGAGGAGAAAGACCAGCGTGGACAGTTTTATTCAGCAACAGAAAAGGACTAAGGATATTGGAATAGTTGTTATGTAAAATCGCAGTCGCCAATATAGAAGCTTTACTTCTGTAAACCACAAGCGAGGTTGTGAGGGAGAAAAATCTGAATGTGACATTTATTCCAGAGAAATCTCAATTACATTGGACAAAAAGTGAATGCAACACAAGAATATAAAGTGAGCAGTACTGCATTTGTTAAATATTTCAACAGTTTTAATATATGCTTAATTACTTTCTTTATGAAAGTGAGATGTTCACATTGTTCACATTGATCTGTGGTAAGTATAGAGCTGGAGTCAGGATGGGATTAGCCGTAGCTTAGCGTAAAGACTGGGAGCAGGGGAAACAGTTACCTCATAGTAGTGTTAAAGGGAAATTTCAGTTTATTTCAACCTGTCTCCTATCGTCCTAAATTTGTTTCAAGTGACTAGTGACATAGAAATAATAGTTAGCATGTTAGCCGTTAGCCTAGATACAGCCGGGGCGCATAGTAGCATCAGACCTGTTAAAACGTAAGAGAACGGGCATCCCTTCAAGTGCAAAGTTAGTTCACTAAACAAGCTTT
>NC_065515.1:34745173-34759777 GCF_006386435.1 Epinephelus moara
CACATCCAGACCTTGAAAATAAGGCTGCAACCGGTCCCATTCCTTGCAACAGAGGCATTCCTCTTCTGTGGGCACTGGGCCACAGCATTCACAGGTGCACCACCAATCTCCAGAGCTACGCAGCCTTGCAGCAGCCATTCCTCCTCTCTCGTCCTCTACCTGTTGCACCTCTCTCTCTCTTCTCCTCCGTTCTTCAATTTCACAAAGCTCTTTGTCAGTGTATTCTGGCACAGATAAATAAGGGCGGCCATCAAACTCGAAGTCTGGCAAAAAGTCAGCCATTATTCTATAAATCTTTCATAAAATCAATGAATGAACTTTTCAGGCTACTGTCCAGTTCTGCCTTCCAGCTGTTGCTGCTTGTTCAGGCACGCTATGAGATCGCTGCTTGTTCTCGTGATATTTTGGACGCGCTTTGGAAAGCAGAGCTAGATGGTAAACAAACATGGCAGCACACCGGTAAGACAACACGTTTACATGTCGTTTTCTATATGTTCTCTGACATTTATCCTAACAATATGAGGTGGTCTTTGTGGAAAAAAAGCTTGTTTAGTGGACTAACTTTGCACTTGAAGGTTGCCCGTTCACTTACATTTTAATAGGTCTGACGCTACTATGCGCCCCGGCTGTATCCAGGCTAACGGCTAACATGCTAACTATTATTTCTATGTCACTAGTCACTTGAAACAAATTTAGGACAATAGGAGACGGGTTGAAATAAATCGAAATTTCCCTTTAATATTATCCCCTTTTCCACCAACATTTCCAGGAACTTTTATTACCAGGAACTTATTTACCTAAGTAAAAGAATTCCTGGTAATCTGCATGTAGTTTGCGTTTCACCCATAGACTGTGGTTTCACCACACCTCAAAGTTCAGCGCCGGCACAAAAGAACCGATACCGTTAGCGGTCTTTGATGATTTAGCCCCGGGGCTAATTTAGTACCAGGTGTTGTACCCATCCTTAATCAAAACTCAAACGAAGTGAAGCTTGTGGAAATTAAATAAAGTTTGCAGCGGCTGCCCATACCAGGAAGTGTGGAACGATGCAAGTTTGAGTCCACCAATCAGTGTTTTTTTCAGGGAAAGTTTGGGGTTGAGGGAAAGTTTTGTTTCCCCAGATAATTTCGGTGGAAACGCGCCGAGGCTTTTCAGGAGCCCGATTGACAGGTTGTATCAAATGTTGAAATTTCATTTAAACATCTTTTTTCTGGCAGAGTTTTTGACAGGTTTAAGGCATGATTTACAAGCACACACTCACCGATCATCATTTGAAAAGCTCAACATCTCAAACTTTGAGACCATAACTAATTTCAGACAACTAGACAACTAGAATTTGTACCCAGGTTTACTGTAAACTGTTTAGTGCAAGCTACACTGTGCGACATGGATCTAATAAACTTGGGTACAACATCAAGTTTGATGTTTGCAGACTGTACAATGACAGCGCCTACTGAATCGCAGGCTGTGATGTACAATGCATTTTCCAGACATTTTTTAACTAAATTTGTACTTTTTTTTCCCCCTGTTATTGGTCTACAAACTGATCACAGTTCTGTGCAGCAGCTGCATATAACTCAAATCAAGCCCCTGTTTGCTCCAAGAGAGCTAAAGTTACATGATACATGACCAAACAGGGCAGAGCCGACCTGTTATCACTGAAAAAAACTGTGGTCATATATGTTATATATAAATATATATTAGAAATAACAAGTTGACAACCAGTACCTTACTGGTCACTTAAGTGATAAAGGTCCAGATTTATCAAGGCATATACAACTTGGTGATTAGCGCTACCTCCTGACAACAATAGTGGGTGTAGGTGTTTCTGTGATGAAATGGAGAATGCAAGGATGAGGCCAATCACGGAGTTCTTTCTTAATGCATGTTTATTACGAGCTCGGATCAACATTGGCTACATGCAGAAGCTATGTGTGATACATGAACAGAGAGAGACACAGCTTATATACTAGGATGGTAGCACGTGTGCTGTGTCCTACATGGTGCTTTGCCAAATTTAACTTGGCCTTTGGCCAACTAAAATTAGTCTAACTTGTAGCTGTCCTGGCGGAACATGATCCTCAGGAGTTCTTTGACCTAGTATCCATTGGTCAGTGAAGATATAAAAATACATACTAACAAATAGTACACTTTATCATTATCTTCCTAACGTTAGCCCTTCTGAGTATTTGTAAAGATCATATCAAAAATATCAATTAACACTTTAACCTCTTGGTAAGTTTTTATAATCAGACACATGTAACATTACAGTACTACCTGCTGTTAGGAGACAAAGAAGAAAATTTAGCCACTGCAGCTACTCACTGGTCACTTTTATCCTGTCAGGTAGGTAAATGATTCCATAAACACTCTTACATGTTCTTAGTGTAGTTAGTCTGTCTGTTTTGTGACAGCTCAATGATTAAAGTCCTAAGAGACTGTTGGTTGTTGTAATTACTTTTCTTAAAAAATCCCCAAGTTGTAAATTTATGGCTTATTGTTGTTTGAAAAATTAAGCTACACAGTGTCTATTTCTCAACTTCGGGGGGGAAAGTGAACTCAAAATATACAAGCTATCTAAGGAAATACACATCAACCAATATATTAAACATTAGCTACTTAACAGTATGATAAATTCCAGATGATTCTGCCGGATAATAAACTGTTAAAATGACAGGTCATTAACAAGTAGATGACCAATAACAAGTAAAACTTATGTGCACATTTAGATAAAAAACGTCATTCAGCATCACCTCATTTGTGTTGTTTTTTTTTAAATTTGGTGGAAGGATTTTTCCGTCAAAGGTAAAACAGTATAGATATGATGGGTTACAGTGTCATTTGCCTGCCCCATTAACTACAATAGAACTGGCACCAAAGTCTGGCTCCAATGCAAAATTCGAACGCTGTCACAGACGTCATGACCTTTCCCTCTTTTATAGTTTACTTGACTCCAGCTCTGACAAACCGGGCAGACTGATGTCCATGTTCTTATCTTATGTTGGAAATGAAATCAAATAAGCCTATTTCCCAAAATGTTGAACTTAAACTGAAAATGAATAAATTTTTCAATAACTGCTGATATTATAAAAGAAACCCTAAAATAAGTTACAACTTTACTGTCCATCTCATAGTCTCAGCATCATCACAAATACCTCGAGGCTTTGGGGGTAATTGCTGTGGACTTGTAATGTAGCATTCTGGAGAGATGGGCCGTAGGTGTCTTCACATTAATTAACTGATTGACAAAGTCTTATTAACCATTAATTACACTAAATCAGAGATGTTTTTGTGGCGTGGTGGTGCAGTGGTCAGCACTGTTGCCTCACAGCAAGAGGATTCTGGGTTTGAACCTGCCGGCCAACTGGGGCCCCTCTGTGTGGAGTTTGCTTGGGTTTTGTCTGGCCTTCCTTCTCCAGTCCAAAGACATGCAGGTTAGATAAACTAGTGACTTTAGATTGCCCATAGGTGTGAATGTAAGCGTGAATGGATGTCTGTCTCTGTGTGTCAGTCAAGCAGCAACCACCAGGGCTGAAAAATGTTAAAATGCTCAACTTTATAGCAATAAAGAAATAAAACCGTTTTGGTCTCTATAGCTAATTTCAACATTCATGACAACTGTACAGGGGCTGAATTTTTATATAACTTATCTGTTTACATTTTATTAAGGCTTAAAGTTACACATTTGTCTCCATTAAAGTGACAGGTTTTTTGCTGATAAATGGTAAATGGACTGCACTTGTATAGTGCTTTTCTAGTCTTCCGACTACTCAAAGAGCTTTTACACTACATGCCACATTCACCCATTCACACACTGGTGGCTGAGCCTACTATTCATGCTACCACCTTCTAATAAGTAACCATTCACACACACTCACACACCAATGGAACAGTCATCAGGAGCAATGTGGGGTCCAGTATCTTGCCCAAGAATATGCAGGCTGGAGGAGCCAGGGTTTGAACTGCCAATCCTCCAATTAGTGGATGACCTGCTCTTCCTCTGACCTCTGAGTGTCCTCATCTTCAGTCAGATTCACTCCTTGCTCCTTCAAAGCTCCAGTTTCTATATATATATGGTCACCTCTGGCTTAAAAAAAAACAAGATTGCAACAGCCAAAATGCCGAACTCGAGTCTTCAAAATGGGAATCCATAAACCAATATGTTAATGTCACGGTAACTACATCCATTATTTTTACAGTCTGCTGTCAGCCACTGACCAGGGTGTACCCCACCTCTCGCCCAATGACAGCTGGGATAGACTCCAGTCCCCCTGCGACCCTATTTCAATCAGGAGAGACACGTTTTTTGGTTAGGAAGGAAAATATTTAATTACAAGTGGACATGAGAATGAAATGTGAAAATGTGAAAAGTCTTTGGCGATTAGACCCCTTCGAGATGGTGAGCTATCAGGAGGGTGGTGGATCCGTAGCCAATTAGGGAACCCCCCTGGGGTCTAGACGCTGGTGGTGGTAGAGGAAGTGAAGAAGAGATGAGGATCAGATGGATGGGTGCTGATGATCCGGATGAGAAGAGGAATGAGTCTTCGGGTTTATCTTTGACCTTGGATGAGACGGCTGGAGGTGAACGGCTGGAGGAGGGGCGGCGATTCTGCCTAGAATGACAGCTGAAAGCGGCAGAGGAGAGAACAGATTTAAAATCTCGTAGTGACAACCTGATTGGCTGCTGGAGGTCGTGGCTAATTACAATAGGACAGCTAGAAGAGTGCACGCCCGGAGGCAGCTGATTGGAGGAAGCAGCGAGAGTGAGAGAGAAGGAATTGTGAATGAATGAGCACAGAGAGGTCTTCCTGACTGAACTTACGCTGAGCTTCATATAGGATATGTGGTTATGATTATTATTGTCACATACATAGACTATCATATATTAATATATACTTGCAACATGCCACCACAATTACTGTTATTATTTTAATATTATTACTAGAATTATTGTTATTGTAGCTATTGTCATTACTGTCTGTCCTGCATCTCACTCTGGCTCTGGCTCTTTTTGTCTCAATTTCTCTCTCTGTCTCTCTCTATGTATCATTCATATGGATTATTGTAAATGTATTATGTTGATCTGTTCTGTACACACAGCATCTATTGCACGTCTGTCAGTCCTGGACGAGGGATCCCTCCTTAGTTGCTCTTCCTGAGGTTTCTACCGTTTTTTTTTTTTCCCCATTGAAGGTTTTTTTTTTTTTTTGAGTTTTTCCTTATCCGCTGTGAGGGTCCTAAGGACAGAGGGATGTCGTATGCTGTAAAGCCCTGTGAGGCAAATTGTGATTTGTGATATTGGGCTTTATAAATAAGATTGAATTTAATTTAATTATGGATCATAAATTAATGAATGAAGGGAAATCTTTTTTCCAGTCTCAGTGTTCTGAGTTTTTGGTTGTTGAACCCCAAAGACAGTAATGTCAGTCCATCTGTCCAACACTTTGCTCCAAAGAAGGTCAACCTGCACAGCTACTGGCCATATAATGATATGTTGTGTTATGAATAAACACGATGTCACCATCAGGTCAACATTTTTATTTGCACAGTAACTATGTTATAATGTCATGGACAGATTGTTATAAAATCTTTACTTTAGTGACCCTATGCTCTGTGGTTTAGCTCAACTCGCAGAGAGAACTTAACGTGTGTAGATTCACCAAAATACAACACCATGCAGGCTGACAAACAGTCCTCTCATGTCTCCATGGTAACATTATATTACATTTACTTCTTCCGTCTTGTTTACTTTCGTCCATACAGTATCTATCTTGCAGCCACTTTAAGCAGGAGGACATCATGACAGGCTCTTGTAGTGGTGATGTCCATGTCTGTCTTTGAATAACTTCTTTTTTTGTTGATCCACAGCTGTTACTTTAGATTGTTATGCCACTCGCTGAGGAGTAAATGGACTCTTTGTTGCACTGGAATAACCTTGTGCATATTGACGTATTAACACGTCAGTATTAATCTCAGCTCCTACTGAGCACTAAAAGAACTTTCAGCTCTCCAGCCAATCTAAATGTTCTGCAGCAGCAGCACAGAGATGAATGACATTGTCTGTTTCCTCTCTCCCACTCTGTCTGTCTTCCTCTTTCCTCTGTGTCTTCACCTGTCAGTCGGAGGACCTTGGAGCCTGTGCCCAGTTTGAGGCCAGTCGAAATGCCAGGAATATGATGCCGAGCGCCAGCTGTGGCATTTTCCCAGAATTCAACCTGAGAAAGCCCTCCTCAGAGACCGACATCGAGAACTGGGCATCCAAGCACTTCAACAAACACACACAGGTAGTTAAGAGAATGTGTGTATCCGACTTTGGTGGCCGTTTGTTGCTATTTCTGTCTTAACTATTCATAAAATTGTCTCCAAAATGTTGTGGAATAACTTGTGCTAATTTATCCTCATTTGTAAGTGTAGTGCAGTTAAAGACATGGTCATGTCATTACAACTTTGAGCACTTTATTGAGTTTTAACATTTTAGCATATATGTCGCATACTGTATATTAATCTGTTCAAATATGACTGCTAATGTCTTACTGGGGTTACATTGTTAGTGCTGCTTAATATATTGTTTGTTATCAGCTGATCGGTAATCAGGTTTAGCTACTCAAGAAATAACACAGGAGCTGAGCTTAAGAGCTCATTCTTGACCTTTGAAACAGCAGCATGACAAAAGAAAAACTCTCAACTCAAGGTCCGTCTTGTTTCTGGCCGCAAGAAATTTCAAGAACATCTGCGTTAGACCTTGTTTTAAGATTGTCATGATTTTGTCAAAATACAAGTTGATCTAACCCTTGATGTTTTGTATTTGCTCTTCTGGACCAAAACTCATACACAACCATATTTGTCATCCTAACTGATTTAACAAAACTCAGACACACACAAAACCAACGTATAACAGTTGATATCCTACGAATAATTGCCCCACAAATGACATTATGTAATTAATGTAAAGTTATGTTATGGTGGTTAGATTTAGGCAATTGAAGTTGCAAAAAACATGGTGAGGATGTACTTTCAAATTACTCAAACTTAACACGGTTTCAAACACTGGTCTCCTGGGGAAACTCCCAGGGAAAAGTCTTGTCCAAAGTCCACCACCCCAACTTGGCGCTTTCTTCTTTACTCCCGTCAGCATATTGGCCACGTGATTGCAGGCTTGCTCATCGTTACGTGGGATATGTATGACTTTTGGTGTATTACTTTTCGTAGGTAAACATACAAACGGTGCATGAAAACAGCCCGCACAAAACTTACCACAGTTTGTTTGTTGTTTTACAATAGACAACCAGTTAGTTCTGAAAATGTTTAGAGAGAAAGTCCAGCCCAGAGGGGTCCAGTGTGTTTAAGACTGGTTGCTATACTGTAATGAATCCCTTCATATTGTCATGCCAAGTGTACACAGTAGAAAATGTGACCAAGGGTTACTTAAGAGACATTATGGCAACGAAGTAGCTTGCAATATATTTGAATATGTTTTGAGTACTTCATCTTTAATTAGAAAGAATTGAACACATTAAATTAAAACAAAAATAATAAGTACATAGTAATAAAAACAACAGTTAAAATGTCCTGGGTTTATTAATAGCATGCCAAATGATGAGTTATGTAACCCAAAAATATTTAGCAAATCCAGATCAATTTCACAAGGAAAACTGATTTGTATTTACCAAGTATTTGAGCAAAATTAATTTAGATTTACTAAATATCTGGTCAAAATTGATTTATATTTATTGAGTATCTGGGTGAAATTAATTTATATTCATTAAATATCTGGATAAAAATAAGTAGGATTCACAAAATAAAATAAATTGTATCATCTCATATTTTAGCACACTGTTGCTTAATTCAACACATAATCACTAGGGGTGGGAATCATCAGAGGCCCCAAGATATGATATTCTCACAATACACAAGTCACGATACAATATAATTGCGAAGAAATATATTGTGACATATTGCTATTTATCACCTTTTTTCAACTGTAAATGATGTCCCCAAAAGAAAACTTTGTCATCATCTGTTTTGTCTAATAAGATCAAGTCTTCAGTCTTTTCATCTCACTTCAGCCATTTTTTTGCAGCAGCAAAATGTATCTAGTGGACTGAAAAAGCAATGGATTATATTATTCTAGTAGGCCACCAAAAGTTTAATGTGTAATTGTAATATTAATAATTTATATTAGCGAAAAAATCAATACTCTGTATCCATGCAATGATACAAGATTGCCACACAAAAATATCACCATACTATGCTGTATTGATTTTTTCCCCACCCGGATATACACTACTATTCTTATTTACCTGCGCCTAAATTAATTGTTTAAATTTAAAGTTTTCTTGGTATCAAAGGACTTTAAAATCTATACAGTAACACTGAATGTCACTTTGTTGCCATAATTTCCATGTCTAATCCACTCAATAACATGCCTTCTTGTTGCCACAGTTTACTGAAGTTAGCTCAACAGATCACCATGCATAAAAAAACACAGCAGGTTAACACTTATTTGTGCTTTATTTCTGCAGCGCTGTCAAAGCATGTTTATTCAACATTTTTTAAGTGCAAAATGCCAAAACACAACAAAACAGAGGGCTTATTTTTCTTGTTATATACAGCAAAATTCTCTTCAGCTTTGTGTAGTTATTACTTTTGCACAGTCCATACCTGCTGCTCCTCTGTCTTTCAAAAATATCTGCATCTTTGTCCATTTCATTGATTTCTGTAATGCATATAATATAGAATAACTAGAATAGAGTTTAGAATTACATCCTGCAATTAGTATTACAGCTGAGAATAATGATTATTGCAGTTAATTTGTTTGGTGTGTTTGACAGAGTATGAAATCTTAAGGATAGTGAATGTGTTTCACACAGTAGATTGAAATCTGTTTTCTTCTGTATAATGTCTGATATCTGCCCACCATTGCCTTCTAAGATCTGAGATTTTAATGGTAGTCCCCATAAAATCCTGATGAAATTTAAGGTACTTTAATTTGCTCTGGGTCACATATGTCCCTGTTGAATAGATCCCAGATCTGATGCAATCTGTCTTTGTTTTCCCAAATACCTCTAAATAGGTGTTGGTCCTCCAGTTCTGAGGTTTCTACCATTTTTTTCCCCCTGTTAAAGGTTTTTTTGGGGGGGTTTCCCTATCCACTGTGAGGATCCAAGGACAGAGGGATGTTGCTTGCTGTAAAGCTCTCAGAGGCAAATTGTGATTTGTGATATTTGACTTTATACCCAATTCAATTAAATTTATAAAATTGAATTAAAGACGGTAATGCAAAAACACCAGAGGAAGGAGAACCTCTGCACTTTAGCAGTGTCATTACAACAATAGGAGTTTAGTGAGCACTAGCTTCCATAAGTTAACACAAACAGAGTTATATTCATGAACTACGTGCAAGACAAAAGTTTTATCGTCTTTACTATTCAAACTCATGCTGCTCTCTCACACACATCGTTCAGTCGTTGAACTGATCAGGTATCAGATAAATGCTACAGAAGAGGTAGACCACGGATGTGAGTGGATATTTCCACATACTGCTTGCTGACATAGTTACAGTATGGGAGGAGTAAAGTGACATGGTATGATTCTTAATAGGTGTGGTTAATATTCCTAATTTTTTTCCCATTTTATTTATTGGTTTTTAAGTCCAAAGTCACAGGTTTTACCAGAACCCTTAAAGAGATCTTTGTATTAGCCTTAGCCTTCAGAATTCCAACAAATACATTTTGTAACTGAAATTCTCTTGAATAACCTAAATTCTACACATATGTTTCATTTAAAATCTTGACTGCAACTATTCATGTCAGATGTACATTTCCATAAAGCCCTGGTTAGTGTGGAAAAAATATGTCTATACTCAAAGCTAATAATACCTGTTTTTCACCAAATAAGCCCTGGTTCTTGAACTGGTTCCACTCAGGACTCTTGGGACTAGAGCTTTAATCTGGCTCAAAAAGTCAGCATTGACCCTACAGTTTCTGCACAGTTTCATTCCAAGCACGACCCACAGAAGCAGTTTTAGGCTTGAGTCCAATTAAAACCCAAGTTTCCACTGTAAAAGAGAGGTAAATATGTTATATTTTTATGCCTCCGCGCTAGGGATGGGCATCAATTTTCGATTATCGATGATTGATTATTAAGGATTTTGATCGATCACAAATAATTTTGCTTGATAGTCGCAGTGTTTCCCCAACAATGCTACAGGCCCAGCGAGCCACCGTGCCTACGAGACCCCCCGCCGGACCTATGCCAGGCAAAAAAATCATAAACAGACGGAGGCTCTCATCGCTCTCCAAAGCCTTCCCAGCTTCCCTTGAAGCCTCTGAAAACACTACGCCACTGAAAGACGGAAGTTTCGCTGAAAACTGAAGCCTGTAACCCCTGGCTGGCAACGGTTGTAAACACCCAGGGGTGAACTGTGCATGCGCACCATTCTTCCTCTTTGGGCTGGGGGGTTGAAGCTCAAAACTGGGGCAGCTGCGCTCTCTTGTGGCGACAGTCTGCACTGCACTCTTTTGCTTTCTCTCTTTTGAAACTCGCTTATCAATTAATTGATAATTGATTGTTAATTTTTTTGATGATCGAATAATGAATTTTGATTGTTTGCCCATCCCTACTCCGCGCCAGGGATAGCTGTAGCCTGAGGCGTTATGTTTTCAGGTTGTCCATTGTTAGCAGGGGCGGAAATCCCGGGGGGGACAGGGGGGGCATGACTCTCCCTTCAGTAAAGCTGACCCCCCCAGAATAATTTGAGACACAATTAATAATTTTTGAACAGTGCAGTAGTATTTATTGAAAGCACAATGTAAGCGGTGCTCATTATAATCGTGCAATAATGTGCTATTTAAATCTTAAAAGATTTAGTCCCCCCCTCCCATTCCTAGTAGNCTATTACGCACGGTTGTGAGGTGCGCAGCGGCAGATCTCACAGCACACTGTTTATAAACCAGTTTACCAGTTTAATTGCAGGAAATGTTTAGTTTTAGTTTTAGTTTAGTTAGTATAGACATTCACTCTGCCTGTTGGAGAGATAGAGAGAAGATTAAAGCGTCAAATTGTGGTAAAAGATGCTGTTTAAAAGACAGGCTACAACTTTTTTTCCTTGTCCCCCCCTGGAATTATTCTCTAAAATTTTACTGTTTATTGTCCCCCCCAACTATGAAATGGGATTTTCGCCCCTGGTTGTTAGTCCACCCCATCTTGTGAACGCAATATGTCAAGAATGCTAAGAGGGAAGATTTGGCACAAACATCCCCTTGGACTTAATGATGGACTGATTGGTGGTCTAGGTCACTGTGACCTTGTCTGTCTAATTCTTGTGAACATGATATTTCAAAAACACCTTGAGGGAATTTCTTTACATTTGACACAAACGTCCATTTGAACTAAAGAATAAGCTGATAAGAATTTGGTGGTCAAAGGTCAAGGCCGGGACTGCAAGCATTTTTATACAATTGAGTTATGTTGATGTCAGGCATCCCTCTGCTATCACATCTAACTGTGCACTTGTTGCACTGTTCATTCCTACTGCATGCTTATCTGTTTTTTGTTAGCATGAGAAAGTCCAAGCAGAGTTAGAAGGGGGCTGCCCTCTCAGTATCTTTCCCTGTTTCTCTGTCACTCCTCTAACACTCTCTGTTGCTCTTTTCTTATTTCTCTCCACCCCCTGCTTGTTTTTTCAGGGTCTGTTTCGAAGAAAGGTGTCAATTGCCAACATGCTGGCCTGGAGCAGTGAGCCCATCAAGAAGCCCATGATTGTCACCTCAGACCGCACTGTGAAGAGGGAGGCAGTGGACATCTTTAAGCTCATTCAGACCTTCATGGGAGACCGTCGCTCTAAGGCTGACTCCCTCTCTGTTGCTCTGGAGGTGTGTAGACAGCCTGAACCAGGGTCTTAACTGGAGGTCTCCCCTCCTCACACTTGTTTATCCATGCACAGAAACGTTACTCTCACTAACTCCCTCATATCTCACCTTGGCAATCCTCTCTAGTGATTCCACTTTTTAATTACAAGTCTGATTTAGAAAACAAAGAATATGCTTTGCTCGCAGTTTCCTTTTATAAATCACAATCAACTTGACAATGCTTGCATGCACAGAGCCTCATGTTCTGCCCACCACAATGCCACAATTATCTATAAATGGTCAATGCAAACCTCGTCATGAATATTAATATACATATTGTTCCTCTGGAAAATGGTAGCAGTGTTAGAAACAAAAGATAGTTTGAGAGGCTGATGGTTGCAGCAGCTGTTAATGCATTCACCGACCCACCCACTCATCGATCCATCCATCCATCTATGCATCATTTATCCATCCATCCATCCATCCATCCATCCATCCATTCATTCATTCATCCATCCATACATACGTCCACCCACCCACCCATCCATCCATCCATCCATCCATCCATCCATCCGTTTCACACACATTTTGGCAGTGCTCAGAGCTAAACACAATCACCATAGTAACGTGCAAAATAAAAGAGAAAGTGTAAATACCCTGTAGGTGGAGGGTTGTGTGTGTAAAGCGTAGTTGTTACGCAGCCTTTGTAGACAGCTGGACTTATTAAAATACAAGTGAATCTGTTGTGTCAGATGCTAGTGAGTCTGAAATGGTTCCCATGTAAAACAAGCCTCAGCAAGCTTTCTGAGTATGAATTAGTAAAACAATCACTGATAAGAAGTGTTACTGATATTTATTCTACCCTCATTGATATGAATAAGTTGGACAAAATGTTAGAAACATCTCATTATAATACAATACATTTCAACAGCAGCACAAACCACAGCCTCCAGAATGGTGATTAAGTTTGATTAACAACTGAAGTCATGACTTTTTATTCATAAGGAGACAGTTACCAACAGACAGACTCCCTGGGCCCTCTGCCTGTCTCTGTCAGGTGGTGGTACGTGGGTGGAGTAACCAGGGTCTGCGGGATGAGCTCTACATCCAGCTGTGTCGTCAAACCACCGAGAACTTCCGCTACGACAGCCTGGAGCGAGGCTGGGAGCTGATGGCCATCTGTCTGGCCTTCTTCCCCCCCACACCGCGCTTTCACACCTACCTGGAGGGCTACATCTACCGACACATGGACCCTCTCAATGATACCAAGGGTGAGGGAGCAACACACTTACACACACTTTGGATTATGAATTACAGGATACCACAGAAATTTTGAAGTTTTCATAAAGTTTGATGGTGGTGGTGATCTCAGCACAGCTGTCTGTCCATGCACAACGTCACAGTCAACCAAACAGTCCTCTGACATCATCAGTTTGCTGCTCGTGTGCTTCTTTCAAAATTCCTTTGGGCTTCTTTAGAGCTAAGCTAGTTTTCCAAATTGAAGTTAGTATAATTTAACAAAATCTTCAGAAACACTGAACAAAATCCTCATAAGTTGCTGCAGGGTTAGTGAGTAAGCTTGCTAAATAGGTAGGCTATGCTAACGAGTAAATTTGGCAATAGACTAGAATATTAGGGAGTTAGTTTGTTAATTTTTTTTTTGCAAGATCGCAGTTGTGGGGCTGATCCAGGACCATCATTGTCATGTTGACAATGGATAGTTTGTTTATGTTGATCTTCAATCAATCAATCAATCAATCAATCAATCAATCAATCAATCAGTCAATCAGTCAATTTTATTTATAAAGCCAAATATCACAAATCACAATTTGCCTCACACGGTTTTACAGCATACGACATCCCTCTGTCCTTAGGACCCTCACAGCGGATAAGGAAAAACTCCCCTAAAAAACCTTTAACGGGGGAAAAAAATGCTAGAAACCTCAGGAAGAGCAACTGAGGAGGGATCCCTCTTCCAGGACAGACAGACATGCAATAGATGTTGTACAGAACAGATCAACGTAATAAATTAACAGTAATCCGTGTGACACAATAAGACAGAAAGAGAGACAGAGACAGAGAGAGATGCAGGACAGACAGTAATGACAGTAGCTTACAACAACATTAATTAAAGTAATAATATTATAATAATAATTACGGCTATTGTGGTACAATACATTGAAAGTATATATTAATATCTGATAGTATACATATGTGACAATAATCATATGTGTATAATAACAGTAGAAGTATGACTAATGATAACAGCAGCAGCAGGAGGCATCTGGCAGGACCACAGCAGCAGCACAACCACACGCGTCACACTATGCAGGCACCCCTGCGATATAAGTTAACCTGCGAGACAGTGGAGCACAAAGGCTCCAGAGAAGACGCCGAGTTAGTGACATGCAGTATGGCCGAGTTAGCAAGATACAGTAACAGGACATGAGTGTTAGCAAAAGGGAGAGAGAGAGAGAGAGAGAGAGAGAGAGAGAGAGNCTAATGATAACAGCAGCAGCAGGAGGCATCTGGCAGGACCACAGCAGCAGCACAACCACACGCGTCACACTATGCAGGCACCCCTGCGATATAAGTTAACCTGCGAGACAGTGGAGCACAAAGGCTCCAGAGAAGACGCCGAGTTAGTGACATGCAGTATGGCCGAGTTAGCAAGATACAGTAACAGGACATGAGTGTTAGCAAAAGGGAGAGAGAGAGAGAGAGAGAGAGAGAGAGAGAGAGAGAGAGAGAGAGA
>NC_065515.1:34761737-34765164 GCF_006386435.1 Epinephelus moara
TAAAGGCCCCTTGAACTGATGCAAATACATGCATCGGGATTACAAACTGAAAAAGTTCATTCCAGAAGTTCAAAAAAATAAATATATATAGAAAATGACTGCACTGAACAAGTTAGACTTGTCTATGTAAACAAACTGAAAAAGTGCATTCCATAGTAACAAAAAAATAAGTTTAAAGAATGCTGGCTTATGGTTCCATTCAAATGAATACCTTTTCACTGAGGTAAATGAGGTTCAGTTGTTCTTTTATCTCATATTAGAAGACAGAGAGAGAGAAAGAGAGAGAGAGACAGAGAGACAGAGAGAGAGTCCATGTGTGTGTGAGATAGTGCAGTCATGGTACCAAAATTGGGACCCATGGTACGATACAGTGACAGTATCACGGTTCTGAGTAGTATCACGATACCACAGCAAAAATGAGGCAGATGTGCCTTTTGTCATTTATAAAAAGATAAATCACTTTTCTATAATACATCAGTGATATTTCAATGGAATAAATTACTTATTGACTTATTCAAAAACGGCATCAATAAGTGATTAACATAGGGGGGATCAAAATAAAATAAATTAATAAAATAAAAATCAACCAGCCACCCTCCTCCCCTGACAAGTCCCTTCATAAGTAAAGAACAGTCCCTAAAGTACGGTGAGGTTTGTGGACCGTTACCTGCCACAAAGAGAAATGTGAACGGCTCGTTTCTCCTCTGACACGTCACATACCTGTGTGCCGCCACGGCTCGGCTGTTCAGGTACTTCTGGGCAGTCATGACGCCAACAAAAGGACATTATTGGACCTGGAGCCAGACTTATCCGTCGACAGTAAGCCGTTATCTTGCGCCGTGGAGCACTATGGCCGCCGTATTTGACAGGAATACGTATTCCTGTCTGTGTCTGTGACCCCCGTTCAACCCACAACCGGCAGGATTCGCCGTTATTGGACAGTGCGTGCCGTTATTGGACGGTGCATGGACACTCACCCTCTTTGGACTGGACTTTGAACTTATCCCATAGTAGTGGTACCGTGAGGTACCGTAGTACTAAGGTACTCCAACATTATGGTATCATATGTACTGTGGAATTTTAGTGCTGCGGTCTACCGTTGGTACCAGTATACCGTGCAACACTAGTGTGAGAGAGAGTGTGCGTGTCTGTGTGTGTGCGTGTGAGAGAGAGAGTGTGCGCGTCTGTGTGTGTGTGTGTGTGAGAGAGAGAGAGTGTGCTCGTCTGTGTGAAATTATGACCAAGTTAACGAGTTGTTTTCCGACATGAGGGGGTATTCTTGAATTTTCCCACTCAGAAAGAGGTTTTCTGATTATGGCGACGTCACTTGAACGCAGCATTCACTGCAGGCCATTCAGGTCTCATAGTGGGAGCGGGGCACTGCCGTGCTTACAAAATTATATATGTTAGTGGGGCTATTCGTCATGATATCGGACTTATCGGAATGACGTAATAATTTCCTGTTGTGGGCCCGATAATTATCGGCCCGATAGTTATCGTGCATCCCTAGTTGTAAGCATTGCCTACATAAACTTGCTAATATTCTAGCCCACTGGCAAGCTTACTTGTAAGCATAGCCTGTCTACTGAGCAACCTAACTCACTAACCCTGCAGTAGCTCATTTTGTTCAGTGTTACTGAGGATTTTGTTAAATTGTACTAAATTTAATTTGGAAAACTAGCTTAGCTCTAAAGAAGCCCAAAGGAATTTTGAAAGAAGCAAAGAAGCAGCACACTGCTGATGTCAGGGGGCTGTGTTTGGTTGATTGCAATGGTGTTCCATGAATGCAATGTGACATGTTGATCCAGGCGTATGTCCTACTTGGCAAAATCACATCGTCTGTCTATCCACTGTTTTTGTCTAAATTAACTTTATTTTTGATATTCATGGTCCTCAGAGGATGGCTCCTAATAAAAAAATCCCCATTTACCAACAGTTTGGTCCACGGTATAGTGTAACAGAAACTGATGAAAAAAGTTTTGGAGGAACATAATTGCTGCCTGGATTGTCCGCACAGAAACGTGGATGGACTGTTAGAGTAAGAAGAGCAACACCTCTGACTGTGACACCCGCTGCATCTAATGTTCCATGTGAGGTTAGGATAAGAGATACTAAACTTTGGTTGAGGTTAGGAAATAATGGTGGTTGGGATTGAATATTATAATGGTTATTTATCATAAAATATATATACAGCTTGTCAGGTGCTTCAAGTTGGTGTTGACTTCAATATTGATCTTGCCACAACAAACTCTTTTAGGCCATAGAACAAACAACACAGTAAACAACACAGACATCTTATTAGCTGACATGATCAAGGCGTCAAACATCCAGTACACACAGAGCAACATTATCATTCATTTGGAATGGGGATTGTGTCCACCTGATGAGTAAGTCCAACTCTCTTTTAACTTTGTGTTCTGTTTCTTTGGGAAAGATCTGTCTCTAAGCTGCTAAATGCTCCACTGTGTTTACCAGTCTCCAACAGTATCTGCTGTTTGGTGCTGAGCAGGTGGTGTACAGTGGGTTCTTGGAGCTTTTTCACTGAAAGCAGCTGCTGCTGCAGCCAAAAAGGACACTACAAGAGCAGTGAGAGTGAAGCAAACAGTAAAGTTGTGTGCCAGACAGCTGAACAATAAGCTAAAACTACCTATATAAAGCTGAGGGAGGCTGCAAATTCAGCAGATTATTCTCTGTAAATTCATCACTATAAGGAACCCCTCTCACATTATTATATTGTTTTTACATTGTCATTCGGTATATCATTATAAAAAATATCTGTTATAGCCACTTTAAACAAGATCACCATCTTTCCAGACCTTTTACCAAAGACCTTGAGTTGCCCCACACAACCATGAAAGTGTTTATAATGCTAAAGTTTCTTTGAGCAGATATTTTAGGAAAACAAATAAAAACATTGTCAGAGAACATTTTGCCGATACATTCAGTCTGAAGGTCTTGCAACTTTGCAGATATGTTCATTAAAAACCTTCCCTCCTTACAATGTTTTAGTATGCCTAAGTGTGGGTGATAGCCGTGGCTGGAGGCATTATGCTTTTGGTTGTCTGTCCATTCCATTCTCGTGAACGCAATATTTTAAGAATGTCTTTGGGGAATTTCTTCAAATTTAGTACAAATGTCTGCGTGGACTCTACGCTGAACTGATAAGATTTTGGTGACCATAGGTCAAAGATCACTGTGGCCTTGCATCCGTCTTATTCTGGTCAATCAATCAATCAATCAATTTTATTTATAAAGCCCAATATCACAAATCACAATTTGCCTCACAGGGCTTTACAGCATACGACATCCCTCTGTCCTTATGACCCTCGCAGCGGATAAGGAAAAACTCCCCAAAAAAACCCCTTTAACGGGGAAAAAAAACGGTAGAAACCTCAGGAAGAGCAACTGAGGAGGGATCCCTCTTCCA
>NC_065515.1:34767059-34769888 GCF_006386435.1 Epinephelus moara
ACTATCTGAGGACAGGAGGTCATGAATTTTGCCTCTAATAGTTAGAATTTTGTCATTAAAAAAGCTCATAAAATCATTACTGCTAAGGGCTAAAGGAATACAAGGCTCAATAGAGCTTTGACTCTCAGTCAGCCTGGCTACAGTGCTGAAAAGAAACCTGGGGTTGTTCTTGTTTTCTTCTATTAATGCTGAGTAATAGTTTCTGGTGAACATGATATCTCAAGAACACCATTAGGTAATTTCTTTAAAGGGACATTGTGTAGCGTTTTCAGTTGTTTATTGGCAAAAATCGATGTCCACATTCATAAATATGTCATCATTGGTGTATTATTACCTCCACCAATAATCTGACTTATTCTCGTAAAAGGAGAATTTTGGATTTGTTTTAAAGTAGTTTTGGGGTTTCGATAACGTTTTGCCATCTTGAAAATACATCCACCAGCAAGGGACATATAGCACTACCAGGGAATAGCCCCACCTTCGGTGTTTTCGTTGACAGCCAGGCCATCACTGCGTAACTGAAAAGCCAAAGGAGAGGAGCAAGAGGCGCTTCACTACCACCCCGGCAAATTTGAAAGCCTGCACTACTGCAGCATAACAAAGTCCCACTCTTTGAGCATAATGCAGGATCATGTATATGTGTTCTGCATCAGGGGCGACGGAATCCGCGTTGCCAAGAAAGCGCAAAAGGGAATCAAAAAGGCAACATGACCGGCGAATTCAAAAAATGAGGGTCAACATTGGTGTGGCTTTTCCCAGGTGGAAGGAGCTGCTGAAGGAGAAAGATTTTAAAAGGCACGCTGCGATTGGCCTGCTGGCCTACCTGTCATTTTTTTCCCAACAGGCAGGCCAGGCCTACGCAATCACATGGTGAGGAGGGGGTGTGTCAACTTGTCTGTGTGTGTCTGTGTAGGAGCCTGAATGAATACTCCATGAAGTATCGGATGACATGGTTTCATCAATGTTATCATAGCTTTTTGGTACACAGCAGCTACCGTTGTTGCAATATGGGTTTGAAAAAGTGAGGTGCTAGAGTGCGCTATCCGTTCGAATGCAATATACGATTTCAACGTTATGAGAGAAATTCCTACACACTGTGGCTTTAAATTTGGTGGAAACATTCACTTGTACTCCCAAATGAACTGATTAGAATTTAATGGTGGAAGTTCAAGGTCACTGTGACCTCACAAAACATGTTTTGGCAATGGGGGGGGGCAATGGGTGGGAGCAGGGCAGGAATTTCACGAGGGCCATGGCTCTCGTGGCCTCCCAATTTGGCCCTGTGCCCTTGAAAAAAATATCTGCCCTAAGGCCACAGTGGCCTTGATGCCCCGCCCGCACTGCCCCAGGTGATTTTGCGGTTTTCTCCTCTGCCTCTTTCCTGTCAACACGGCTTTGACACCTGCGTCTATTGAGAAAAAAATAATGCGATGACATTCTGGATTCTTATTGGGCAACACCAAATGAGACGATGCGTACATCACCAGTGGGGGGTTTGATTCGAGCCTGGCATGAACCGCTCGGACGGGCTGTAACGACAGTTTGACACCAATCTATCACCGGCCAACCAGGAGACTTCATCAAACGCCCGGGCAGGGATCGGCACCGAGACCCGGTATTAAACAACCCAAGGCAAGTTTAATCAACACCGTAATAATAGTAAGCTCCGCCATTATCTGCGTTACGCCGGATTTCCACTGGATGCGTGTCCGTTGCGGAACGGCAACGCTGGTTATCCGCTGCGTGCTCTGCCGTCCGTCAATACCCACCGGCTGCGTTTGCTGTGCGGTGCGGTGCAGCTCAGCTGGAAGACATCTCGGTGCACTGCCATGATTAATATCTCCTCGTCCATGGTGTCCACGGGGTGAAATGACGTCTGAAAACATCTGACCTGTTGACTTCAGGCCTGCCTCTGCCCATTATGTAGTTTTTACACTGTGTATTTTATTTTGAAAATTAACCGGATGTTTTATTGTGTTTCTCTGCACGACTTCCTGCCCCGCACGATCTGCTCTGTGCGAAATTGCTGCGTAGTGCTCCGGCGTCCGGCAAAAATAGAAGTCCTGCGTATCTGTTGCGGAGGGCTCCGGAGTGCCGGAGCTGAGACGGAGCCGGAACGCAGCACAGCCGCAGCCGGTGGAAACACACACATTGACTAGAATTGAATCCTATCGACTCCGCTGCCGTGCCGGAGCGGAGACGCAACCAACACGCATCTGGTGGAAATCAGGCTTTACTTTTTAAAGTTTCGGTTTCAGCATCATTCTGCAGCCTCTCTCCTGCTCTCTGCATGTCACCCCTCACAGCGCGCGCGCGCACACACACACACACACACACCCACACACACACACACACACACACACACACACACACACACACACACACACAAACTCAACAGCGCAGAGGCCGCGGTGCAGATGAAGGGAATTTAACTTCAAGATGACTCTAGTTAACGACAACTACGCTTGTTACTGTGAGTAAGTGCAATAAAACCTCTGCCAGCCAAGCCAATACTTAACAATACCTGTGATCAGCATGTAGAAAGCCATATTTCAACCCGCCCTGTCCGCAGTCTCTCATTCGCCGCTATTGTGATTTATGATCGCGGTCGACACAAGCACATCGCGCTCGCGGTGCTAACAGCAAAGTATTAAAGACAAACTAAATGAAAGCTGTCTGTATGTAGGCTAACACTATATCTGAACATGCACCTGAGACAGTGAGACAGTGAGTGTCCTCAGTAGAGGAGGGACAGAGAGCAGGATGAATGACTGATACTGATGTTTGTCTTCATGCTGAGATAACGTGACTTTCTTCACTCAGTATTGT
>NC_065515.1:34770274-34774949 GCF_006386435.1 Epinephelus moara
CACATTATTACTTATTATACTCATTATTATTACTTGAGCTTGTTTTATTTATTCATTTCACAGATAGTTATACATCCTTAGTCCTTAAATTAAATTCATTATGAACGTGGACTTAAAATCATTGTTTTATTTTATGGCCTTGCTGCTCTGGCTTTTGGCCTTTGTACCCTCAAAAAATTGACAACGCGAAAGGCCAAGTGGCCTTGCCCCTAAAATGACAAAATTCCAGGCCTGGGTGGGAGGCATCCATGTTTTGACAGACATGGATGTAAACTGTGACTGCAACTTGACAGGTTCGCAGTCAGGTTCGAGTCAGCTGATAGATCACATGATTCCTTTCTATGCACCCAATTGGCAAATCACATTCAGGGCGCCCTATTTATAACTGCTCTGGCTGCTACTGTTTCTGTTCCCTCCGCAAGCCGCTTAACCCAAGCTCCTCCTTTTCAAGCAGTGTCTGACTTACCAGTGTTAATTCTGTTTGTCATTGATGCTGGCTGTGTTCTGATACCGGGGGGGGGGGGGGTCTTTTAGTTTAGTAATCTTTATTTCGAACATGCAAACAAATGAAAAAATAAATAGCAGAAGAAAACAAAACAAAAACAGTATTTGTAACAAGAACACGTGTAAAGCCACTGAATTAGAAAAATAATCTATAAATAAATAAACAATAATAATACAAAAGCAAACAATTTACAATACAAACAAAAAAAGAAACAGAGACGCACTAAGTGGTCTTGTGTTTACATGTCCGAAAAGGAGTGGGCTGAAGTAAAAAAACGTATTTAATCCCACCCCTCTTCCTAAGTCAATATACATTGCTTATCTAGCTTCCTGATATATATATATATATATATATATATATATATATATATATATATATATGTACTGTCATATTAATTATTAATTTAACCAATCTAAATATTTAATTCAGATATTGAAAAACAAAATCAAAACAGATAGACAGTAACTCAGAAAAGAACAAATAAAGTAAACAAATACACAACACCCAGCTGTGATCATTCCCCTTCATCCCTGTACCTCGTGAAAATCAAATTTTTGTACATCTTCTTAAAACACTTCATACTTGGACATCCCCTGATCTCCTGACTCAAACTGTTCCACCGCTTCACCCCACAAACAGAAATACAAAAACACTTCCTTTGCACTTTGTTGTGCGCACCCTATAATTTTTGAAATTAAATAAACCCCTTAAATTATAACTCCCTTCTCTTTCAGTGAACAGTTTTTGAATACTATGTGGTAGTTGATTATTTTTTGCTTTGAATAATATTTGTGCCGTTTGAAAGTCCACCAGATCTGCGAATTTGAGTATTTCTGACTGTAGAAATAATGTATTTGTATGATCCCGGTAACCAGCCTTGTGAATAATCCTTATTGCTCTTTTTTGGAGGATGAATAATGAATGTATTGTATTTTTGTAATTATTGCCCCATACCTCTGCACAGTAACTTAAATAAGGTGAAACCCGTGAACAATAAAGAATCCGGAGTGAATTGTGATCTAGAAACTGTTTGGCTTTGTTTAATATTGCTATACTTCTTGATACTTTGGAATGTATGGTTCTTATATGTGGTTTTTCATCAATAGTTGTTCCAAGAAATTTGATTTCCTTAACTCTTTCTATAATAACCCCATCTATTTGAATAATTATTTGTGTGTTTGTCTTGTTGTTACCAAATAATATTACTTTGGATTTGTTCAAGTTTAATGATAATTTGTTACTGTTGAACCATATTTTTAATTTAATTATTTCTGTTGTGATGTCCTGCAATAGTTCCCTTTGCTGCTGCTCTCCCTACCTTAGTCTTTCCACTTAGGCATGTGGAAGAGGCTCTCTGCATAGGGCTAGGAAAGAGAGACCCCGGAACAGAGCCATACCTCCAGATATAATATGGCAAATGGAAATAAAGTTTTCTTTGACTAAAGTGGACCTGACTAAACATCAGTTTAGTAGCTGTTCTTGATGTAAGGTTTCTTCTTCAATTCTTCTTGTATGGTACAGTTTTTCTAAAGAAAATAATCAGACCCTGACTCTGTAAGTAACTCAACAGATAAGACAGGATTTCAGGATGTCTCTTGGACACAGCTCCTGGACAGTATGTCCCAGTAACCATGACACAGGTGGACCTTTTTTTAGTTTGCAGAGGATATCGAGACAGTTTTGGCATTTTCAGCTGCTCAGTCTTGAGCACTCCTTATATGACAAGTTGTCAGTGTCCCATGATCTCTGTGCAGATAATGTGGCTTTTCTGATCAAAAACATTTCATGGGAACGGCTGAATACAGTTTATTATTTGGCATTACAATTGCCACACCACAAGCTCATCACTACAGTCACACATATTTGGCATTTTGAAGATGTTCAGAAGAGAAAAGAACGGTTTGGGTGTTTGTAATGGAGCGATATTGATCTGACCTGCACTGACGACAGTCTTTGGGGAACTCTAGGATAAAATATCAGATAGGAGAGGAATTGATACAGAAATACAATCCAACAAACATCTCACACCAGTTACTACTGGTATTTTAAACAGAATATCAATGACCTGCAAAACCAAATCCCTTGCAGAATATCACTTGCTGTAGAAAGCTTTGTATTGACAAGCACGAAGACTAAGAGGCAACATGTCAGCTACAAAATAACATCCCACAACCACCGTCCATGAGCAGGACATGCAGTGAGAGACATCAGCATTGGCAGTCTTCAATGAACTGCCTTACAGTACATTATAAAGGTGTTCCTGATTATGTTCTGTCAGCTGTACTGGTGCTCTGCTTCCCCCTACAGGTGTACTGAAGGAGCTGACCTGTTCACGTTGTTTTCCTGTGCTCAGCTTGTTTCACAGACTTAATAAAGGTTATGAGCTGAAATGAACTCAGCAGTACTGGTTGTTGTGAGGTGTGGTCACTGGAGCCAGTGATCACTGCCCTACTGCAAGTGTTGCTGCATTGAGAGTGAGATCATGCTAAATGTATACAGGTTCATGGTAAACAGAAAAAATAGCATTTCAATAACAATATATACTTTATCAGATATATTAAAGTATTTGCAATACATTTATTTTTATATTACTGTCTAAAGTCAAAATATAAAGATTCAGAATACAAGAAGTTTATTGTCATATGCACTGTAAACACAGCGGTTTACATCATACAATAAAATTCTTAATTGCCAGTCTCCTTTCACACAAAACACAAATAATATCAGAATAAAAGTTAGATTTTAATTAAATTATTGTTTTGCAAATCGCTAATTTGCTAACAATCTCAACTCACAGGGAAAAGATTGTATGTTGACTTGAAGACTATGTTGTCAGTACTGTTCCCAAGTTTAACAATGAACTTGAACTCACACTCATGAAAACACATTTATTCATGTTTTTTACAACAAGGCTAAAAGCTCTCACAATGATTTATTAGCGCTGATATTTTTAACAATGTCAAGTAAGACAATTTGTTTTTTCTTACAGATACAGTCAGAGCTTCATCTTTTTAGTTTGCAGTAATTACAGCCTAATGTCATTCTGAATGAAGTCACAAGTGTTTGCATATTATTTGAGCTGTAATCTGTAACCTAACTGTGAGTACAACAGTATTAAGGGACTACGTGGCTCAACGTTAAATAAACTTAATTAAGTTGTGATCTGTTTTATGAAAAAAAAAAAAGCTCTGTCATCAACTCCAATTCCTCTGCTGTACCATTAAAGCATTGGCTACCTCGCCTCTGACCCTGTGCTTATTAGTAAATTCCAACTTTCTGAATTGTTTATGTAGGGAAAACTGACAAAATATGAAATCTTCTAACAGTGTAAACATCTCTTATTTTCCCTGTCTCTTCAGGAGTGGCCATTAGCAGCTATGCTAAATACTGCTACAGGAAACTGACAAAAGCTGCTCTGACTGGTGCCAAGAAGGTAAGCAGCTCTGTGTCATGTTGTTGTTTCTGCCGAGATCAGGCTGGTGTCGATTTATATATTTCTTTTTATTGTAACTAAATCCAATGAAAAGAGAAAAAACAACAACATGTTTGTCCTTCTCAATACTTTATGACTTTTCTACCCTGTCTGTGACTCACGCCCACTGGTTCCAAAGACATTCATTTTTAAAAACAGCTCACAAATGTATAGCTTCATTCAAAGAAAGGCTTGGACATTTTCTAAAACATCTGGTTACTAAAGTTTTAATTAAACATTTCTCAAACTGGAGGAAATAGTGCATTTCTTTATGACTATTTTCAGTGGCGGATATATCAGGCTTTGAGTCACACAGTACTTGCCAGTAGGATCAGTCTGTTGCTTGTTTGGGTTTGGTTTGATAAATATAGATTATCACCAGACTTTTTCTTTAAAAGAAGGAAAATGAGCTCATATATCCATTATTCCTGTAGTTGTTGGGGATGACAGTGTCCCAACATGCAAATATACAAATATACATGTTTCATTGACAGTTTTGCATTTGTAAGAGGAGGTAATATACTGTATGTACACAGAGGCATTTAGACTGTCTTCAGTCTCCTGCATGCAGTGAGGATTATAAGGGAATGTTATCAATCAATCAATCAATCAATCCTCAATCAATCAATCAATCAATCAATCAATCAATTTTATTTATAAAGCCCAATATCACAAATCACAATTTGCCTCACAGGGCT
>NC_065515.1:34777049-34802985 GCF_006386435.1 Epinephelus moara
TTTTTCCCCGTTAAAGGGGTTTTTTTTGGGGAGTTTTTCCTTATCCGCTGCGAGGGTCATAAGGACAGAGGGATGTCGTATGCTGTAAAGCCCTGTGAGGCAAATTGTGATTTGTGATATTGGGCTTTATAAATAAAATTAATTGATTGATTGATTGATGTGGTCACAGGTGTGGGAATGTGTGAGAAGACGAGCAGCAGAATTCTGGATGTATTGTAGTTTCTTGAGTGTTTCTGATGATGAACCATGAAGGAGACTATTGCAGTAGTCCAGTCTAGAAGTGATGAATGCATAAATGAGAGTCTCTGCAGCTGACAAGGAGAGGGATGGATGGAGGCGGGCAAAGTTTCTGAGATGGAAGAGGGCTGTTTTAGTGATGTGTGTTGTAAAAGGAGAGGGTTTGATCAAAGATGACAACAAGGTTATGGGCATGGGGGGAGGTGAGCACAGTGGAGCCATTTAAGGAGAGGGAGAAATCATGGGTGGATTTGAGAAGAGATTTGGCATTGATGATGATGACTTCTGATTTGTCACAGTTAAGTTTAAGGAAGTTGGTTTGAAGCAAGGACTTTATTTCAGTGATGCAGTTGGTGAGGGTAGAGTGAGTGGCAGCAGTGACAGCATTGCTGGAGATGTGGAGCTGCATGTCGTTGGTGAAGCAGTGAAACTGAAGTCTGGATTATCTGACGCCGGATTTTTTGACCAAGGGGAAGACTGTACAGGATGAAAAGGAGGGGGCCGAGAACTGAAACTTGGGGAACAACATGGGAGAGCGGAGCAGTGGGGGATTTACAGTTGTTTATGCTGATAAACTGACATCTGTCAGTGAGGTAGGATTTGAGCCAGGAGAGTGCAGTGCTCTGTCAGGTTTTAAGGCAGGAGAGAATGATGGAATGGTTGATGGTGTCTAAAGCTGCGCTAAGGTCAGGTAGTATGAGCATGTTGAGATTGCTGGCATCAGAGGAGAGGAGAAGGTAATTTGTGACTTTAAGGAGGGCAGTTTCAGTGGTGTGGTGGGAACAGAAACTAGACTTGAATGAATCATAGAGGTTATTGGCAGAGAGGTGGCTTTGAGATGTAAAGCAACAGCACGTTCCAGTAGTTTTGATAGAAAGGGGTGGTTGGAAATGGGTCTGTAGTTGTTTGGAAGGAGAGGACAGTCATGAGAAGTTTTCTTTGAAAAAATAAATAATTTGTACCCTGAGTTTATCTGTCTCCCTCATGCTCAGAAACTGTACTTTCTATGTGGAACGTGAAATATTACCTGCAAAATATGTGGACTGTTGCCACACATTGAGAAAAAGTTAAGTTGTAAACGTTTCTGAGGGATTACATCTGTAAAATAATTTGTGTATTCAACCTGTATTTGGGCAGCACGGTGGTGTGGTGGTTAGCACTGTCGCCTCACAGCAAGAGGGTTGCCGGTTCGATCCCGGGTGTGGGAGCCCTTCTGTGCGGAGCTTGCATGTTCTCCCCGTGTCCGCGTGGGTTCTCTCCGGGCACTCTGGCTTCCTCCCACAGTCCAAAGACATGCAGATTGGGGACTAGGTTAATTGATAACTCTAAATTGACCGGAGGTGTGAATGTGAGCGTGAATGGTTGTTTGTCTCTATGTGTCAGCCCTGCGATAGTCTGGCGACCTGTCCAGGGTGTACCCTGCCTCTCGCCCGATGTCAGCTGGGATAGGCTCCAGCCCCCCCGTGACCCTCAAGAGGATGAAGCGGTTAGAAGATGAATGAATGAATGAACATGTATTTGTTATCTTATAACTGTCTATTTAGTTGTCCTGTATTGAACATATATAACTTATTAATATGTAATTTAGCTTTGGCAATAATGTAACTTAAACATTCATACAAATAAAGTTAATTTTAATTTGACTTTGCATATCCATGGTTATATTGTACATGTCACATATGAGTGTGTGTGTGTGTGTGTGTGTGTGTGTGTGTGTGTGTGTGTGTGTGTGTGTGTGTGTGTGTGTGTGTGTTGGCAGGCAGGCAGGCAGGCAGCAGCTTGGCTCAGAGCCTGTGTAACATGTAGTGCCAGAATCTCAGCAGCTCCCTGACAGAGATCATTTGTCACTTTTAAGACTCTACAGTGTTTGACTGGTGTTAACCTGCTAACCTCTGACAGCACAGTAATGAGCTGCGTGTCCTGTGGATGGACAAGTGTTTTTCTCACTGACATTTGAATATTCGACTGCACTGTCCTCTCCTCCTACTGCTCACCTGCCCTGCTGTATTAACATGAACTCTTGTGTGTGTGTGTGTGTGTGTGTGTGTGTGTTTGCGTGTGTTCAGGGCCTGCAGAAGCCTAGTCTGGAGGAGATCAAGCACGCCAGGAATGCCATCTTCAGTCCCTCCATGTTTGGCTCCTCCCTGGATGAGGTGATGGCGCTCCAGAAGGAGAGGTATCCGGACAGCCAGCTGCCCTGGGTGCAGACTCGCCTCTCTGAAGAGGTGCTGGGTCTCAATGGAGACCAGACAGAGGGCATCTTCAGGTGAGTGGAGAATTATTATTAAGCCTTAATTCATGACCATCATGAGTGTGAAGAACTGACGCCCTTGACTCTAACTGTTGAATCCTGCTCTACATAAAGTGTATCAATGATTTTTGGTAATGCAGTTGTCATGAATCAAAGTCAAAATAACAGAGAGGAAGTGCTGGTCTGGCAATTACTGTGGTTCCACATTGTGAAGTAACAAGAAATGATTGTTTGCACCTATATATTTTTTTTAATTTTTACTGGCTGTGTCTGCCTCTCCTGTGCTCCATTTAAACTGCGTCCCCAAGCACAAGCGATTCACAGGAAACATGATGTGGAAGACAAAAGCCAGTGTTGGACAACATTGTTGGCTGCCTTTTGTAGTCTTCTTTACTACAACAATGATGAATCCTGTCAGCACACACTTTGTTTGGCTGAGCTTTAAACTGTTGTATTGCTAGATTAGCTCTTCAAGGTTTGTTTGCTGCCTGCAGTGGTCCATACACGTCATTCCAACAAAACTACATGCAAAACTATTTTTATGCCTCCACACTGGCAATAGCTGTGGCATTATGTTTTCGGGCTGTCTGTCCGTCCATTCGCAAGTCTGTCCTATTCTCGTGACTGCGATATCTCAAGAATGCCTCAAGGGAATTTGAGTCCACTTGGACTCAACAATGACCTGATTAGATTTTGGTGGTTGAAAAGGCAGAGTTCCTGTGACCTTGTCCATCTCATTTTTGTGAACGCAATATCTCACCTTAAGGGAATGTTTTTTGGGGGTTTTTTGGCACAAAACTTTACTTGGACTCAACAGTGAACTAATTATAATTTGGTGGTCAAAGGTCACTGTGACCTTGCTTTCATCGTGTTCATCTCTCGTGAACAAGATATCTCAAGGACGCCTTAAGGGGGTTTTCTCAAATTTGGAACAAACATCCACTTGGACTCAATAATGAACTGATTATACATCTTGGTGGTCGAAGGTAAAGCTCACTGTGACCTTGCATCTGCCTCATTCTCATGAATGCAATATCTCAAGAACACCCTCAGGGAATTTCTTCAAATGTGGCACTGATGTCCACTACATGGATGAATTGATTAGAATTTAGTGGTCAAGGGTCAAGCTCATTGTGACTTCACAAAACATTTTTTTGGTCATAACTCAAGAATTCATACACTAATTATGACATAATTTTACACAAATTTCTAATAGAATAAAAATAATTAAGTGATGCCATTCAGTATCCAATGGAGGCATACAACCACAAGGTGATAATTGTAGTTCTGGTTTTGTTGTTTTATTTTTGGCCACTTGGGAGCAGTGGAAAGTTGCAAACACATTACTGACATATCAGAAACCAGGGTTTAAAGATATATAAAGAAGAGGAGACTGGGATGAAAGATGAGGGGCTGAAATGTAACCAGCCTGTAACCTTTGACTTCCAGGGTACCAGGGGACATAGATGAAGTCAATGCCCTCAAGCTGCAAGTGGATCAATGGAAGATCCCCACAGGACTGGAAGACCCACACATCCCAGGTTAACACAAACTGTTGGAGAGAACTACTGAGCACACATGAACACATTGAGATCTCTGCTGGTCTTCTGCAGACCTTGATCTGCTTTCATATAGCTGTCATGTACAGGAAGTTGGTGTCATTGACATGAGCAGAATCACTCACTGAGTCCTCACATGCAGTGTAACATTAGTGTAGCAGAGTAAATGTTCAGATGGCTTCCTTTGATTATTGAATAGGTTTTAGATGTATTTTCAAGGCGGTCTCATGCTGCCTCTGTGTCTTTGTGTCCCCAGCGTCTCTGCTGAAGCTCTGGTACAGGGAGCTGGAGGAGCCACTGATCCCTCATGAGTTTTATGAGGAGTGTATCAGTCACTATGATAACCCAGAGGCAGCTGTTAATGTGGTGCTGGGCCTGCCACACATCAACAAACTGGTGCTCTGCTACCTCATCCGCTTCCTACAGGTAACACACACAGACAGACACGCACGGTTTACACAGCCTATACTAAATCCTAAAGCAAATGTAATCAAGTCACAATCAAAATCAAATCAATCAAACAAGCACATTCCCAAAAAACACCTCTCTCCATGCATTAATATGTTTCTGACACATTTAAAGGGTGAGTTCACCCAAATTACTGTCCAAAAAACCCAAAGACGGCAGCAATCAGCAAAGCGTTCTCCGGGTCTTCTCCAGACTTTGATCCTACGATCCAACTGCTGTAGGCAGAATCTGGTCTCATCGCTGAACATAACCTTCCTCCACATGTTCAGGTTCCAGTAAACGTGTTGCAGACACCAGCGCAAACAGGCCTAGCGGTGAAGGGCAGTCATGGCAGGCCTCCTCTCTATGGGACCGGAGACTGGCTGTTCCAGATTGTCTAGGCAGAGAGCCGTCAGCTATATCGTCCTGCAAACCTTGACTGCAAATCTGTAGAAGACTGCATACGGTTCCTAAGTGCTGACAGGATGAGGAAACAGTCTTCTTGGGGATTGTCAGCACCTGGGGGTACCAGAAGCTCTAAACAAGAATCAATAGCAACAGCAAAAAGCTGTTTGGCATTGGCAGAGAGGATTTGTCAAATTTTTCATGGGTGCAACCCACATACTCAGCTCTGCTGCTCATCCCACAAATACATGTTCCTTACAAATGTGGCACCATGTAAAAGGGAAATAAACATGGTATAAGATTTATTGCCAAGATGCATTGTTACAACAAAGAAATAATCTACCATATACAAATTTCCTTACTTTTTGTGCTTAGTTTATAATCAAAATCACAATTAGTGCGATATCTATATTGCAGGAGCTGTGATAATTTGATATAAACAAAATGTATCACAGCATACCTTTATATATAAAGCACTGTGGTGGTACAGAGATGCCCTGGTCTACAAATCACATTCCAGATGTAAGGGAACATGCTTGTTTTGTACAGATCCCAGCAAAAATCACATCATTATGACATTTATATTTTTTCAGTGAAAATGAATGCAAAAAAATAACCATTCCCACAAAATCATGAGTCATATTGCTGTTTCATTATTTGCCACAATATTCACAATATAATCTTTTATGCATATCATGCACGCTAAAATTACTGTTTATTTAAACAGAGCTATGGCAATGGCAATTTTAGGGCTGTTTCTGGTTAAACAAAAAGGACCTTTCTCTTTAACAAACAGTCAAGCTCTGTAGGGATCCTTTCCTAATGATGTCAGACATTTAGAATAATAATCTGAACATGCCATAGGCAAAAACAAGCACTTCTAGTGAATGTAAATTGACGATGAGAACAAGACGCAAGTTTTGACATTGGGGTCTGTTTCCCAGCTGCTGCGCTCTCACTCAATACTGGACCAATTTTTGAAATTACGAGTGGGGCCTTATGAGCACAAAATAGGGAATGGGAAAATAGGGTCCAGGTTGAAAAATACCAAATTTACCCTTGGGCAAATACCTAAGGTTCAGATCAAAATTGCTAAAGTGGCATCTTAAACACCACAACAGGAACCATTAAAATGTCTTTAAATGTCTTAAATCTGTCTTGAGGCAACCTTTAGAATACTCTGCTGTACATTGTGTGTTCAGGTATTTGCCCAGCCTGCCAATGTGGCCATCACCAAGATGGATGTGAACAATCTGGCCATGGTCATGGCTCCCAACTGTCTGCGCTGCCAGTCCGACGACCCCAGGGTGATCTTTGAGAACACCCGCAAGGAGATGTCCTTCATCCGGGTGCTCATCCAGCGGCTGGACACCAGCTTCATGGATGGAATCCTATAGCCCCCCCACCACACACACACACACACACAGACACAAACTATCCATACTTTACCCCCAGCTTCCCCTACAATCCCTTTAACCCACTTCATGACAGGCCCCTACACACTCCCCCAGCACAGGAACATCATACATACACATTGTTGCTGCTGGGTGAATACCTTGCCTCTCCAACATGTTTACTTTTCTGGAACTAACAAAACTGCCTTGTTTTGGAGTTTGACCACTGTACATTTTGAGTTGAACCAGCTGTATTTTCTATTTCTGTAGACATAGTCCTTGAACTGACATTGACATGAGAAAAACACCACTATTGGAGTTCCAAGGTTTTCATATGCTAACAGTACTGTGTGTGCCTTCACATACATAATACCGTATACACATACAGTATGAAGGAATTAGCAGGGATCTCATCATTCAGTTGGATTCATGTTAGACTCACTGGCACACTCACACTTCAGGACCGCAAAGGTTCATTTCACATCCAAATTATTTGTTTTATATGAACTGACTGCTTTGTTTCCCCCTGCTTAAACACACACGCACCGTCACATACAAAATAGACACACATATTACACACACATATTAGTACATGCACACACTTGTATTGAAAGTCTTGCTCCAAGATTCCACCTTCTGCAGTGTACAATACCATATTAACACACAGCAAGATTTATCACCGAGGTGAATGATGCATTCATTAACATGACACACACACAGTTCTGCCACAGGTGTTCAAGACTCTCACACATAAACAATGCATTCATAGCACCAGATTTTCACAAGATATAAAGCCTAACTGCACAATTCCATCAGTATTTTAATATATCATATTAATCTGGCAAGATTTTAACGGCCCGTGTGTCACACTGCCACAACTTAGACGGAGCTGAGAACTCAACACAGAGGCTCCCGTTAGCCTCAAGATGGCAAGCTTGTGCTGTCTAAATGAGAAAACATCCAACAAGACACAACATTTAATGTGAAACATAGCTTCACCCTGTTAGTCAGGTGTTTCCTGCCAATAACCTGACTTAAAACAAGTGTAGTTGTAAAGGAAGACAGGGATAAGGTGGGAGCCCTGTTGGTCACTAAGCCATCGAGTGAGGAGAACATGAACACTAAATCACCCTGAGTTTTGTTTGGACTTCAAGGTTTTAACGCTTCCATCATGTTGGGTTCATGGACAAATAAGCATAGACTTTGCTCAAATTGTTAGTACATTCTAGAAATGTTAAAAGTATATTATGCAGGGTGTCTATTACTGTTTGCAAACACATTCGCCAGTGAAAGTTAAAGCCAACCTCAGATTCATTCTCGTTTGGCATTTTGCCTGGCTATATTTGTGTCTGTTGGATGCCTGCTGCTTACGGTCCAACACCTGCTTGCTACCTTTTTATAAAGTCATGATCTCACCTGAGTGCTGTGGGAGTACACACCCATAAACTTCCCAAACCCAGAAAACAAGAAAATCTAGACAGAAGGCAGATTCTCTGCAGATAAATACACCACAACACCATTCTACTGGGTTATAAGCAGGCCCAAAGCAGCAGTGATCTAAAATGAAAATCTGTGGAATTCTGTGCAATGTTTTTTTTTTTTGCTCGTTATGTGATAAACAATATTCATTTATGATAACAATTGTTTTTGAACAAAAATAACCTTACACAATACATTAAAACCTAAAATGACCAAAAGCAGGTTAAAAGAACTACCTGGTGAATTTTAGTAGAAACTTTGAATCAAATTTTATTTAATCAGAAATACTTCAACAAAATATATAAACATTTGTTGGAAAAGTCAATCAAACAAAATGTGGGACACATGGCCATTGAATTGGACGGTTCAATATAGAGCAGAGTGAGAGAAATTAATTTGCCAGTCTATTAACAGCAAGTCTTATTTTGGCAATTCTTCTCTACACCACTTACTTTGATTTTAAAGCTATCTGAATACAACACACAATTGTCACACACATGCACAAGGAGGTGGAGGGGACAGTGACAACATTCTGAGTTTTACTGGCAGCATCTATATTTTGAAAATCTGCGGAAAATCTGTGGAGTTCTGGGGCACTGATTCTGTATGGGCCTGCTTATAAGTGGTGATTTAGAGAAATTACTTCTGTTTGAGTCTATACATAGTTTTCTTTTAGGAAAATCCTGTATAATATATCGTTAGGTATTTAAACAAAACATACTCAACACATTATATTGTCAGAGTGGGTTGTCACAAGTTATTTCAGTCAGAGTCTTGAAAAGTAAAAAAAAAAAAAAGTACGAAATTGAGTCTTATTAGATTTTAGATTTACAAAAGTCTAGTCTATAGAAAAGTCTGATACTGTACTCTCTCTTGCCAGCTGTAGGCAGTAATGTTAGTTATAAAATATTTTTGCAGGCTGTTAAACACCTGCAGACGAAAGGTTCTATTGTTCTTACAGTGGACTGTACTGTAGCAGGCTGTCCAATCCTGTTTTATGGAGTTTCAGTCAGCACCATGACACCTGTAACAGACACTGTCATGACTGCAAGCCTTAGTATAACATGGAAGCTCATCAGCTCATAATGAGAAAGTGTTGATTTCAGAATTAATTTTTGATAAGTTGATTTATCCATTCATTTTCAAGGTGTAGCTTGTGTTGATTAATTTACATGCTAAATCTTGCTGAGAGGCAGACACTGCAGCCACCCACAAGTGACAGTTATGGTGGATGCTAAAACACAGGAACACTAAGAGAATGATCATAAGCCTACTGCTACTGCTCCTACCAAAGTGTGAAAAACTGTAGCAGACAAACCTCTGAGTGTATGAGATTAAGCTACAGTGTGTTTTTTGCTCATGAGTTAAAATGTCATTTGTAAGGAGATATGAAATTACTTTTTTCAAAAGTTCCATACTCTTGATTTTGTACACACACTACAGTAAGAGTAGTGCTATTACATTATACTGATTGTGAAATACTGTACAAACCAGCAATTGCTATAGTTATCTGGTATGCAGCACTGGAGACAGTAACCACGGTCCAGGTGGATTTTGGTGTCCATGTTCTAATCACTTAACACATGGAAGGCCAGTTTAGTTTCTCCTTACTGGCTGAACATGTGCTAACAGGAAATAAGCCAGCAACACTTGCCTTGGCTCTGGCAGATGATGGCCTGTCTTTGAATGAAACATGTAAACTGATCTCACAACAGTTTTATATTCTTTAGCATTAGATCATCTTGAGGAAATCTGGTGGTGACTGTCCACTCTGCCACAGTATTTGGTGCTGTCCAGTCACTTTGGCTGCTGACCACAGCCTCCTGAATCCATGAGCGACACATCCAGCAGTAGGGATGATAGCAGCACTGCCAATAAGGCCCCATACATAGTGTTCAAACACAGATCAGCATGCTCATTCATCCTGGGAGGGATTTGAGAAGTGCCAGTTCTCCCACAATAACCCCCCCAGGCCCATCCTCCCACCCCACCTGAGCCCACAAAGCAAGTCCACCACCATCACGGAGCCCCAACAGGCCTTTCTGCTCACTAATGATTTGTGAATGTGTCTACCTGCTTGTCTGTTTGTCTGTCTGTCATTGTTTACAAGATGTACCTGTCTCTTGCATTCATATGGTCTTTGTCTCTGAGCAAGTACTGTTGTTTAATGTATTCATTTGAGATTTTGCTGTATTTAACAGAATTTCTATGTTTTCTAACCCATTCTTTTTATATAATTTAATTTATTATATTTATTTGAGGAGATTTCCTTAATGCCTTCTCAAGATATTGTATTGTAGGCTCCAGTGTGTGTGTTTTTGTTACAGCACGAGTGTGTGTATGATAGCGTGGATGAGCAATCGACTGTAGTTTTCAGTATGGTAGGGCACATACCTGTTGATGTGTGACTGTGTCAGTCTCGCTGTACCGGTTTAATTCATTTGGAGTTTTTTGTGACACAGCTGAAATGATGATTGTGAATGGCCCATGGACACACACACACACACACACACACACACACACACACACACACACACATGGACCATCCTGGAAAAGCACTGACGTTCCACCTTAAAGGTCCAGATGACACTCAGTCTCACAAATGGCTAAATGACCCTTTTTTCTTTGTGAAGAGACTGTGATGAGTGTCGCTGTGTGTGCGATGTGCAGCTCACTCACTCTGACATACACACTCCACATAGATAACATGTACATTGACACTGTACAGACTATGTAAAAATAAGTATATAGAGTAACGAGCAGAAAAAGCACCATAAGTAACAGTGGAAATTGCTATGGACGTAAATGTAACAGGGTGGGGGGGTTGTTTAATTAATTTATTTTTTTTCTCCAAGTCTTGTTAAAGTGTAAATTTTCTTCATACTGATCGAGGTCTAAAAGTGGCAATTTAAATACATCATGTCCACCCATAATCCATTCAAAGTGATTTTAAGCCCCGATATCTGTAACTGTCAGTCGCATGTATACTCCAAAAAGAGGTGGTTTGTCTGGAGGACCAGTTTGACAGTTAAGTTCTGGGCAAACCAGGGATTTGCAGAGAAGATTCTGTGATGTGTCGCTGAGATTATGTGTTGCATTAGTCAGCCATCAGTCTACAGTAGCTGCATCACCATCTGCAGCTGAACCATGCTACAAACATTCTGTGCAAAGAGAGAGGCAGCTTTCTCTCAGACAGTAGGACCACTTGAGACCACCCACCTTTTTCTTAAGACTAAAAGTAGCTGCTACATGCAAGAAAAACATTATGCCAGCGTCCTCCTGTCTTCATAAACCCTTTTTACACCAACGTGGAACAGCTTCCGTTTCGGTTCTCGCACCTAATTTTGTTTAGAGCATTTTGACAACAACAAGAAAAAAGATTGGTTCAGACCTAAAAATGTTGGTTCCAAGCTGAAACCAAAAAATAGTTGTTTTTTTAAATTCAGCTTTTATTATAAATACAAAGTCAGATGTCATGGAGAGCAGAAATTGTCAGAAAGACAAGTGACAAGACTGAAATTGAACAGTAAGGAATAAAAAAACAAAACTAAGAGACAGCATTGAAAATCAAGTAGCAGAATATTACCAAATAGCAGGTTATAATGATGTATGGTCAGTATACTTTTCTTGTTATTCACATTCAAAAGACTTAATTAATTTTTAAAAAATCTATTTAAAAATGTTGTAACAGGGGATGATTTTGCAGATTTGGATTTGTGTATATGAAATTTCCCAAGCAGGATCAGGAGGTTTGTCTCAATGAAATTAACATTGCTTTCAAAGTAAAAAATAACACCTTTGAGACTGAACTTCACAGAGTGACTGGTATTTCTTAAAATATAATAGCAGGTTTTTTTTGTTAACCTGAAGTGCAAACCGTGATGACATCAGTGCACATGTCACATTCTACAGGTTGGAATGAGAGGATGGAGAAGACAATAACGAACATTTAGCAAGAAATCATTGGTGGTCTCATTGATAGAACAAAAGGTAACAGGCAATCAATGGGTGCCATCTTGCTACTACAATTTACTTTTATTGTGCAACGCTCTCTATTGATGACACATCCTTGATTACAGTGGTTCTGATCAAAACTGGTGAAAACAAAGCAGCAACCAAATGAAGACAATGTGGAAGTGCCAAAAACTGCAGTTCATAAAATGTCCACTTGAGGATGGATCCAAAACAGAGTCAATCCCCATAGACCTTCATGTCACTGTTAACATGTCTGACTTTACAGCAGAAATAACCATGTTTACAGTCTGGTACAAAAAACAGTTTTGGTCTCTATAACTAATTTCAATATTCATGACAACTGTCTTTGGGCAGGATCCCACACACATTTACATTTTATTAAGGCCCAAAGTTACACATATTTAAGGGCGGGGCTGTTTGAGTGACAGGCTGTCTGCGAGGCGTTGCTGCAAGCTGTAAGCCAGCTCCATCCTCTCGTCCAAATAAGGTCACTTCTGGCCCCACAAAACTAAGATGGTGATGGTCAAAGTGCCAAACTTGTCAGTCTATGGTGGAAACACAGGCTGGTTCCCTAGATAGCACCAAGGTTCCAAGAGTCCTGAACGGCTCCGGTTCAAGAACCAGAGCTCATTTGGCAGAAAAGGGGTAACAGTGGGGCTGCCAGGTTTAAACACTGTCCTAACTCTACACATCAGGCAGGTGACCCTCAGATGAGTTGGTTACTAACTAACAAGATACAATGTGTGAAGTGCACTTACAAGTCAGTAAACCGGAGTCCTCAGATAGAGGATGGGAAGCTAACATTGAGCAGACTATCCTGTACCACTGCAGCTGTCAACATGCTCAATTGATTTGAGTTTTTAATCTTCGAGAAACTTTAAAAAGGGCATAAAGTTCAGTTAAAGTCAGCCAGCTACTTGCCAGGAACTGCAAGTGGAAAATAGAAATTTGCTAAAATCTGCTGCATTACATCTCTCCATGTTTTATGTGAGGTTAACGTTCTTTGTACTTTGTCCCTGTTCAAATGAACACATGCGAGCTTATAAGACAAAATCATCAGAACAAACTTGTCCCTCATTTGACAACTGACTTCTTAATGGAGTATAAATATGGCCAAATGTTTATTTGATTTCCTGTAAAATCACAGTAAATGAGAAGCCTTGGAGATAGCCTGGCCAGGCTGAAATGTTGCGGTAGTGTGTATGAGTGTGTAAGTGGTGTGTGTTTGTGAGAGTGTCCTTGTTTTATGTACGAGATGGTTGTAGATAGACCCAACAAATCAACCGATTAGCATGCAGACATGGGGTCTTCACTCTCTACGACTTGAATTTACTAAAATATGAGAATATACAAGGAAAACAAACTGAATTTACATAAACTAATTGTGACAGTATTTAGCTTTAAAAATCCACTAAGAACAAGATTAAGGTCTTTTAATCTGTTTTTCTGATTTGTTTTTTTTCTACTTGGTTCCTACTAATGATGATTTGGTAGTCAGTGTCGATGCTGTTCGTCTAATGTAAAGAAAATGACAATGAAGAGAAGGTGTGAGATAGCTGCTGTGAAACTGCTCTTCACTTTGACGTCAGTCCTCCAGGTTTTTCAGTTGTATCTTAATGTCCACTGTCACTCACACTCTGTCCAAGGGACGACTCTGGAAGTGTAACGGACGTTGGTTTAATAAATGATTCAAATGTCAAACTAATGGGAGACTCTTTTATTTCCAACTCTGACACTGTGCACTGTGATACAAGAGAACAAATTAAAGGTTACATTTCATGAATGTAACATACATAGAAGTCATGAAATATGTCACACAACTAATTGCAAAACTAATGTACACTGATCAGCATAAATATTAAAACCACTGGCAGGTGAAGTGAGTAACATTGATCATCTTGTTACAGTGCAATGTTCTGCTGGGAAACCTTGGGTCCCGATGTTCATGTGGATGCAACTCGACACACTCCACCCACCCAAACACTTACCTCCCCTCATGGCAACGGCACTCCCCGATGCCACTGACCCCCCCCCAGCAGGACAATGTGCCATGCTGGTTAGCAATGGCCTGAGGAACATGGCAAAGAGCTTGAGGTGTTGACCGTCCAATGCCCCAGATCCCAGTCCACTGGTACATTCTTGGGATTTGCTGGTACCCTACCTCACAACCCACAAGATTCAAAGAATCTGCCACCAATGCTCCAATGCCAGATTCCACAGAACACCCACAGAGATCCTGTTTCCATGCCTATACAGGTCAGAGACAAGTGTGATCTAAGGAGGCCCCACTGTGGATCAGGGGTATATCTGGGGTACCCACATGCCTCATGAACGCTCAATCAGATCACTTCACCTGTCAGTGGTTTTAATATTTGGCTGATCAATGTATTTTCTACCATAACTGTTATCATAGAAAACCAAAATTTCAATAAATTAAGAACTTGTAAAAGCACTTCTACAGCTTCATCCACTTCTCTGCTTTTCATCTCATTGCTCAGTACAGTTTGTAAACACACACACATACTGTTTAGAATTATACTGCATCAAATGGAAAGTGGGGGTGAGTCATGCTGCAGGTGTGGTTCAAGAAACCTCTAAAACTTAATTAACACCTGTCATTGGAATCTGCGACTGTCTGAACTGAATTCAAACAGTCTTCTGTTCAAGAGAAAATGACAAACTTTACATAAAGGGCTAACTTTTAACAGCCACCTTTCACTTCATCAGGGTGTGTTTGTTCACATATTACTGATGTAGTCTGCCATCGTGTCAGTGGAATTCCATCCTTCCACCAGCAGATCACAGAATGGGCGGAGCCTCTTCAGTGCAGTGTTCCATGTGTCGGGGTCTCGATCCCCTGGGTTTTTCCTGAGGTCAAGGGTCAAGCGGTGTGGTGGATGGTGTGTCCTTAATCTCTTAGCAAATTCCAGCAGCTCAGCAGGCTGAATGAAATTGGAGCTGTTCAGGGCAAAAACGCAGCACATGCAACTTATGATATAATGTCGGTAAAAAAACATTCGATATAGACTGAATACCATGTGGATGCCACTTGACACACTCCACCCACCCAAACACGTTTACAGACCAAGAACACCCCCTTATGGCAAGAGGAATGTGAACAAGAGCTAAAGGCGTCAACTGAGCGTCAATATTAGCCAGATCTCCCTCTGATTGAGGGAGTGTACTTGGTCTGCAAGCGGTGTTTGGGTGGGTGGTGCATGTCAAGTCGCATCCATGTGAATGCCAGGACCCAAGGCTTCCCAGCAGAACATTATACTGTAATGGGATGACCAGTGGACATCTCTCATCTTTCTGTAGAGATGTGGTCAGCTGGTCATTCACTTCACTTGTCACTGGTTTTAATGTTTTGGCTGAGCACTTTATATTAGGCTATCTATATTATATCTGTTTGTATGAAACTTCCCAAAACGATCACTTTAAAAGTGCTGCCTAACCAAATGATTTGAACAGTGCATGGTTATTATAGGATTTGTGTTTTGGGTTTGGGCTATGGGTCTTGTCTTGGCGGGTCGGTCTGCTGTAGTAATTGATCATATGTGTGGGTGGTGGGGATGGTGTGGTATTGGACGTCATGGTGCCAGTTCAGGAGCAGGTCTTCATAATCAGACCTGTGCAGGACTCTGCTGACTAGCAGTAAATACAATAAAAGCATGCTAAGCTCTTCAGTCACAACAACATGTAGAGGATTTTAACTTTAACATCAGGACAGGAGCCTACGTGCTGAGTCTTTACTGTATCCCAGCTGACTTGGAAATGACTGAAATGCTATTTGACCCATTGGTACATCAGCTAATAACTAAGACTTCTTATCTAGACCACTGTCTGCAGCTCTTACCTGATGTCGAGCCGTTTCACTGAGCTTGGTGAGGATCCCGAGAACAGTTCTGCCAGCACACACACGTTTCTAGCTGTTGACACACACAGTCATATTAATACACAATTGAAACATTTGCTTTCAAAGTTACTCATGATTTAGACATACACCAATAGCACAGATAAAAGTAGTTTGAAGCTTCATTCATAACAATGACATTCAAATCCTAAATCAGCAGTGAAATGCTGCACAGCTTTCTTTTTTTTTTTTTTTGCATTTCTCTTCATCCTGCTAAACCTTGTATTCCTGCTTAGCTGCAGATAATAATTAGGTTAATCTCATATTGTGACTTCTTTACTAATTGTAGAATTTAAAGCTGTGTCAGTGTCGCGCTTGCTTGATGACAGCATTCATGCTGATACTGGAACGACTGTCCAACAGTTTGGTCCTGCCATGAATTTCAGAGCATCATGCAACAAAAGGAGCAGCCAAACATTCTGTGCAGTGTGCACTTTATATATTCCTGATCTGTTTTCCATCAACACTGATGCAAATGCTTTTGTTATAAGAGTAGCATGAGTGTCTGGTTTAGCAACAAAGACAAAGTGACTGAAGTTGTCTAGTAGTAGTGAATGTACAGTGTAGATTACAGTTTGTCCATCAATAAACACTCCAGCTCCTCAAGACCCAAGAAGTTCCTGTGTCTTGCTTCCACGTTGCTGGGCAAAAATGAACGGAGAGTCTGGGATTACAAACTGGAACAGAGTGTGTTGCTCTCTGACTCTGTCCAGAGACATATATCAATATATTTATTCAGTGCCTTTTCATTGGGCATCAACCTTGCATTTACACATGTATTGTTGAAAAAATAGACTCAAAGTATAAATAAACACTTGAGGTCGCAGTTACACCTCTGAGAAGCGGTTGAGATGTGAGCCTGCACAAAGCCAGAAAATGAGAGCGCATCTGTTTTGTAACAAAAAACCCCTAATCCAATCCAATGAATCAATTCATTCAAATTGCAGATTTTGTCCAGAGAGGTTTTTTTTAAGGGTGATGACATCGTAATTATGGCAACAGAGATTCTAAGTGTAATGGAGTTAAAAATGCACTTTATTAATTATTATTTCCAATTTGTATTTTTTTATTTAATTTATCATTTTATGATTATTTTGACTATTTGGGAATTTTATCACAATGAGTTATTTTCATTTACTATCTTTTTATCAATTTTTCCTGTGGAAATGACTTTCCTGCACTCTGCCCTTTCCGTACCTCCTGGGCTTCCGTAGCCCCTCCATTCTGCCGTCATAGTAGTGATGGGAATTCCGGCTCTTTTTAGAGATCCGGTTCTTTTGGCTCGGTTCACTAAAAAGAGCCGGCTCTTTCGGTACCCAAGTGGCTCCTCAGATTTTTGTTGCTTAAATTAATTTATTACCAAACAATAATGTAAAATCATGTGTAAAATAAATTACTAATGTAAAAAAAATACATTATATCAAATGTTTATTATTTATATGGCTTTATATACTCTACAGAGTGCTATAAAAAATAAATTCTAAAGTACAAAAAAACTTTTAACTATTTTAAACTTTTAGCTTTTTACTATTCAACACTTAACTATCTTAAACTTGTAACTATTTACAATGAAACAACATAGAGAAGTTTACAGAATCACACAACAGAATATAACTAAAACTGCAACAGCAGTTGCAGTAGACACACTGGCACCTTCATTAATAGCAGGTTCACTTGCTTGTCTTTTTTCTTCCAAGTGCACTGATGGATGAACAGTTCTCATACATGTGCCTGTGCAGGTTGTTTGGATATGAGATTTTAATCTTGCAGACTCTACACTCTGCCCTTGTATTGTCAGTGTAATTGAAATGATTCCAAATTTTACTGCTTTTCCTGCTGTATTCATTTTCTCAACTTTTTTACCTTTTCAGCATGTTGCCTCTCTCTGTAGCGCCTGCTCTCTTTCTCTCTCTGTCTCCCTCCCTCCTGTTCATGTGCTCACTGTGCTGTGTGTGTCTGTAACCCCCGCCCCTCCCCCTTCGGCTTACCGCGGACACACAGACGACACCACACATATTGACCAATCACGTGCGGCTTGAACAGAAAAAAAAAAAAAAAAAAAAAAACGAAGCGGCTCCCGATCAGGAGCCGGCTCCCGTCGTTCACTTCAAAGAGCCGGCTCTGAGAGCCGTTTTGTTCGCGATCGACACATCACTACCTCATAGTGTTGTTTGGCGTTGCTGGGGGTAAGTTGTATGAGAAAATGCTGCTGTGATTTAGTTTTATTTTCTTTGGATTTTGAGCCATTTATGTTGAAATCTTTGGTGCATATTGTTCACTGTTGCATAGTATTGTGCTACTAAGCTGTTTTGTGTTGTTTTGATACATTTTTAGATGCTTCTAGCTTCTTTTTTTGGCGCGATTTGCACTAGGGCAGTCCGCCCTGTGTCATGTAACCTACGTAGCACAACTTGCATTTCCAAGTGTAAACACTGTGCGTGTTCGCATGTTTAGGTGCAGAGGTGCAGGAGAAAAGACCAGAATGTGTTTTTATGTCTTCTGCAGGTATGTGCTTTTCTTTGTTACATTATAAATGTTGTTGTTTCTGTTTAGTCGCTCCACCCCACTCTCTGTGTTCCTTTGTCCAACAGGTGGCACTGTTTTCTTCTTGTATATGGATTTTTTTCTATGGTTTTGAGGAGATTTGTTGTAAAATTGATTGTAGGTCGAATGTTTTCCTGTTAAATTTTAAAACTCTTGATTTGTGATGTGTATAATGAGTTGGATGCATATTGTAATGTAAAACAAAAAAAATTAATGCATATGTATTTTGAGAAATTTGAGAAAAAAAAAGAAAAGAAAAGAAAAGAAATCTGGACAGTGCTGTTTGGCATTGCTGGGGGTGCAGAGCTGCAGGAGTAAAGACCAGAAGGCAAATAATGTGTTTTTATGTCTTCTGCAGGAGCGAATAAATGCAGGAAACAGTTTATTGAGTCATCCTCTTCGGTGTCCCATGCGCACACTTTTTACATAAGCCTCATTTGAAAACCACAATAGAAGCTTTGAATAAAAATAAAAAAGACCATCAGTACTGTTGGGACGGAGTGAAAACTCAGACAATTTAAAAAAAACAAAACTTTTTCTGTTAATCCCTATCCGGAGTAGACAGTTTAAATCGGCATAATTTGATATTTTGGCAAGGACAACAAGCTGTGAACACAACACAACGTTATCACCTGAAGTGTGACAGAGTAACATTAGGATCATTTGTTTTTTGTCCATCTGATAAGTGTAAATTCAATATTCACTCTCCTTTTAGATTTGATCTCCTAAAAAAAAAAAAAAAAAATGTGTCCATAGCAGTTCAAAGCTCCACTGTCTTCAACAGCTAGTCTTTAACACTATCTGTCTGCTGTTTGCTGTTGAACAGGTAGTGTACAGCGGGGTTTGCCACACATTAATTTAATTGTGGTGACCCACCATGACTAAAGCATCTGCCACCACATTTTGATTTTCTATTTTTGGAGCTGGACCATTGAACTGGTGCACCATTGGAATACCGTCTGGTTATTATTTGCTCCACAGATGGAGCAGCAAAGCAGCAGGGGCAGTGAAAGTGAGTGCACTTCAGTTTGCTTTCACTCAACAACAGCTGCTCCTCTGATCCACCGATCATGCTGGGTGTCAGCCCAGAGTCCAGCAGCGTTACTACTGATATATCCCTGAAATGAGTCTCTTAGTGGAAAGATGTGAAGGGTTTGCTTACCTAGCCGATTCTGAGCCAGGCTGAGTGTGTGGAGAGAAGGTACCGTCTTCACAGCAGCCACCAGCTGCTGCAAACTCTCCTCCTTGTTCCTCCACTTCTCAAGAAGGCGGCAGTCTTTCAGCTGCAGCTCTGAGATAGTGAGAAGAGAAGGGTAAAGAATGCCCCTCTGTTCTGGGCTCAGGGCAAGGAAATTCATAAAACATACTGAATTCAGTTTCAGACCTTCCAGTTTGAAAAGAAACGCTGAGCGTAAAGTGCTTTAAAGCTGCATTAAGCAATTTTAGCATACTGTATCTGCTTAAATGACAGCAGATTAAAATACCCTGTAATGTCAACTATGTCCTTACTCAGAGGACAAAGGCCTTAATTATTATGTCGAGAAGACACTTACATATTTGCTTATATATATGATGCTTGTAACCCTAAGTGATACTTCTGCACTGCAAGCTCTGAAAATGATCAAATTTGAGAACTTTACATTAATGCCTTATTTCTTACTTTGAGCTCCAGGTCATATTATGAACAGCAGTAAATATACAGAGCCACCGCCAAAACTACATTTCATTATGAACTGGTTTAAAGTCCCTATGTGTTGGACTCTGACAACTCAGACTCTGTTAACAATAAATAGGATTTTCCAAGGTAGTCACACTAGGTAATGACCATGTTGGCAGTGTGTGAGTGTTTTTCTTTTTGATTACTTTATTTTTGACTTCTACAATTTGACGACAATATAACAAACAGACACACTATATATAAAGCATACAGTACCATTTACAGAAAACAGCTAGACAGAGGGGGTTTGGCTTGGCTGTGGATGGCTTGATTAGCCTGCTCATTTCTAAGTTGACTTGCACATAATTTCTCTGGTTAATTTCCAAGTTCAAAATGTTTCTGTCTGGGTTTTACTAAAAGGCTGCTGACACGTTTGCAATGGATAGTATTTTACATATACTTTTTTTTTTTTAATTTTACTGGAATCAGACTGCAAGAGGAAGGATCTACAACTCTCCTTTCAATATACATAACATAACACACATGAACGGATGACCATTAAGTTCACATTTTGTAGATGATTCAAATCCGTGTTAATTTTGTTCGCGAAAACTATGATGAAAATTTTTCGTCAACCAACTACTTTCCACAAAAAAATGAGACGATGATGAGCTAAAAACAGATCTTGGCAATAAAAACTGAGGAAAAAAATGTGGCAAAAATGTTAGTGGTGGATTATTGCACATTGAAATCCAAAACACCCATGTTTGCAATTATCTTCAAATGCCGCATGAGCAACTGGCTGGCAAACTTCAGTAAATAACTTGTAAATTACCCCTTAAACCTGTCAAAAAACTGCTGGAGAAATGACAGTTTCGATGTGTGTAGAAATTATTTGTAGTTGTACAACCTGTCACCTTGATTCTAATTTTTGATACATGAATTAGCCACACTGGAGTAGTTTAAAGATTAAAAAACATATAGAAAACACAATGACTAAAAGTTGACGAAAATGTCATGAATTTTCATCGACTAAAATGTTTTGAATTTGTCAAAGTGAAAGGAGACCGGGCCGTAATCAGTTATCAAAATATCATGGTAGGTAGACTTGGTAATGCTGGGTACTAATTCAGAAGACATCAGGAGATAGTCAATCATATTGTAAGACCTAGGGACATGCATGTAAAAAAAAAGTAGATTTTTCAGTTGGATGTTACAGTTGCCAAATATCAACCATGTTTCTTGTTTTGATGAAATCATTAAGAATTTGCACTGAGGCTATGGAGGTGGTTTTGTAGACAGTCTGTCCAAGATTGGGTCTAAATTACCATTAAAATCACCTCCAATAAGGACACTGGGGCTGGAAGCTGGTATCATATCAAAAGCCTTAAAAAAAACAAAAAAAACATAAGGATTGTCAATATTTGGCATCTAGCAGCCACTTGCACATTGTACCAGCATTTGGCTGGTGGCTGGTGCTAATTTCCAACCTTAGATATTTTTACGAAAAAGAATAGCAACACCCCTTGCCTTGCAGGTAAAAGGTGCTTCAAAGATCTGAGAAAATCCAATTTGTTCTTACTGAAGACAAATGATGTCTGGCTTCAGCAATTTGAGTTGAGAGAAAGTGCAACCCCTTTTAATTACATGGCCAAGACCCTTTACATTCCATGAGACCAGTGTTAAGTTATTATTAATGCTGTTATGTATAATCCTGTCAAATACTAACTCCTTCCCGGGGCGTCGGTGGCTTAGTGGATAGAGCAGGCGCCCCATGTACTGTTGCCGCAGTGGCCCGGGTTCGAGGCCAGCCTGTGGCCCTTTGCTGCATGTCATCCCCTCTCTCTCTCTCTCCCTCCCCCTTTCACACTTGGCTGTCCTGTCCATTAAAGGCAAAATGCCCCAAAAAATATGTTAAAAAAATACTAACACCTTCCCTAAAATGATAACAAAGGCATCCACCCAAAGTGTGCGAGTGTTTTTCCACTGCATGGCTCAGTAAGGTGTTTACCTTGAAGACATTTTGGAGGTGTGTGGGTTAAGGAAAACGCAGTGAGAGCCTGTCCTCTGCAGCTTTTTGTCTAACTCTAAGACGGTTTGTTCATATTTCAATACACAAAGTGGCAGACTAGTGCATGTGCTTCTACACATACTACAACCTGAGGCCTATGTATGAAGAACACATTTCATATATGTGCACTGCAAAACAGGTGCTGACCTTGCATGCACAGCAGCATACTTGTAGTGTGGTTAGGGCCGTAACGGTACATGTATTTGTGTCGAACCATTCGGTACGCGACTTTCGGTTCGGCACAACCCTGTACCGAATTATTGGGCGCAGGATATTATTTTATTTTATTTTGTTTTATTTTAATTCCGTTTTTGCGAGCCGAACCATTTAAAATATCTAGTTCCCCGACGGACATAATTGAGTGACGGACCGAGTCCCGTAAATCTCCGCTTTCACTTTGTGCAGCGCATTCTCGCATTTTGACAACATGGCAAGTGAGCCTGACGAACCTGAAGACCCACCCGCAAACCTTAAGTCCTCCGTTTGGGAACACTTTGGTTTCAGGGTAAAATACGAAGATGGAAATAAACAAGTGGACAAGACAAAAGCAGTGTGCCGACACTGCAGAACAGCGGTCGGGTATGTACTTGGAAACACGTCTAACATGCTAACGCATCTAAAGCGACACCACCCGAGTTTGAACGTTAACCGGCACGACTAGAAAAAGCAATCTGGTGCAAACTACGATATCGTCGTCGTTTAAAAAGAAAGAGCGTTTCCCTGACCATCGCGCTAAAGAAATAACCAACGCCATTGGAGTTGAGTAAAATTGTTTAAGCTGCACTTTAGATATAAGCATGTTTTGTTTACTGCACTTTAACAAAGTGGGAAAGCTAAGTAAGTTCCTAGTAAAACTGAATCTGAGCAGGCTTTAAAGCTGACCAGCTGCACTATACTTTTTATTTTAATTGAGTAAAACTGTTAAAGCAGAAATGTATATTTATATTTTTCATTCAAAAAATGTGTTAAAAAAACAGCAGGATTTTATTTTTCACTTTTATATTTCTATTTTCATTCAAACAATGTGAAAAAGCAGGATTTTATATATATTTGTTTCATTCAAAAATTGTGTAAAAAGAGTTAACTGCTGTGGTGGTATGTTTTAATAAGGTTACCAATAAGTAAAAGATATTTAATAGTTGTCTATTTTTTTCATTACTGTACCGAAAAAAACCAAACCGTGACTTGTGTACCGAGGTACGTACCGAACCGAGATTTTTGTGTACCATTACACTCCTAAGTGTGGTGCTTCTTCCTACCTGTTGGGATCAAGTTTACATTTAGGAAAAGACTTGTAACATCTGTTGGCATTGAGAGCTCTTACCTTCCAACTTGCAGTCTCTCAGTAGACTGAGGATCTGAGGGAGACAATCAGACAGGTTCATATCCTCCAAGCTGAGACTCCTCAAGAAGTGATTTGACTCTAGAGGTTAAACACATGTCATTACAAACAGCACTTCAGAGTACATTTGGTTCAAAGTTAGACAGGTAAATTGACCAGGTTGATATGAGGGCAGGACAGACAGATATTAGCTGATTGTAGATGTACAGTATCTGTGTTTATGTCAACAAATGAGTAACAACTAACTACAGTACAGAAATGCTTAGTTTGTCCACCAGAGAGAAATTTTCAACTGTAAAATGTTCCGCTCGGTACATATCTTGGTCACACAAATAAAGATATAAATGAATAGTATAATATCTGTATCAAGATTGTTTCATGTTAATGTTTAACAAAAAAACCTCTACCAGCTGATATGTGGTTTTGACATTTTTAAACTACCCAATACCGCCATCAGTATCAGCCTAAAAAATCCTGTATCAGCCCAACTATAATTTGGTTCACATGTATCCATGTCTCAACAGGTAGTAAATGGACCTGCATTTGTATAGCGCCTTTCTAGTTATCCGACCACTCAAAGTGCTTTTTACACTACAAGTCACATTCACCCATTCACACACACCTTCATAAACTGGTGGCCGAGGCTACCATACAAGGTGCCACCTGCTACTCAGTTTTTAACTCACTCACACACCGATGGAAGCATCATCGGGAGCAATTTTGGGGTTCAGGTTCAGTATCTTGCTCAAAGATACTTCGACATGCAGACAAGAGCCGGGGATCGAATTGCTGATCTTCCAATTGGTGGACTACCCACTCAACCTCTGAGCCATTTCATAATAATCAACAAATCCAGTGAAGAGATTGAAAAACAGCTACGTGTTAGTCCATATTTTAATATTTTCTGACCTCCCGTCCCTGTCTGTGGCTCTTGTTTTCAAGTCTACCATTTCCTTCTGAAGACGTTTATCTGTCAAAACAACTCAGAAATGTAACTGGAGTGTTTTTTAATGCTTAGTTATTTGCTAAAACAGCAGGCCACTGTAGCTTTTACAAGAGAAACTCAAAGCGGAGAACAAGATTGGATTGGGAATATTTGCAGTGGTGCATTAATCAACATTTGGTGCTCTAAAGAGAATCTGGGGCAGCCGGATGGTGTATGTAGGACTGAATCTAATAAACTGCAGTGCATGTGTTCATGGTAATGAAAAAAAAATGTCACCCAGTGACACAGTGTGGCTCACTGATATGTTAATAATAGTTTCCAGACAGCAATGGAGCTCTATGGAAAACAGGAATAAGATAGATCAGGCTTGATACGCACATAACACTTAAAAAATCTAGGATATCACCAGACATATGTTCTTATGTTCATAGAACACAGGATGCCAGTTCATGACAGTTTAATGACTTTGATCCATGGCATGTTTCCCCTATCACTGCCTTTGGGGGATGGCCAGCTTCCCCTTGGTCTGAACAGGACACATTTTATTTTATTTTTTTTTAATCGCGTGCTGCTATTTTGCCCCTAAATGCACCCTTACTTGTAGTCAACCCGCCGCAGCAGCTTCCTGCTGCCAGAGTGATGGAAAATAAAGACACCACTGAGCTTCTGAATGGCTCCTTTCATTTTTAAAAAACTTCAAGTTGGTTCAGTGAGAATTTTAAAGTAATATGCACCTTGTGTATTAATTAAAATATCACCAAAGTACTTTGAGTCTGAGCTACCACCTACAAGCTGAGCATACAGGTGCAGCTCATTAGACTGATGTTAGCAGGCAACCACATCACCAAAGCCAAGGAAGGACTATTCTAGAGTGAGCGAATCGCCACAGAAGGAAGAGGATTGATTCTAAGTGTTTTTCAAAAAATTCAAAATGGCGGAAAATCTATATAACTGGAAGTTATGTGTCCTTGAAGCAAATTTGTTCCTCATGAGGAGAGATATCTCTGTGCAAAGTTTCATGTCTCTACGACATACAGGTGCTGGTCATATAATTAGAATATCATGAAAAAGTTGATTTATGTCAGTAATTCCATTCAAAAAGTGAAACTTGTATAATGTATACATTCATTACACACAGACTGATATATTTCAAGTGTTTATTTCTTTTAATTTTGATGATTATAACTGACAACTAATGAAAACCCCAAATTCAGTATCTCAGAAAATTAGAATATTGGACACCTGGTGCCACACTCTAATCAGCTAATTAACTCAAAACACCTGCAAAGGCCTTTAAATGGTCTCTCAGTCTAGTTCTGTAGGCTACACAATCATGGGGAANATTGTGAAAAGGTGCAATATTGAAGACACCTGGTGCCACACTCTAATCAGCTAATTAACTCAAAACACCTGCAAAGGCCTTTAAATGGTCTCTCAGTCTAGTTCTGTAGGCTACACAATCATGGGGAAGACTGCTGACTTGACAGTTGTCCAAAAGACAACCATTGACACCTTGCACAAGGAGGGCAAGACACAAAAGGTCATTGCTAAAGAGGCTGGCTGTTCACAGAGCTCTGTGTCCAAGCACATTAATAGAGAGGCGAAGGGAAGGAAAAGATGTGGTAGAAAAAAGTGTACAAGCAATAGGGATAACCGCACCCTGGAGAGGATTGTGAAACAAAACCCATTCAAAAATGTGGGGGACATTCACAAAGA
>NC_065515.1:34805229-34827072 GCF_006386435.1 Epinephelus moara
GATTTTGCTTGTAAATGTCTATTTGCATCACGTTTATTACGGAAAACACATTATTTGATCAATTTACATTGTGCCCCTAAAGTTCTTTGTGCGCTCCTTTCTTTTTCAACTTAGGAGCACATGTGCTCCTTGGGAAAAAAGTTAGCATCAAGCCCTAAAATATATATATATATGTATATATATACACTTTTATTTTTTTTTGAGCCGTGACGTCACGTAGGTTTACATTTCCAAAGGTTTATGACAAAATCACTTGACAGCACTGACTACCTTGTGCGCACAGTGAGAGAGGAGAGGGAGGAACGCTGTGCTGCTGCCAGAGGAGCCACTGAATGAGTTCCCTCTGAGCAGTGAGTCGCCTGAGAAGTCAGGGGCTGCTCATAAAACATTCAGGACACCACAGTTTATTCTACACCAGTGAAGCTGCTCGTCTCTTTGAAACCACCACGGAGTGTGAAATAATTTTTCTTTCAGCCATGCTCGTTGTTGCCGCGGGTAAGAGTTTGACATCAATGTGCCAACAAGTCGAAATATCGCGAGTATCACAATATGATTTTTTTGCTCATATCATATTCAAAATCATACGGGTATTATCATGGATGAGGTATGGCACACCCCTAATCAAGTAAGAATTGCTTTACCCCATTAATATGGACTTCAAAACTGTTTTGAAATGCAAAATAATGGAATTTTAAAGGTGCTGTATGTAAGAATGTGACCAAAACGGTTACTGCACTCAAATTCAAAATACTGCCGCGAGTCGGTTTTCCAGCGGACCATTCGAGCAAGTCCGGCTTCTCTGCTGCTAACGCTGCTGCCGGGATACAGCTGAGGAGGAGCCGGCTGCTAATGCTGTGTACCGGGACAGTGCTAATGCTGCTTGCCGTGCTGCTTGTAGCTCAGTCGTAACTGTAACTGATGCTGAGACTCTACTGACTGCGTGACTGGTAGACGGCGGTGGGTGGCCAAAACACAAATTCAAAACATAAACATGATTTCCGGACCGTAAATTTTTTTTTAAATGCGAATATTCTGGCTGTACTATTGTTGTCGGTGAGATCAGTATGTTATATGAACATTATTCCTTAGTCTCTGTGACACATTAGGATGATTTTACGACTATTTGCTTTAGATTTCTTACATATAGCTCCTTTAAACATGCAATTAAAAATGTGATTAATAGTGATGTAAGAAAGTGTAAGAAATTAATCGTTTGACAGCCCTAGTTCTTTTATTTTGGGGTTAACTGTCCTTGAACTATCAAACTGTTGTGAACCCCTAACAGTGACATCAGACTTACCTAAGAGAGTGGTTAGGAGTTGACTCTGAGAGGTGCCAGCTGGTAATCTCATCCCGGCTACGTGAAGTGAGGTGAGATGTGGAGAGCGTCTCAGCACAGATGTGACGAGGTGCAGATCTGTTTGTTGGAGCTCAGATACTTTGATTACTAGCTTCTCCAGGGACAGCTCTGTTGGGAGTTAGGAAAGACACTAAACTGCTTTAGTATTAGTAGTATCACTATCAAGAAGTCAGTATCATTCTGCTATATTGATCCATTTTGAACAAGTTAGTTTAGTTTAAATTACATTGTATTTATTTAGCTGACCCTTTTATTCAAAGCAACTTACAATAAGTGCATTCAACCATGTGGATACAACCAAAACTAGCAGATTTAATACAACTCTTAATTTACTTCTATCCACCTTATTCCTAGCCCCCATGATACCTTGCATGAATTATGGGCGCAACTTCACCGCTGAACCGGAACCAGCGTTTTTCCAGTGGTGATGATACACTAAACCTCGTCCCTAGGAACATGTGGAACACACCACCTATTACACCTCAAACAGGATAATGTGATCATACCTCTGCCAGCTCTAACAGCCATCTCAAAGCATTTGGTTGTTTTTCTTTTTAAGCAAGCTTGTTAGCGATTAGCTTGCCTTGCTATGTTAACATATTGTTAAATTTAACAGAGCCTGAGCTATCTTACAGTAAACATCTAGTCCTTTTAAAAGATGATTTATGATTTCTAATGATTCATTAACAGATGTTTACACATTTGGCATAACATGACTCAGTATTAATCTTAGCTCCATGTAAAGTGAACAAACGTGATGTTTTCCAGCTAATGCTCTGCTCCTCTGCCTTAACAATGCAGTTTTACACATTTTTATAATTGCTGATTTATTAAATCGGAATTCTACAGTTAAACATGATGTCAAATTTAGCAGCAGACTGCAGTAATGTCAATAGTATAAAGTAGTAGTAAAATCAATAACTCTAGGCAACAACTTTATATGATATGTACACTTTCTCAGCCTAGATGACTAACATTAAACACATAATTCAAAGTACACTGCTCAGTGTATTTTATAACAGGAAATTTTCTAATGTAACTTGAGAATGCAGTCAGATAGGTAAAGACAGCGATATCATGTATTGACGTTAAGTGACAGAGCTGTCATTCTGGGTGTCATTCTCTTCCACAAATTTTAATTAAATACTAATCCACTATCTCTCGTTTTAATATTTCTTCTGTCATTCTAAGCGTGTAAAAGCGCAGTGTATCCATTACAGTAGGTTGTGCATGAAAATACGTCCCGGATTGATTCTGTATGGGGACAGTGCTTTTTATCGTTGAATACATGACGATCTGATATTATATGGGAAAGGTGGCAATCTTTTCGTCTCTGTAGGCCGATAATGGAAACTGTACCGTTGTTATGGGAACAATCCCTTTGTGTTCTGGGTGCATGTTCATCACACTGTTGTTGAAGCCACATATTTAGTTCAGTTTGGTTGTTAACAATACAAATGCAGACAGCACTACAGGTACCAGAGCTCCGCAAGGACATTTTAGAACATGCTTATTCAATATCAGTTAAAAATCTGTTAAAAAGCAAAGCAATATTTGCTAACTGAAGGTGAATTACTTTTGATAAGAACTGCCCTTGGTGGTTAGGCACCAAGATTAACCACTATGACCAACTATAGACAGTTAATGTGACTGACTCATAGATGTATTAAGAGAACTGAATACAGCACTGAAGGCGGGACCTCATTCATTCCTATGAAATTGCTCAGTGGTATAGAAGTACCCAGATGATCAGCACTACTTCCGTATCATTGGGCCCATAGCACAGGCGCACTAGAGACTTGCACCAGCTGAACCAGCAACTTCCGGTATAGCGCTCCACTCACTTGAATGGGGACACAAAGATTGAATCTTGCGACTCCTCTAAACTTCCCAATTGTTAGCGGACCAAATGGATGAGGTGGATTACTTAGGCCTTATTCTGTCTGTAAACTGTGATGGATGTTTACAATGGACATCTTGCGTAAGAATTTCACTGTTTGCCTGAAGGCCCAGACACACCAAAGCAACTTCAGACAACTAGCAGCAATGAAGGCCCCATGCTGTTTTGCCTCATATCGCCTGTGTCTTGGCCTGTGTGAGCGGAAATAACTCCACACCAGCAGACGGCGGTAGTCTGCATTTATCATTCATGAAGGGAAACCGAAAGAACGTCTTGGCGCTAGTTAGCCTGTTGGCACATTAACAACATAATCCAGTGTTGGAAGAACAGAGCATATTTTCTGTATGCCAGTGACAAATAACATAATCCATCAGGAAACATTTCTGCTGAAGAGCTCAATGGCTAAAGAAAAATAATCTTACCTTATGTAACAAGTTTGTTTTGGTCTCACTCCCTCTTGACTTTGTTTACTTTTTTTGTTTGATTCTCTTCTTATGCACTGAGCTGAACTGCTAATCAGAGAGATTTCATTCACCGATGGGCTCCGCTGTCACCAACGCCAAAATAAACATGCTGAATTGCACAAAAAACAGCTGATGGGGGCCGACAGGGTTTGAGGAGGGGCAATGGTGCAAGACACACTGGGACAACTAGGGTGACGGATGCTCACCAACTGTCCAAAATTAACCGATGGCTGACTGTTGGCTTGGTGCGTCAGGGCCTTTAAATTTTTCTTCCAAATAAGTTTGTCGTTTGTTTCTTGACCCATCTGACTTCTTTTCAGTGATGTCACTGTGCTCCCAGATCTCAACTATTAAGTTGGTGAGTACAAAGTTATTTAGCGCAAACACAATTAAGATTCAGCGACAATTTTGATTATCAATGAGTCATTTAAGTAATCTTTTAAGCCAAACATGCCAAACATCTGCTAGTTCCAGCTTCTCCTGTGTACTGTCTTTCTCAGTTTTATCTCTATCTTTGGGTCGATGACTGCTGCTTGGATAACATAAAGCAATTACAGATGTCACCTTGGAAAAACTGTATAATCCAACCTTTCATGGTGGTTCAACACTTGTTTTGTGTTTCAACAGGTATAATACACTTTCAGTCCTGCTCACTTAAAGTTTTAGTTCACTTTGATAGAGGCTTCACAGCACCTGACATGTCTGACCCTGCAGGCCTGGGATCATGTTCAAAGAGGCCTGGTACCCACATCACAGTCTGGATCTCCACGTGCAAGGACGTTATGTTGGGGCTTGCATCCAGCAAGATCTCTGTGAGACTGGTCTGGGGCAGGATGCTGATGCTCAGATCAGTGAGAGAGCTGCGGGAGCTGTCAGACAGCTGCTTCAGGGCTCTGGCCAGGCCCAACACAACCGAGCACCAGAAGGTCCCTACACAAACCATACATACAAGTATCAATATAGACATAATATACATATACTACATAAATATCCATATAAATATAATATGTACCTATACACACACACACACACACATACACATACACATATATAAAAATATAGGATACTACACACTGCTTACATCCATATAATATGTAATATACTACATACATATCTACATAAATACAATATCTATCTATACAATATCTAACATCTATACAACTATATATCAAATACTAATCAATCTAATCAACAATCCTCTATTTCAGTTTTGTCAACTGGTTAAATGGATTCAATACAGCAGTACTGTCTACTGTTTTTTAGGTCCCCGTTTTGTTTGTTTGCCCACAGTTGACACATATTCCTGCCAATGGTTTCACACTATTCCACTCATCTACAGGAAGCTATGTAGCAATGCACCAGCAAAGGCAGCTAGGAAGAAGACTGCAAGCTAGAAAACATGGATAGAATCAATGCTGGATTTAAAATACTTCCAAAAATAAGCTCTGCAAATGTTCTACGAGCAAAGAAAGGTATTTAACACCTCAAGCCCTGTTTCCACCTAGCAGTCCTGTACAGTTCAGTTCACTTCAGTACACATTTTTTATGTTTCCACCGTGAAAAGTTGTGGATGGTTCCAACGGAACCATTCCTTACCATCCCCATTTTTGGTCACCCCTCTGTTGGGGTACCTAACACACAGACCTGGTACTATAAGGTGGACTTAGAAACACTGCAGTTCATTGACTGGATACACACAGGGCACCTATTATTGTCATCTGTTGCCAGTGCTAAATGAAATTCATAGACTTCAATTTGTTTTGCTGATAGTGTGGAGGCACTGATTCATGGTACAAAGACCATAACAAGCCCTGAACACCCCCACCCCTGAACTTACTGGCACATTAATTAGCAAACTTACCAAAGCTGTGAAGAATTAGAGAGCGAAGGCAGAAAAATGTGGGCAGGGCAGAGTTCAGCACTCTCAGGGAGTTGGTCCCACACTGCCCTATCTCCAGACACTCAATCTGTCCCTGTGGACAAGGCCCTGCTGAGAAATCATCACTCGGTGTGAAGGTTTGACAGAGAACCTGCGGGTCCATAGCAGAGTTTACTTTTCCAGATTCCTCCTCCTCCGCAGACAGTGAATCCAACTTGAAGCGTTTGCAGGGAGTGACTTGATCATCCTGATCTTCTGAAGCCCTGGTCTCAAGACATGGACTGCAACTGGCACCGTCTGCACTGGCTGAGGCTGCTTGTGAAAAACAGCCTGCCTTTTTGCTATGCATTAGGTTCTTCAGCTCAGGGTTTATATACTGAGATCCCCTGCCATGTAGGAGCCAGGCCAGAACTATGGGACAATGCGTATGTACAACAATTTTTTTAGCCACCCCGTGGTCTAGCAGGCGATGGAGGACATACAACGCAATTTGTATTTTCCTCTTTGATAGATCAATGTTGTGTGATACATTTACACTCCAGATACGCCTCTCTAAAAGGTTCAGAAGAGGGCACTGCTCAGCAATAAACCTGTCAAATGGTGTGGTGAGTAAAAACTGTCTGACACATTTAGCTGCAGCCAACAAGAAGGACGGGGTGTTTAAATTTGTGATGTTTCTGTTGACATAAAGATTCTTATAGCCATACAATACAAGAGGAAAAAGCACTCTCATAACTTCATGTTTGGCATCTTCTTCTGTGTTGAAGTCTATTGCCTGAAACGTAACAAAGGACACATATCACATTTGAGTTCCAAATATTACTATATGAGATTGTTCATTGTTAAAGAAGATGCTGCACATACGCGGTTAGCTCCAGGCAGTTGCTGGAGGATTCCGATCCATCCTGAGTGAGTTGATATCCCTGAGACAAGGTTAACAAAACGGATAAATGGAAACTTAATCATGACTTCCTCTGATCAAAACAAAGGTACCGTCTCTATGAACAAAGAAAAAATAGAAAATGCTATCTTTGCACTTCAACTGCAGTTCTTACCTCTCTGGTTTAGGGGAGGCTGGAGCTCATCAAGCTGACATACAGTCAGATGAGGAAGAAGATCCTGAATGAGAGGTGTTGGAAGATCTATGAGATGACAGATTGGTTAATGTTAGGACATTCCAACAGTGGAAAACTGTTAATAATTGCCCTCATCACAGGTGATCAGCAAGAACAACAAAAAAATCACTATATGTAAGGGACTGTTGGTTATTTATGAGTGGGGAGGGGCTGCTGCAAAAAGGGGGAGGCATATCACTGGAGAGGGACTTATGTTTTTTTTTATTATTTTGGCTTAGAGTAGGGCATACAAATTTAACATGGCATGTTTTCTTTAAAAATTGCCATAATTAACACTAGTGGCAGTGGAGGTTTCTGTGAAGTGCTGTAAAGTTTAGTTGACTCAAAACACACCCAAAACACACATTAAACACAGATTAACCATGGCTTGATACAGACAATTTGAAAAACAAGTACACAAATTGGCTTCACTACAACTCGCAGCATTCACAGACAAACACTTGTGTTAATCCGGACACATTTTCCCCATATATGGGGCATTCTACCGAATGTGTGCAAAGTTAGACTGGAAATATTTTGAAATTTTGTATGTTTTATTTCCAAAACTTTGTCCCTATATATATTGTACCATATGTAAAGGTCACATATCTAGTAAAATGACTGTAAATTTTTATATTGTATTGTGTTTTTTTTACTGAATGTTTTCACAATTAATATAAAAATTAATATTTTAACAAATTTCAAAGTTCAAATTATAGAATTCTTCAAAATCTAAATGCAGTCTTTCTTTGTAAAATGCATAACGCTGATCAGATTTATTTCAAAGTTAATAATTGATGAAACAGAACATAAATGTAACCGATTAGCATCATAATACTTTAGCTGATAACTCAATATACTTTATTTTTTACAACCGCCCAGTGTTTCGGTAGTGACTGCACTGTTTCGGTAGTGACTGTCCTGTTTCAGTAGTGACCATTATTCAGTTTTTAAGGTTGCATCATATTTCCTCAAATGTTTTTAGAGGTTAAGTTGTTAAACCTCCTGGGCAAGGATGAAAGAAGCCATATATGTGAAATTGGAAAAACCATCTCTCAATAGAGGAGGAGGTCTGCGACACCACCTATCCCCCACCTATAATGCTGTCCTTTCATCCTTGCCCAGGAGGTTTAACAACTTAACCTCTAAAAACAATGGTCGTTCACAAATGGCCTCATGTGACTCTAACGACTCCAATTGCAGCGTTGCAGCAGGAGTTTCAACGACTGTCGTTGACACACCATTGGAGCACTAATGAACCAGTGACATCATTGGCCTTGTGAAGACCTCCCCAGAGGTTAAATACCTGGGTGCTTCCACACCAGTTTGTCAGACTAGTTCCAGCCTAGTCAGACAAGCATGAACTGATAAAGCCTCTTGGATAAGAGGTGAAACGTCTTCTAAGACAAAACCAAGTCCAGTTGCGTTCGATTCAGTTGCCTTGAGATAACTATGACCTGGATAAATGAGAATATCCACAGGCATTAAGGAACAGCACTTTGCACAAAATCGGTAGAATGACCCATTATACAAAATGCTACCGCCATTAGCACAAGCCTAATGCTAGTGCTTTGGCACTGACAATAATCCATGTTAAAAACCAGACAGAAAGTCAGTGGTCTGTTAATGTTAAAATGTGACCTGTACAGTATACAAGATATCATATTAAACTCATAGTTATGTCAAGGGTTGCAGCGGTATACTGGTTTTAAGGTATAGCCTAACATTATCTTGATATTAGAACTGATGGCGATCATAGCGTGTACATTTGCTATCTATGATATTAAAAAATGCAACAGGATGGAGAATTTCAACTTTATTTAAGTTATTTTCAAAAGGGAGACTTTTTAGACATACTTCCATCAACGAAAAGGTTTCAAGAAAGGTTGCTAGTTATGCCGTGAAAATCACATACCGTTGCAAGGCTAGTTATGTTAATTTCTGTACAACGCTAAGATGAAAAAAAAAAACAGTCAAATTCCATGTAACGTTACTTGGATATTCAAGTTGATTCTGACTTAAGAGATTTTACAAGAAACTTATTTCGGAAGCTGTTTTGAGTCATTCACTGAACAATATGTCCACAACTTGTAAATGACTGAATGGAGTTCAGTGTAGCTGGCTGTCTTCACTTATGGTGTGTGTCGCTACCGTAAATGATAACATTAGCTTCTACTGGCATAACGTCGATGGTCAGTTTAACAGCCGGGGTTATGTTCATGCTCTTCAAGGCTAATTACCGTTGACTGTAGAGGAACATAACTTACCGAGAACAGCCTCAGTGCACAGGGCAGCGAAGTGTTTCCTGACAGCTTGGAAACATATCTCCTTTAGACATATCTCCTCTGGATTTCTTTGGTGTGTTTTGGGAGCATTGTCGCACATTGTTCAGCACTAATCTGTGTATCTTTACTAACGTCATTAATTACAATGCATAACCAACTAAGAGGAAGCAGCGACAGTTTCTTTCGCATCACGCCAAAGCCAACGGCTGGTCTAACGTGTAGATCCATGGTCCAATCAAATGTGCTCTCCGTCTGTGGTCTTCTTCTCTTATTTAAAGGCGAATGGAGAACCAACGTGTACAGGTGCATACCGCCACCCATTGCACCGGGGTGTGTAACATCATTTTTTTCAAGCAACAATCTTACAGCCTCAGGAAGTATCTGGTGTATTGCAGAAAATAGTACAGTTACACTCAAGTTATTGTTAGGGACTATGCCTTATTTATCAGAGTAAGGGGGTGGCTGGGGTGTGACTTTAGTGTTTTAATATATCATGACCCTTTCTGGAGCTACAAATATTTTTTCCTTAAGCCTCCTTGAGTGACTTCAGGAAAATGCATGACTCTCCCTCCACCATAAACAACCATATATGACCATTTTTGACTATGATAAATGGTGTTTTTTTTTTTTAAGGAAACATATTTTTCAAACCCACTTGGTTTTGGGGTTCCAGTGGTATTTAAAATGAATGCAAAGTATGACAGTTTAGACTTGAATGCCCCTCTCCTAAGCCAAATAAAAAATAATAATAATAATTTAAAAAAACATGACTCAGTACTTAAAAAATTATGTGAAGTCTCTCCCCCATTTTGAACCTCCTCCCCTCTCATGAGTAAGAACAGTCCCTTACTTCAGGACCATTTCTCAAATGGTTGTGTGGTTGCTTTGAAGTGCAAGTGCCTTCTGGAGAGGGACTGAGACTCTGAATTAAGATTCCTTTAGTGATAACTTACAACAGCAGATTAAATGTGCTGTCTTGAAAACCCTTACTTAAGACTTATAAATAGGCTATCTATGCCTGCAGAGCCGATGGCCCATTAGAAAGTTATAAAGCAATTTATTAATGAATTAAGGGCCGTCCACACCAAGAAAGATAACTGTAACGTTAACTATAACGATAACAATGGCAGCATCCACACCAATGAACGATATCGTTGTGTTGCTAGGTTACGCCAAACAGGCACTGCTCGTTGCGGTCGGCAGGGGAGCAGAGTGATGGATAAAATGGATATTGATGACCTGTTATTGCTGTATGTTGCGAGAAAGAAAAAGAAAACCAATTTACCGCTTGCTCCACCTGTCTGTCTGTATGCTCCATCTGTCAGGAGACAAACATGAATGAAGACGTGCAGTTTATTGTGTTTCACCGGCGACGAGCTGTCATTACGAACGACAATTACGCACGGCTGCGCGCTCTTTATAACTCACTGTGTGAACCTATGTTGCATAATAAAGATTTGCCCCACTCAGTAACTTCATCCTGGCGCCGGGCTTGCCTTAACCTCAATCACTGCGTGATTAGTATATAAAAGTAGAAAAAGAAATAAAATTGCGGGCGGTAATGGTCAGAAATTCAGCGGGAGTGGGCAGGAGCGGGTTGAAGAAAACAGTCCCACGCAGAGCTCTAGCGCACAGGTTGAATTTTATGAATGGAGGGGAAAAGAGGAGACGTATTCCCCTGCAAAATGTATTTTATTGCAGTTATTTACCCGGTATTTGCGAAACAAAATCACTGAAGTTAAAGTTCTGTCACAAAACTATATTGTTACGGATATTTGCACATTTTTAAGTGGGTATATAAAAAATCCTGGAGCTTTCTTAGTGGTACATGACGTGATGAACGTCTCGACCTGTCATTTCGGATGGATTTTGATTGGCTATCAGTGTTTCTATCGTTCATCAAATCGCTCTGAAAGTGATCCAAACGATATCGTCCACCACTATCGTTGTCGTTATAGTTGTAGTGTGGACGCTGCCGAACACTTGAGTTTAGAACAATTTTTAAAACTGTATATTTATAGTTATATTTATAGTTATAGTTCTTGGTGTGGACGGCCCTTTACAGCTGTATTGTTACCAAAAGTTTGTTTTTATTAAAGGATTATAAGGGATCAAAAATAGGTCTAAATGATATAGCCTACTAAGCATTAAGTAGTTATGTATTCTTTTCAAAAAGCTAGGTGTAGCCTTTTCATACCAGGGCAAAACTAAAAAAAACATAACAAAATGCTATATTACTGCTGTACAGATTGTGAAGAGAGCATGTGATTACCACTACTTGGGAGTGCAAACACAATCAATAGAATGGGTCCAGTCAATTCTAGCTGTTCCTATTAAGAGATAATAGGTCAGGCCCACCAGTTTGGCTGTCAGAGTGAAATGTGGTTTGCTCATGAGTGCACATGACTTAAAAAATGTAAAGTCAATATAGCTGTTTGAATAGAAACTTGATATGTTGAATCCTAGTTGGTCCCTAACTGGAGCTATGGCACTCAAGCCAGTTGAGTCTCTATAAAAAAGCGATAAAAATCCTTGACAAAAAGCAATTAACATATCATCATTGTGCCATCCTTCCAAAGTACAAGCTACTAAACTTTGAAAATTTCAGCGTGGTTTGTTTCATATAAAGTCTTACATGGGCTGGCTCCACCGCCACTGTCCGAACATATTATACAAATGACAATCGATAACTCCTCAGCTCGAACTACTAGAGCCACTGTTAGAGGTGACTGCAAGGTTCCACTGAGACGTACCTCCGTTGGTCAAAATGCTCTGTCTTTCAGAGGAAGCACCCAATGGAACTCATTACCACCCTCAATCAGAGAAAGCTCCAGCCTTGCTATTTTCAAGGGTCACTTAAAAGTGTGGCTCAGAAATAATCAAATATGTAATCATGGGTAGTATATTCTTCACTCAAATATCAGCATGTAGCACTTCATGGGCATAGTGCAATATCACCTGCACTTAGCACTTTATGAAATGTGACCGTTGGTCTATATTTATATTAATCTATCAGCACTAGCACTTATAGCGGAAATACTTGAAATATGTGGTCTATGGGCATTGTGCAATAACTCTGACATTGAATTCTATATGGACTCAATTACTGTCGTCGTTGTTTATTGTATTTTTTTTTTTTTTATCCACATACAGTATCTCACATAAGTGAGTACACCCCTCTCATTTTTGGAAATATTTCATTATATCTTTTCATGGGACAACACTATAGAAATGACACTTTTATATAACTTAAAGTAGTCAGTGTACAGCTTGTATAGTAGTATAGATTTACCTTCCTCTGAAAATTACTCAAAACACAGCCATCAACATCTAAACAGCTGGCAACATAAGTGAGTACACCCCACAGTGAACATGTCCAAATTGTGCCTAAAGTGTCAATATTTTGTGCGCCAACCATTATTATCTAGCACTGCCTTAACCCTTTTGGCATGGAATTCACCAGAGCCCATGCAGCCCCAAACCATGATGCTGCCACCACTATATTTGACTGTAGGCAAGGGACAGTTGTCTTGGTGCTCTTCCAGCATGTGTGGCACCTTGGTGAAGAGCACCAAGACAACTGTAAATTGTTCTGAGTAATTTTCAGAGGAAGGTAAATCTATAGTACTATACAAGCGGTACACTGACTACTTTAAGTTATATCAAAGTGTCATTTCTATAGTGTTGTCCCATGAAAAGATATAATGAAATATTTGCAAAAATGGGAGGGGTGTACTCACTTATGTGAGATACTGTACGTCATTATGGGCATCATGCAATAACCACAGCACATAGCACTTTATTTGGACTCAGTTTCATACACTGGACTGGACAGACATTCACCTCAATGGCCCCGGTTTTTGATGTTTGTACACCATGTTGTTATGTTTTATCTTGTACAGTATGTATTTTTTCTCCTTCTGTCCTCGGTGAGCTAATGTATTCACTCACATTTTTCTTTTTTCCTTTCTTCTAACGTTTTTTACTACTCTGTAAGATCAACCTGCCAAGGGACTACGCATGAAATTAGCCTGGGGCTATAATCCAGCATATTTACATACAAATGTTCATTAATGTGCACTGTCCCTTCTAACTTAAACAAAAAATAAATAAATAAATAAATAAATCCCAGCTCACTTTGTGTTTCATTGGCATTAATGTGTAGATGGCTGATGTCAGACACTGATAACAGTAAATGAAGCTGCACTTATATAGCACTTTTCTACCTTAACAGCAAAAGCACTTTACAATTTTGCCTCTTGCACACATACGCAGGGAAGCAAATTGGGGTTCAGTGTCTTGCTTAAGGGCACTTTAACATGTAGGCAGGAGGAGGCTGGATCGGAACACAAACCCTGCAATTAATGGACAACCTGTTTTACCTCCTGACAACAGCAACCACCCATCAACTATTGTAGAATTACTTTGTGATATTTATAGCATTCAATGAACTGTGTTCGATGAACTTGTGCAGTAGCAATGAAACATGGAAAAACCCTACCATGCTTTAACATTTACATTGGATTTTAAAAATCATCTACCAGCATTAGTGAGGTTGAAGAGCTGACAGGTGCTTCATACACATACATAAAATCCTACTTCCAATGTCTTGTCTTTTTATGATTTCTGAAATATTTAAAAGGTGCAGTGTGTAAGATTTAGGTCCTGATCACGCAGGTTGCAAACTGTGAGGGGCACGACACTGCATTTTTTTTCTCCAAAATATTGAAAACCACTAGTGGGAAAAAAGGGGGGGAAAAAACAAAACAAAAAAAACAGCTTGCTGCGCTGTTTTATTGCTGCCAGGCAACCACGGACTCACCTCCTTATTCCAACCTCCCTGTGTAATCAATCTACCATTTTTTTTTTATTTATTTATTTGACAGTAATTAATATCTAGTTTAAGTTGTCTAGTTAAAATGGACAGGCAGAGCGTACTTGCTGTAGCTCTGGTTGAGGATAAGAGGCTGTCAGTAAATAGTTTGTTGGGCACAGAGAAAGGGAGATCTGTGTGGGTACATGAGACCCTAAAAAAAGAAGAAGAATGGATTAAGGGGAGTAGCACCAGTTGGTCCAGGAGCTTCGCCTTGATAATGGCCGTTTCCAGGCATATTTTTGTGGTCAGTGGTCATTGTTAGGTTTTTAACAGGAACCAAATTTCCGCAGGGGTCTCTTCCTCTCCAAAACAAATTAAACCTGTGATTTAAACCAGTAAAAACAACAGATTCAGGTTACAGTGTAACTCTGATGCTGTTTGGCATCTTGGAGACGGGTGGCTCACCTAACACATGCTAGTGTGTGCTCACCATATTTTCTCTGATAACTTCACATATGCTAACCTTTTGGTGATCCAGATGTTTAAGAAGTTTTTACCATAAGCTGAATTATCTGCAGAGGTCTCCTTTCCAAAACAAATGGAACGGGTGATTTAAGCTGGTAAAAACACTGAGTAAAGCAGTTTAATGTTACGATCACTGTATCTCTGACACAGTTCCACTCGACAGAGACAGGCTGCTTGCCTAGCCCCTACTAATGTGTGCTCACCTTTTTTCTCCCTTAACTTTGAATCCAGACATTCAAGAGGTTTTAGTGGGAGCTGAATTAGCCACAACAAACAGACCCAGTGATTTAAACCAGTAAAAACACTGATGAAAGCAGTTTCTGACACCATTTGTTGCAGATGGGCTTCTAACTATGGTGGCCGATGCAAAAACACCAATGGCCTTCTCTTAAGCTAGTGGTTTCCCCCTCTGGGCTACTGTAGAAACATGGTGGTGCAACATGGCAATCTCCATAAACTAGGACACGCTCCCACTGCTCATTCTAAGGTAAAGAAAACACAATGATTTTTATTTTAAGGTAATTATTCACTAAAGAAAACATACTTATTATACTATGTTCCATTTCTGCCAATTTATCCCCCTAAATCCTACACACTGGACCTTTAAAACATTTTAATACCGATTAAGGGCCTTATTTTTTGATGAATAAATTCAATCCCTTTTAACCCTTTTTAGAATCTGCAGGAACCCTGTAACACTGGCATCACCAGTCACCACTATGAGGTACTTGAATGTGCTGGTATTTGTGTGCATTGTGCTATCCAAATGTGCAAGATGGAAAATACATGTCAATCCAGCTGCTTTCAGACTGCTGTGGGGAAACTAAACCTTCAAACATCTTACAGTCAGCTGTGAGTCAGACAGGTGAGAATCAGCTCTTACTGTAGCACAGACAACAGTTCCCCCTTCCCTCCACACAACAGTGAGCTTGCACATGTGCAACGAAACCATAGTTTGACGGGTACATTAAGATGACTGGTCACAACTGAAAAATCCATTACCAGTGTCAACACTTTTTGCCCAAAGAAGGTGCTGCATTCATGATGGAGAGCCTACTAGTCATTCTTCTTTATTTTTTGGGGTTTAATAAAAAAAAAAAAAAATCCAACAGAAAAACTGAACAACAAATAAATATCAGGATATATAGTACACGTGGTGGTGTGATAGAAAGTCTCTTGAGTTTCTCATGCTATAACACACCCTTCTGGTCCTCGTGAGAGCGTTGGTGAAAGACAAAGGAGACAGCAGCATCCCAGGAGGCTTTTAACACTTGGTCCCTCAGGCCTTTCTTGTCGAAACAGTGGTTCCACTGGGAGAGGTTACTGGTACAGTCAGACTCATCTGCTGGAGGCCGAACCTCCCTGCCATTCACACAGCGGCGACAGCGAAACCTAGCAATACCATAAGAGGGAGGAAGAGGGGCTAATGAAATACATTATGATCATACATTGTCCATGGTTCCCACAAATTTTTACCATTGAATTTTCACAACTTTTCCACAACATTTTACCCCATTTAAAATGGGTAGGTCTATAACAATACAGCCATAACTTATTTAACACACACTTCCTTTCACCTGTTGACGAGCAGGTTTCATCATTAGCGTGATCAACAGCCTGGAAATTGATATACAAGGCTTCCTGTTCCGCTCTGTTTGTGGGCAAATTTCATTTACAAAAGTGTTACATAAGAGCTGAAAAAACTGTTACAGTGTGGAACTCAAGTCCTGCTGTCAGAAATACATTTTCAAACACATTTATTCATGTTAGAAGACCAATCTGTTGTTGAGAATACTTTTTAAACCTTGGGTCTTTAACAGGGGTCTGGGACCCCTATGGGGCCTCAGAGTTCCTTCCTTCCTTCCTTCCTTCCTTCCTTTGTTTGTGAAGCCCATCTTTTATGTTTTTCATGCTCTTTATCATCTACATGTGTTTCTTGTAAGTATACAATATGTGCGTTCTGCGTTTAATTGGGTTAAGTATACCATCAAAATTGAAGGAAACTATCCTGAGCACTTCAGATGTCATCTCATCTATAGGGATACATAAACTGCCAAAAACAATTTGCAACTAGCCCTCTCTCTGGTGGAACACAGGAATAATGACATGAATTGGTATAAGTATCATCATTCAACAAAAACATAATTAGTCTAACTAGAGCTTCCAAAGTAACACGTTGTTCTGCACCTCGCAATTCTTCATCTATTTTGTTCATTTCTGTCATATTTTTCAAACTTCTTTCTCTTGTTTCCATTGTTATCCTGCTATCTAACTGCTTTTGTTATTACATGGGGTTTAATTGCTGGTTAGCAGTAAAATACAAGGCTTCCCTCTTGACACACGTTTTAAAACAGCACAGAGAATAGACAGGCATGATAAAAGTAGTCAGGCTGTACTCATCACTAAAAAATAAAGACTACAATTTGCTTCTATAGCATCTTTGCAGTGTTGCCAAGACTTGTTCATCTGAGTGATGGCTGCTGGAACAAAGCAGTTTTTATACCGCTTTGTTGTATGCCTTAGGACTATCAACCTTCGTCCAGAAAGCTGAAGTTCACTGTGCAAAGGCTGGAAGTCATTTAAAATTGAGCCTGTTATCTGCTGTCTGGTGTACAGGGGACACTGAGTCAAGCTGTGACTCACAAATCAACTTTCTAGACCATATAGCTATTTGACTCAGAGAGTTTCTGCTGTTCAAAGATAGGTTTCCAAACCATGACAAGAAAGAAGAAGATAAGATCAATTCAATGAAATTACAATAGAATAAGGTCATCATTGTTCTGTAAATGTGGAAACAGGACAGCTTCCTCAAACATAACGAGCTGGTGCCCCTTTTTACACGCAGCTTCCCAATTTGCTTCAAAATTCTGTTATGAGTCAATGACTCTCCCAATATATTTCCAAGATTGCACATTTTCCACTGTCTGACTCCTATTGAAGTAACTTTCACTTCTACTTAAAAGATTTCACTTATGTTAACCCTATGGGCCCTAGGCATTTTTGGGGTATTTTTACTGCCTTTACTTTTAAGCTCATACCACAGTCATTCTAAAGGCTACATACACATGCTATATCTTGTTGTTTTTTTTTCAGGACAATCTCATTTCATGTCCTACTATGTGCCTGTATTTTATATTAATTTTTATATCAATGAAAAAAACAAATCTGTGTTACTAAATTCTTACATTTTTACATGTATCTCAGCATAGCAAGTTGGAAAATGACATATTCTGCCATATCTGAAGAGGGGAGACTCTCTGGAATCTGGCAATATAAGAACCATGATGGTGGGACATTCTGTCACTTCACAGCTGTCCAAAACATGTGGTTTGTGCCAGGCGGACATGATTGCCAGTATTTTTTCATTATTGCAAGAAATTCCATTGACTCATTCACAAGTCAAAAATGTGTTTTATCTGAAAGAAACATGCAATATTTACATCTAAGATCATAGAAAAATAGTCAACCAAGTGCAATGATGTCCTCCAAGATAATATTTGCCACTTTGTTTGCAGTAAACAAAGTTTGTTGTTGTTTTTCAGTTTCAGTTAAATATTGGGGGGGCATTTTGGGCATTGGTGGGGGGGACACATGTCCCCATCAATGTATATGGTGACTACGGCCCTGTCATGCATGCATAATTGGGCTACAGTTGTCTGGGTGCGCAAAGGTGAAGTGGCTGGTCTTGTCACACAAAGTTTGACGGAGTGTCAACTGGACAATATGGAGATATTTGCATCTTGAAAGCCGGACTACAAATGTGGATAGACAGGGAGAAACACATACAAGCCTAAGACGTGGTAAGATACGATATTCCTCACTATATGAAGTGACTGATAACAAGATCTGTATAATGGATTGTAAAGAAATTCATCAGGTTTTTATTTTGTAGACAATTGATATGGATTTATAGCGTGATGCGATGACAGCACAATGATGTGTGTGGTATCATTGGAAAGCCCTGCTCCTGCGCTTTCATGTGATATGCGTGGCATTTCTGTGCAAGCCTGCATTCGCGAGTAATCCATCCAAGAGTAATTTGTGTGCAGAGCTGTATGAAAGCTCTGTTATACATAATTTTAGTGTAACTTTATCATTTGCTTGGTCTTGTCGGACAGCTATGATTCAGCTGTTTCAAGTGATATGCGTGGCTTCTCGCTATGACGCACGGTCGCGGAGAAAATCCACAGAGAAGAACAGGTGTGAATTTGGACGCACTATGCTAAATAAAACTAAATTGGGGGGGAAAAGAAGTTTGTACTGTATCAGAGATACCCGGTGTAAAAGAGAGTATGATCTGCTTAGATGACACTGAGCATTGAAGTTCCCACGCATTTTCATGGACAAAATTCCAAACTTTTCCATATATATATATATATATATATATATATATATATATATATATATATATATTTTTTTTTTTTTTTTTTTTTCAAATTTCTTGCCTCACTTGCCCAGCGTTTTCAACCATATCAGATTCAAACTCTAGTCAAAAATAATTCAAACTTGCAGGTATACATGACTGGGAGAAAAAGAATGCAGGGAGAAAATGGAGAAAGGTGCATGATGGTCAGCCAAATTTGTCTCATGGAAAGTTATCCGTGGAAGATTACTGCAACTATTTCATTACACATAAAAATCCATTACTTTTCCAAAACATCCAATTAGGCCTGTAATAAGTGATACGTCGGTTAATTGCACGGTAAATGAAAAGGGAGACGGTAACTTTTTCGGCCGCGATTAATTGCAATATTCATGCGTGTTTGTTTTCCTCATCTCTCTCCACCAAAGAGACTGGACGACAAGAGCGTTCACAGCCGTGCATCGTCTGGCAGCCAGGTGAGTTGGTTCATTAGCGTAATGAATAGAGGGAAAGCTCTTGTCATCGAGTGTCTTTGTCTCTGTGGGGGAGGCGGGGCTATGGGCCACACACACACACACACACACACACACACACACACACACACACACACACACACACACACAGTGCAATCTTCGTGAGGGGGAGACAAGGCGGAGGAAAAAAAAAGAGAGTTGAGCGTAAGAGAAAGACATGGAACTTGTTCCTAAACCAAATACCACGGCCCCTGTGTGGGAGTGTCTTGGATTTAAACCAAATGACAGAGGGGAGCCCAGTAATTTGGACGAGCCTGTATGCTGGGTTTGTTCTAAAGCCATCTCAACAAAAAGAGCGAATACGACCAACTTAACTGCACACCTGAGAGTGAGAAACTGAGAGTCTGTTTTTTTTTTGTATTTATTTATTTATTTTGAGTTTTTTTTTTTTTTTTTACGTGTTATTTCGGATATTTAAATTTTCTTTTTTTACATTCCTAAATATTCTTGTTAAATAAATGTTTATTTCTCTTTAAAAGGGTGTACTTGCATCATTATGCCTTTATTATCATTATATAAGTTTAAAACATGGTCTAAAAACAGCAGAATTACAACCATAATAAAAATGGTCTTAACAGCACAATATTACGCAATATTGTCACTTATCACAATAATTTCTGACGCAATTAATCGCCCAGCAAAATTTGTTATCGTGACAGGCCTACATTCAATGACTTTTTACTAATTCCATGACTTAACTTACCCTGGGAAAAGTTACTGTAAAATTCCATGACTTCCCAGGTTTTCCATGACCATGTGAGCCCTGGGGCCTTTGTGTTGTCTGTATGACTTTTAATATTATGACATTGTACAATATACTGTATATGAAGAAAACAAGCATTTCTCACCATAATGAAGTGTTTATTCTTGATTATGTGGTAGTTAGTCTTTGCTAGCCATGCCATTTGGCAATGGCAGTTCAGTTCTCAGAGCGAGCAGCATAAATGACTTGTGAGAGTAATTTGTTTTTTTACCTGTCATGTGTGTCGCTGGTGGTCTCCTCATTGAGAGTGAAGAGTTCTCGGAGTTCACCCAGAGAGAAGTGACGCTCTACATCTTGCTCTTCATCCACCACACAGCTGCTCAGGGCTTTCTTATGGGCCTGCCTTTGCAGGATCTTCTCCTCAATCGTCCCAGTCTATCAGCACACAAACACACGTCAAATGACGAAACTATGCAGACCAGCTGTCTGCAGCTTCCTGCTGCTCTGACAAATCTATTATGAAGTCCTGAATTTTGCTGAACAACTAAATCAGTAGGAAACTACAACTGCAGCCTGTAAAGTTGCACTAACAGTTTACATCCATGTCTGTGAGGACATGGATGCTTCACACACATCCTCCCCCGACAGCACAGAAGACCTATACAATCAGCACGGTTTCAAGGTGGACACCATAAAATTTGTGTCACCAATTCAGTATCTGACAAAATGTCTCCCCTTCTGGTCCTGAGATATGACACTGAGCAATGGCCAGAAAAGTACTTTTGCAGAACATTATAATGTCACAGTGAAGTTGACATTTGACCCTTTGGATCTAAAATGTCATCACTTCATAATTCTATCCTATTGGTAATTTGTGTAAAGTTTTGTCATAATTTTTGTCTGAATTCCTGAGTTACAGCCCAAACCATTTTTTGTGAGGTCTTTGACCTTCAGCCACCAAATTCTTTTCAGTTCATTCTTGGGTCCAAGTGGATGTTTGTGCCAAATTTGAGAAAATTCCCTAAAAGCCCTCTTGAGATATTACCTTCACAAAATGAGATATTTGCAAGGTTACACTGACTCTGACTTTTGACCAGTTCATCACTGAGTCCAACCCCAAAGGAAAAAAAAATCAGTTCATTGCTGAGTCCAACTGGATGTTTGTGCTAAATCAGAGGAAATTCCAATTTCAAGATGTTCTCAAGATAACGGGTTCACAAGAATGGGATGTATGAGTGTATAGACGGACGACGCAAATACATAATGCCTCTGGCCACAGCCAGGGCAGAGGCATTAAAAACTTATTTTCCTATCTAGACATTAAGCAGTGGTGATGATCTGCTTTATGTCTGCACCTCATGAGCTGTGAACTGACCGACAACAGTCTGTAGATGTAGCAGGTCTTCTTCTGGCCATCTCTCCACACCCTTGCCATCGCCTGCTCGTCATTGGCTGGGTTCCAGTCAGGATCAAACATAACCAAGCGATTAGCACCAATAAGATTCAGGCCACATCCACCAGCCTTGCTGCTCAGCATAAATATGAACTCTGGATTCTGAGAAACAGATGGATTCAGATGTTGTTCAACTGCTTTTCAAAGTGAACAGTGAGTATGATTTAAAACAGAATTTCCAACTCACAGATGGACTATTGAATCTTTCTACGATCTTGGCCCTTTTCTTGATAGACATTGTGCCATCCAGTCGAACATAGAGGTATCTGTAAAGACCAACAGAAAGGTTGTTGCTCACTTTAACTGACAAACTATATATATACATACAGTGGTGTGAAAAAGTGTTTGCCCCCTTCCTGATTTCTTACTTTTTTGCACGTTTTCCACACTTAAATGTTTCAGATCATCAAACAAATTTAAACATTAGTCAAAGATAACACAAGTAAA
>NC_065515.1:34829088-34831138 GCF_006386435.1 Epinephelus moara
ATATACACACACATATATATATATATATATATATATATATATATATATATATAAAAAGACATAATTAAATGGCAGTTTGCCAAAAAAAAACCTTCTGGATCTGCACAGCTTTTCAAAGAGGTCCAGTGTCTGAGTGTAGTTGGAGACAAGCACCACCTTGTCACTGGTTGTAGTCCTCGTTATCGCCAGAATGTAGTCAAGAACCAGCATTTTCCCTGGAACAAAGGAAACAATTTCTTGAACAAACAGTTCATGTTAGAGAACTGCAACACAATAATCTAGGCAACAGAAAAAAGATTTTATGACAAACATTCACAAAATGAGCATTCATTTGGAATTGTGGATGAGTCCACCTGAAAATATTTTAACCCTCCTTTTAGCTCTATTTTTGGTCTCCACCAACTCCAGAGAAAAATATCTCTCTTTAGCTGCTAAATGCTCCACTATGTTCACCAGCTAGTCTCTAACAGCTCATTGGTGTCAGGTAGAAAGTGTACAGAGGTTTGTCAGAAGTTTTTTTTACTGTAAACATCTGCCTTTCTGCTGCAGGAAACAAGACTGATGAGAGCCCTGAGACTGAACCAAAATCTGAAAGTTTCACAAGCTGAAGGACAATAAAAAGCTCCATAGCGCTGAGGAGAACTGCAGAGTTAGTGGTAATTGTCACACCTTTCACATACAACTAGTCAAGTGATCCATAAGAATACTGACTGTAGCCACGTTTACCATCTAATTCTTAACCATATTTCACCACATTCTTTACAAGCTGTTTGTTTGTGTTTGTAAGTCAGACAGGAAGGAGTCTTTAGTAGGAAAACAAGTATATGTTGTTCAGAATATGTGACTGTTGTGTAACAGGCTACTGTCTGGCTGTTAGTCAGTGTGACTGTCTGCTTGTGACAGGATGCTGACATTACTGCTTCAGGCAAATGCGGTTTAAAACAAAACCATTGGATTGTCTGTATGGAAACATGTTTTCCATTTACCCAGATGGAGAATTAAGGGTATTACGATAAATTAATGCAAAGGCAAGGGACATTATAATGAAACCAAAACATATTAAATACAGATTTCTTTCATTTGGTTTCTGATTTTTTTTTCTCAAAGGAGAACACAGGACGAGAGATTTACGAGCCAATATGTATGCTGTAGCAAACAAAAAATAAATGCAGACACATACAGCAACATGCAGGTGCAGCCAGCCCAGCTACCAAAACATGCCTTGAGTAATGGTTGGTAAAAATAATGGACTAAACATACAAAACTATTGTTAGTTGCTACGGTTAGTTTGTTGTTTTTTTAAACCTTTGGCAGGTTGTGTATGAATCAAACTTTATCCACATGTAATGTCCCACACAGAGACAGAGCCATCCATCAATAAAACGGTATGAAAACGGGTTTGTCCCTCAGCTCCCCATCCCAACTGACTACAGAATTATTGATAACCTCTACTTAAATTAATGTAATAATGATACAAGCAGTAACAATTTTCCAAGCCATTAATGAGGTAGACTCACAAGTCAGTCTTAAGACGCTTTGCTTAAAACTAAAGACTGATGACTTTCTCCCTGATTTTGTGTTTAGATGGGCGGATACAATTTCAGAGTTTAAAAAAACTCCCTACATTGCAGAACCAATAGTAAATCCGCAGGGCGGTCCTTCGGTGGCTCGCTGAACTCTTGTGCTTGTAAACATAGTCCCACTAGAAACACGTGTAGTGGTACAAAATGGCTCAGCCGTGCTTGCAGAAAACGGCGTCAAAGTTAGGGGATGTTTGTCGCGTTTGCGGCGACGCATTCTTGCCAACTAAAAGAAACAAACATAATCTTTTACAAGGCCATGACTCATCCGTCCGGCCGGACTATAGAGGGAATCGCCTTGTTGTTTACAAATACGTCCGGGTAGAAAACCAGCAGAGCTTTTAGCTAAATATATAGCCTATATATCACATTTTTCACATCGCTGTATCACCGTTTAGACGAATCCGATGTTTGTAAAGTCTATAAACACAATGATTGAACAAACATTACTATTTCTGTGTGCACGTTTA
>NC_065515.1:34831264-34910042 GCF_006386435.1 Epinephelus moara
TGTTGCCGGCCGTTTTCGCCGGTGTGTTAAACACACTTTAGAAAGGAGTGTCCCCAGACTATCAGAAGGCGGAGATCTCTGATTGTCTGGTGGCGAGACTATTAATGAGGTGGCCCATCTTAAGATGTTCAGATGATGCAGAAAGCAAATCAGCAGGAGCCATCATGCTGTATATCTGTATTACTTTTTTAACACCATCAGAGGTGTGCTTTGACATGTTCTCACCAGAGAGCTGAGGTTCCACAGCTTTAGTGCAGTAGCCAGGTGGAAACAGATCCAGCGCCCCCTCAAAGCCCTCCTCACCTTCTACACACTTGTCATAGATGAGAGCTGGGTCTGGGACACAGAGCAGTGGTTAGTTATTCATACCAAGCAGCAGATGATTCTAAATAAGCATATATAAAGCCGATGCCTTAAAAGACAACTAGTTTAAAATCCTCAACATAAGTTTCCCTGTTATATTTGGTTTCAGCACTTACGATTGCACAGTTTCTTGAGTGATGTGATGGAAGACAGGGAGGAGACACTTATTTTGCCCTCTTGTAATGTCTCAATGGGTTTGGCCTGCCTTAGGAAGCGCTTATAGAGCTCTGACTGTAGAGGAGTCAACCTGCAGGGAAACAGTCCGAGACAAACATATCTTGAATATTAAACTATTTTGATACCAGTACCAATACCAGTCCCCTTAAAGTGATACCAAAACTAGAAGAGTACTTCATTCTATACCCATAATGCTAATGGAGTGGCGTATAGTATAGCCGTACTTTATAACATTTTGGTAGCATCTCTGCATGCTGAACTGCCAAATCTGTCAAATACACCGTGCTCATCTTCACCACACCACAAACTGTGTGGTTTGTTGCTGCTGCTGTATGAGTGTAAAGCTCTGCGCCGCCAAGGCACAGTTGGTTGGAGTCCGCACACATACAATGACAGGCCTAACTGTTAACATCAAACGGTTAATGTTACCTAACAGTTATTAACAGATTTAACGACAGAGTCAATATATTTTGATGTCGGGAACAGGATTTTGTTGGGACAGTTTAACGGCTCTGCATTGAACGTTAGCTGCTGCTGCTGTGTTAGCTGTGCTAACGGGGAAGATTTTCAACTGACTGATTGCAAGGGAGAGAGTGGCTCCATCAGCAGCAACAGAAAGTTTGCTGATCTGTCGGGGAGTTGGGACAATCCAAGATTAAACTGCAGGCGCAAAAACAATGAAACTATGTATCGTTTGACTGGAGATGTTTCCATACTACTTGGTAGTGGGTTATTTTACTCAGTACATCTTAAAAGGTATCGAGTACCAATACACAGCCCTACTAGAAACCAAATAAGTCAACCTACCTGCAACACACAACCTGCTCGATTTTCACAGGAAGATATTTAGACAAGATATCAGACGTTCTCCTTATCAAGCACCTGTTGACACAAAATGGAGAATATTGCGGAATTTAACTTAAGAGACAGTTAAATACAATTTAAACATTTTACACTCAGTGTTGTCTGAAGACAAAGTAGGTTAAGCAACAAATATGGTGCAAAACACAAAATATGAGATATGTATGCACAATGCTGTCAGCATCATTTCTGAATACATGACCAACTGTATGCAGTGTTTTATGATTTTTCTTCTATCTCCTCTTTTATTTTTTCTCTTTAATTATTTTTAACTAATGTTATTTATATCACATTATACAACAGTTAGTTCCGGCCCTGCAATCTGATTGGTCGAGAGACAGTAAAACCGTGATGATATTGGAGTACAACATCATGATTATTTCACTGTGTATGTATCACTCCGCCTCACAGCTGATTGCAATCAACAATCAAATCAAAACTGACGGTTAGTGTCAGTTAGGTCAGCAGTTGCGTTGTAGGATAATTAATTCATCCACTGTCAAACAGCCAAAAATATGGATTTATTTCCTAAAATAAGTTTTGAATTGAACTATGAATGGTCATCAGAGGAAGATGAGGGAGAGGAGAAGCTGAATCCATCTGAGCACACATCCAGGTTTGTCAGTGTTTCATAAGCGGAGCTCAATGACTTGGAGAAAAGCAACATACTGTCAGATCAGAAGGCAGAGTCGGCTGTGCCTGTGAAGCGACAGTCCACCATGCAGTCACCACAGACTTATTTCACCGGCTGCACAATTAATGGAAATGTGCAGATAAATGTGTATAAAGAGTAAGTGCCTGGCGCACCATGTCTGCGTTACATAGCAACGGTGACAGCGGAGTCCTGAGGGAACTATTTTTGTTGGCGGAAGACAAATAAAATGCTTAAATTATCTATTTTGTCCTCATTTTTCAACATTTCTTAATCAGCCTTGCTTATTTAACTGTTGAACTGTTGTATAAAAGCAATATCACACTCGAGCTCGTGATGTTGTACTGTGATATCGTCACGGCTGTGATTCGGTCGTAGGCACGAGGCCGCAGGCCGATATCACAGTACAACATCACTCCCTCTCGTGTGATATTGCTTAATTGACTGATGGAAGAGTTTACAAAAATTATCTAGAGGAAGGCTGCATAATATTCATTCTAGAATTTCACCCTAAAACAGTACATTTTACATATTTGTTATAGCATTTTTTCTATGTTATTATTATACTGTTTACATTCTATATTCATGTTCTTGAATTTTACAGTACTTTGCCTTTATTTTCATTTCCTCTTAGTATGTTTAGTGTATGCACCAAACACTAAGGCAAATTCTTTGGTTTAAGTTATTTTATCCCAACACTTTTGTTTTTGCTCCCATTTTTCACAAATTTAAGTTAAAGATCCAAGACTTTCATGCACTCAACAGATGTATTTCTGTTAAATTTTGGTCACAAAATTGTTAAAAATCCATGTTATTGCTTCTTTTCCCAGATATTCCATTCACCTGACAGGTGTGGCATCTCAAGATGCTGATTAACAGCATCATTAGTGCACAGGTGTGCCTTGGACTGGTCACAATAAAAGGACACTCTACAATGTGCAGTTTGATCAAACAACACAATGAATGTTTATTTCAGTATCATAAGACGTCACGTCTCTAATGTCGTTTCTATGACTTTGACAGTAGATCCAACTGGCCTCACAACTGCAGACCACAGTAACCGCATCAGCTCAGGACCTCCACATCCAGCATCTTCACTTGTTTCTTTTTGTGTTTTCGCCTCTGTTAAGTGTAATTATTGGTCACCTGTTGACAATGCTGATAAGCTCCTTGAGTTTCTCCTCTCCAATCTGTCTGTCTTTGTCACTGGCATCTGCATCTCGACCCTTGAGGATGGGAAGCTCAAATCGCCTTTTAAACTCCTGAGCTGTACCTGCCATCGAGGTGAAAAAAATAAATAAATAAACAGGGGTCAGGACAAACAGCAGAAATAACCCAGATGTGTGTGTGTGTGTGTGTGTGTGTGTGTGTGTGTGTGTGTGTGTGGAGTTACTTACCAAGGATTCCAGCATTAACAAAGTGGACCAAGCTGAAGTACTCCAGCAGGTCATTCTGGATGGGAGTGCCTGATATCAGCACTCTCCTCTGGGCACTCATGGCATTTAGGGCCTGGTATGTCTGGTTGTCAGAGTTCTTCAGCCGATGACCCTACACCACAAACAACTATATTGTTAAATCATTGGATAAACAGTCCTGGACAACTCTGAAGTATAATGGATAAGATGAAATACCTCATCACAGATGACCAGTCCAACTTTGCCCTTATGCAGAACCTCAGCATGCAGTCGAAATGTCTCATATGAAATGATCAGGATCGGCGTCGGTACTCTCAAACCATGCTGAGAGATGAAGTTCACTAGAAATCACAGAAAACAGACAAATTAATAAGCAGACAACTGATCAACTCCAATGTTTCCAAAAAGATAAATTTTTCATTGAAGGAAAGTTCACCTGAAAACAAAATCAACACTACTAAACCAAATATTGTCCAAGTAGCCTGCGCGTCTGGCCACAACTTAATGTTTGGCGGTGTATTTCTTTATGATTCTATTGGATAACTTGCCAGATGTAAATGACATGCAGCAATGTTACCATTAGAGTTACAATGACTGTAAATTGCAGAAAAAAACTTGGGCAACTAGAAGGCCAACAGTAACAAAGTGGAGTCAGGTTTTTGTTTCAGACTGTTCAAGACATGTTTCTGGAGATATAATTTTGCATCGATGTGAACACTTATACGGTCATTCTATGACATTCAAATCTATCCAGCTTTAAAAATAAAGGTGGGTAGATTTCAGTGTCTTGGTTCTGCTTGAGGTTTCGGTCTGTTTCTCTGTCAGTGTTGCACATTAGAGGAAAAATAATTTAATTAAAAAAATAACAATAATATAAAAGTGCTTGCTCTTGTTGGAAATGCTTTAAAATTGTTGGGTCTCTGTAAAATAAAAGAGCATGGTCTAGACATACTATCTATGATGACTCCTACTGATTTTTAAGACTGACATTTAGACTATTTTCACAGAGTCCACTGACAGGAACACCACTGACTGCAAGCATTTTTCGTTCAAGATCAAGGAAGGTCAGACAACTTTGTGGTCACAGATTGTGAAGAATTTGCTTGTATAATAAAGATTTTCAGATAAAATCAATAGATCTATCTAAGGACAGGACTGAGAAATATGTGGCAAGGTGGGGAGACTACTTGGAGTACACTGCTAATGTGGACAGATCGTGAAGTAAAGCGCATACCACGTTAATAATTCTCACATACACACTCTTTATGTGCCTGAAAACTAATTAGCTGCTTGAATATTAAATTGTAGTGTATATTAACGTAGGAATCTAAATATGATTTAAATGTGTGTACTAATATATATATATATATATATATATATATATATATATATATATATATATATATANNNNTATTTAAGTAGATATATATATATGATTTATATGTGTGTACTTATATATATATATATATATATATATATATATATATATATATATATATATAAATAATGAGTTTAAAGTTCACTCTCCACCAACACTTTGGTCAGTGACAAGGTATCAAACGACCAGATTTCCATAAACTACCTAATTGTCTGTCGATCTCATTCTTTGAACCTCCGTCTATGGCCACTGGTGTAACGCGTGCTCCCAGCCACTTTCCTACTTCGTTGTACCAATTGCGAACCAGACTGGAGGGTGAAACCACAATGGCCTTGTCTATCTCTGGCTTAGCATCAGGGCTTTGGCGCAGCAGGGTCCACATGAGGGTGATACACTGCAAAGTCTTCCCCAGGCCCATCTCATCAGCCATGATGCAGCCGTAGGATTCTGAGATGCGTCTTCCTGTCACACACTCCCACAGGAACTTCACCCCCTTAAGAAATTACACACATTCATTTTTATTTAAAAAAAAAAAAAGGTAAAAAAATAAAATAAAATAAAAAATCAAACTACCTGGAGCTTTCAGTTGCATCTCATGGTCTACCGCAGATCTCACAGATGAGAACTGGGAGAAGTGAATGAAAGCTCCAGAAAAAGCTAGTCAGTGGACCTTTACTTAGGTTAGTTTTGTCAATCTACTGTTTCCAAGGTCATGAATAAAATTCTCAATTCATATTTAAGTTTCTGACAACAAACAATGTAAGACCGCTTCATTAATGTAAGATTCTACATCTCTACTATTAACATTATTGTTATGATAAATGCAATTTTTATTATTATTTTATTTTTTATTTCAGTCAGTAAAGTATATAAAAAAGGAATCTTGGATTTACCTCTCTCTGATGGGGTCTGAGCACTTTTCCTAAAACTGGATCCACGACAACATGGACTGGTAGTTTGTCTCTAGAAAGGACAAAGAACAGTCACACATTTATTTTTATGACAAGAACTCCCAGCACCAGCAGTGATATAGCAATGCCAGTAAAGGCAATTGAGTACTTTCTCAAAGCTGTGGAAGGCACAGTTTATGTCTACAAATCAATATGTCTAATCAGAATGAATGATTAAAAGGGGAACTAAATTAAGAATTCCAATATGTTATTTCCATGGCAAAGGAAAATTCAACTGGTATTTGTAAACATGAGCTACTCTCTCTCAAAGCCTAAAACCAGAGAAGTAAGTCTCAAACTTATGAAGTCATAGGGCAGGCATGTCCAAAGTCCAGCCCAGGGGCCAATTGTGGCCTGCAGCTTGTTGTTCAAAATCTATTATATGTGACCCACCACACAATATTGGTTAATACAGAAGATCACTCTGCATTTTGTCTGTTCACCTCACAATGGCAGGACTAGCATACAGTTTATAGACATGCACCAAGCAGGAACTACGCAGGCAAACTAATGTGTTTTAATAAACACATTGCTAGGTAGCAGACATGGCCACAGCAAAGAAACTGAAAGTCCACAGCAAGGGCCGCTGTTTTCAGGAGTGGTGAAAAGTTGAATACTTTTTAACTGTAAGATCAAACGTACACCATTTTCTGTATCTATGTCTGTTCACCCAACTAAATTATCTGTATCCATATCAATACTCGGTGGGGGTGGGGCCTGAACTGAAAGTGGGTGTGGTTTAAACCGGCCGTTTGTGTTTTAAGCCTACTTGTTGCTTAAAGTTGCTTTATTTTATCAATTGGAAGCTATTAACAAAACAGCCTCGGCACTGAGCTTCAAAACATTCTTAATCACAAGATACTGGAGGTATTTTTAACGTCTGTTTTTAATCAAAGTTGTTATTGTTTAATAGCTTCAGATCAATGTTTTTGAGTAAGATAGCTATTTTAAGAATAAAACACAAACATAAACTTGAATGAATAAACTTCGACACAGGCATGCAGTAAGTACAAAGTAAAAGTACAAACTAGAGCTCTTACATAACCTTTTCTTGCTTGTGTGATGTTTTTCTACACTATAAAATACAATGTTTATTAATTATTAGGTGTGTGTGAATGTGTGTGCCTGTGTGTGAGAGAGAGAGAGAGAGAGAGATGAAGAGAGAGAGGGAGAGGGTGCAGTCAAACATGTGGGCTATGTAACAGCTCAATAAGTCCTAATATTTAAAGGCTGTAGAAAATAACACCACAATTTGTAATATTTATTACACCATTATTATTATTATTATTATTACAATTATTTATGAGCCAAAGAAAAAAGCGTCAGGCCAGCCATATTAAAAAAATAAAAATGACAATAAAAATAATAGGTCCAATGCTGTATGTTAAGCAAATGTGTGTGTGTTTGTTTGTGTGTTTGTGTAGGGTCAGGTAATTAGATCTTTACTCCAGTGTTATTTTAATTCTTTAACTGATGGTGTGAAGCTGGGTGATTATACAGACACAGCTTGTGTAGATGACCAAACATAGACATGCATTCAGCCTTGTGACTGTATTCTTCTCAAAAGCACACTGCTGGCTGAATTTTGAACTAAGGTTGCGGCCGAAGGAGGGAAAAAACAGGAAGCAGTGAGCAATGCGAGCTGCTACTGCATCGCGTCTTCTACGAGCCAAGTTTTCCAACTAACTTAGCTGACTTTGGATATTTTCAACAAGAAGAGGCAGGAGTGAGCCGATAGAGGAAAACTTAACCATAAGCGATGTAGATTAAAGCAGTAAGAGTCATCACTGTTACTCAATGGCTGCCTGTGATGATGGCAAGACTGTATGTGTGTGGGGATGTGTATGACGGCCGGGTGAAAACAGAGCTGCAGCAGTTATGTGTGTAACAGGAGGAGCCGCTGTGTGTGTGTGTGTGTGTGTGTGTGTGTGTGTGTGTGTGGGGCTGGCTGCCTGGTCTACATTAGACATGACACAACAGCTACCAAATACGCATTTTGATGTTTTACTTTGGTGGTTCATTAGGAGCACGGATATTGACACATTTTATTTGGGAGATACTCGTGCTCGTTAAAAGTACATTATCCATACCAGATACTTGTTTCGCACAAGTATCTGGCTCATCAAACTGTTGCATTTGTCTGATTTGTAATGATTTTTTAAAATAACTCATAAGACACAGGAAGCTGCTGGTCCCCAGGTATTTTCACATTATCTTATTTCGCCCCGTTCAAAAAAGTTTGAACACCCCTGTTATATTAAGTCTGGAGCTGCTCCATAGATGATTAATGGGAGCCCGATTTTGTGGAGCCACAAAATGAGCGTTTTCTTTTTTATACCCAAATGAGCTTTATTCCGTTGTAGTGTCCTCAGCTCTGAAACAGAAAATGTATCCATGTACTCAGAACATTTTTCATCATTCACTGACTATGGAGCAGCTCCAGACTTCATACCTTATGACATCACACATTTGAGTTTTAGCACTCTAGTTTTAGGATGTGGGAGGGAGTTGTTCGTGTTTACAAATATTTTTGGACTGTCTTAGACCAGAGTAATGACATGCATGAATTTTGAAATTAGCGTAGTTACTCTTTAAGAAGACTGCACTCACTAATGCTATTAATTAACAAAACATTTTCAAATTTTACAGCAGTTTCTGTATACTAACTTGTGGGAATCTCCACGCAGGAAGTGAGGATTCAAAATACAAACTGTCTCCTCACCTGCAGAAGGTGAGCACTGTTTGGGGAGAGCTGGACTTTAAAGTACCAGTATTTACCTGCTCCTAATTGCAGTACCTAATGCACAAACTTGGCTCGTACAGATTGAGATCAAGTTAACGCTTTTTAATGAAGGAAGGGTTCAATGTGTTTTGAACCTACTTGTCAGCTTTGATCAGGTCATGAGCGCTCAGAGCTGGGGGCTCATAAAGAACCAAAGCATCTTCTGCGAGGGGGTCGTGAAGTGCTTTCCTTACTCCTGCACGCTTTAGACCAAGTGCCCTGATTCCCAGCGGGCCTGTGGGTAATTCATTAAGAAAGAAGTTAAAGTCAGCCTGTATCTATTGTACTAGACATGAAAGAGAAGCCATAGTGACTAGAAAAGTCTTACCCGTGTAATTTGGAATAGGAACTTTAAATGGCTTGGAGAGGATACTTCGAATAAAGGCCTCCTGTAGAAAGGAGACAAGTGAGCCTGGTGATGGCATCAAATTGCAACCATTACTGTAATCATACACAAACTGTATGCAAAGATTACGATTAACAGTAAAAAACAACATTTACATGTTTGTCACCATCCATACATGCAGGCCAGTTGTTCAGCTGTGTCAGAGGCTTTCTGAAGGGAGAGATGTGGCTGTCTCTCTTCTCATTATCACTTTTTCTTCTTTTCTCCTGTGAAAAAGCAATGCATACATTTCAATACCAACTGCACCAATGCTCACCAATGACCATTCTCATTAGGGGTCCAAGCAGTGACACCTCATTGTTTTTATTCTCATTATTCTTTTCCTATTTCTTCTTATTTTTCTCCTCTTAAACTGTTCGTGCAGCAAAAACCATAAGACGAAAACACACGAAAATTGAAAGGTGGATTGCAAATTCCACCCACCACTACCACAAAAAATGACCCTCATTGACCTAGATGTGGCACTGTTACAGTAAGTTTACATTTTTACAAAAATCTTGAAAACAAGTTTAAAATCAAAATTCTTTCACCATTTACTTGTCTCAATTCATCTGCATCTTTGCTCCATTGGTCTTCTGGTCTAAAAGTGTTACATTTTGCAACATTTTCTCAATTTTCTGTACATCATATTTTTGTGAACTCGCCCCAGACCATTGGGCCTTTCCTCCTGAAACTTTGGCAGGATCATCTAAAGACATGGCTAATCTAAAAGTATCAAGGAAATTTTGATTCGTCAATCTGTTTTGGAATTATACATTTCTTAACATTTGTCTTTAAGGCCACTTTTATATTAATACTCAGAAACCAAAAATGGGTTGAGCAATTGTAAACAAATTTCATGCACACTGGTGTAAATAAGTAGATGCATGGCACACAAGAGGGCTGAATTGCTTCTTCCTTTAATTTAGTCTCCATTTGAAACATTACAAACGGAACATATTAAATGAAGATTAAATTAAAAGAAGAAGCAACTCAGCCCTTTTGTGTGTGGTGCATCTACTCACTATCAATCTGATGATATATTAATGTAACCCGTTATGAAAGTAATGTGTTACAGTAATATTACTTTTTAGCAGCAACAAAGTAACCATTGATTAGAGGTATATTCAAGCAGTAAGTATGAGAAAAACAGGATTTCCAACAGGATTTCCAGTAATATTACTGCATTTACAATGTCACGTAACATGTGACATACAGCTCCACTTTCACCAATATGCCACCAGAAAAAAATAACCCCTTAATGTTGTTGTGTGTTGTCATGTCAGTCATTATACGCTACCTTATGGAAGGGTGCCGGTGTTTGTGTGCGTTATCATGTCCAGTGTGTTTCCATTTGTATACATACAACTTATCCCATTCTGCTTTTGCGTCCTAGGGCCGCTAGAAAGTAGCAGGGATAAGGAGCTGTCCTCTTCTGGTTATCAACACATCTGGGTGATGTTAGTATTAGTTGGATATGTTTCTATTCACATCTCCTACAATCGAACAGCAACGCTAGCACACAGTCCCATTCTTATGCATGACTCTGTGATGCTGACCAGCACACCAGGAACCAGCAGGTGGATCTTCCTCCAGTATATTAATCTGCACTTGATATAGTGATTTGATCACACACCATTCCGTTTGTTGTGCTAACCTCAACATTTGTTTATTGTGTTTCATATCATAGGTCCACAAATATTTATCTATATTTCATAATTATCAGACTATGATCCTCTGCCTGACCCTCCCTGTGTCCAAGGCTTTTCATCTATTCTAAACGGTCTAGGCTAATTGTTCTATATCATCAGGCTATTATCAATGTTAGTAGTGGATTTCAATACAAAGTGGTAACCATTGTATGTGAATGTATGAATGGGTCAGACCTGCGCAAATCCAGCAATGGATTTGAAATGAACTGTAATAAACTGGAGCCTCTGTGTTTTGATTACCTGCTGTGAAACAACATGACTCTCATCCTTTTAAAATGAACATTAGTTATTCTGAGCTCATTTTGGTTAAAGTAACGCAAAAGTAGTGTAATAAGTAACAAATTACTCTACACAGAGTAATATTGTAAAGTTACGTATTACTTTAAAACGAGGGTAACTAAGTAATATGTACAATTTGAGAGTAACTGGCCCAACACTAATAAAGACATGGAAGTCTGTGCATGTGCCAATTGGCAAGACAGCATCTACCGTTAACGGCCAAAGTTATGGACAGAGTTTGGTGCAACAGCTTTGATTATAATATTATAGTATAATATATAGTATTATTGCTAAGGTACTTACAGTTCTACATGTCCAGTCATCATCTTCACAGGAATCTCCTGCTTGCTTCCGTTTAGCAACCTGACTGGGAGCCAGACTCCTTCTCTGGGATCAGGATTTCATACGAAGATTAGCATTGAAATGGACGACGTTAGTTCAAGTTGGTAGTTAGCACCTGAATGCAGTCTGTAGCATAATGGGGTTAAATAATAATTCGGCTTGCTCACCATTTTCCCTGTTTTCTCGGCGTGGCTGACTCCTCAGCTGTCCGTGTTGCTAGCATTTGACGCTAAAACTTACCTCTAACGTTAGTTACGCAGAAACAAGCAGCGGCTCTCCCTGCTTCATTTCCACAGCAGATGCGCCCATGTCTCTTTGCGATTACTTCATAAAGCACTAACGTTAACTGTATGCCACTGACTTAACACATGGGTATTACCAGCGAGTAAGTTAAGTCAACTGAGGTGATGTTAGTCCGATAGAAGATTTATAACAGCATTAGTTCAACATATAACAGCAGTTGTCCCTCGGTTTGGCTTTATTCCGGTTGAAGTTCGCGCTAAATGGCTACATATTGCACAACACTACGGCAAGTCTGAAAGGTCAAACAACATGCTGTGTTACTGCTGGAGGGTAACTTTACCGCGCGCGAATATCGATCTTCTTCTTCTTCTTCTTCTTCTTCTTCTTCTTCTTCTTCTTCTTCTTCTGTTTTAATGGCGGGCTACAAACCAACGTTAAAGGTGCATGCCGCCACCTACTGTATCGGAGTGTGTAACATCATGACTTTATACTGGGTTCATTTCATAGATTAAAAAAAAAAATCAATAAATCAATAATAAATACTCATATTCTGGACATTAATCCTGTTTCATATATGTACTTAAGAACTGCCCTTTGAACCTGAGCCTGTTTCTCTCCTAGCTCTAGGAGCCCTTTGATGCTCCATTCCCTACCCATTTTGACCACACAATCCTTCAGCCTTTTCCTTTCTGTAATGAATTTCCTACATCCAAATAGTACATGTTCAACAGTTTCTCTAAGTCCACAAGTTTCACATTTATCTGATTCTCTCTTTTTCATGATAAACAGTGTACTGTTTAGTCCTGTGTGTCCTAGTCTTATCCTAGTGAACGTGACATCTTCTTTCCTACATTTCCCTCTGGACCTTTTCACTCTGACAGACTTTTGAATTTTGTAATATTCCCTACCCTTTGTGTCATTATTCCATATTTCCTGCCATTTTGTCTTAATTCCCTGGTGGATTATTGATTTTGCCTCTTCTCTCCCAAAACAAAGATCTAAAATATCATTTTCATTTTTGTTTAATGCACTTTTAGCCAGTTTGTCTGCTATCTCATTTCCCTCAATGCCTGCATGCGCCGGAATCCAACAGAAGTGGACATTTATCCCTAGATGCTGTAGGTTCAATAAAATCAAGTACACTTCTAACAGTAGATCTTCTCGAGCTGTTTCTCCAGATTGAATACTCTGCATTGCAGCTGCAGAATCTGAACATATAACTACTTTAAGTGGTTTGACCTGCTCTACCCACTGAAGACTGATTATTATTGCTACCATTTCTGCCGTGAACACTGACAACTTGTTTGAAATTCTTTTGACAATACCTTTATCAAACTCTGGGATGTAAATGCCTACTCCTACATGCTCATTATTTGGGTGTTTAGATCCATCTGTAAAAATCTGCAGGTAGCTGTAATAGCTGCTCTTCAGATATTTTTGAGCCAGATATCCTATGTTCAGATTATTCTTTATCCACTCTGTTTTCTTGTCTAATATTTGCAGGTTAACTTTGGGTTGTGGAAATATCCATGGAGGAATGCTGCTAATTATAACTGCTGGACTATGCTGTATGGAATCTAATTTGTACTGTTTCACCTTCTTATTAATTTCCCATCCAAACCCTTTACCAGTAAAAGTTACGTACTCCCAACAGTTTTGCAGAACAGAAGAAGCTATATTTCCATTTCCTTTTCCCTGAATTCTTATCCAATATGCTAGTGATAATTTAGTTCTTCTTAAATTCAACGGCAGTTCACTGGATTCCACCAGCAAAGCATTGATGGGTGTGGTATTAACTGCTCCAAGACAAAGTCTTAATGCTCTATATTGCATCCTGTCTAATTTTTGTAGATGACTTTTTGCAGCTATATCAAACACCATACATCCATAATCCAAGGTGGCTCTCAACAGAGCCCTGTATATGTGTAGTAATGCCTCTCTGTCAGCTCCCCATGCCAGACCGGCCAAACACCTCATGAGGTTTAACACCTTTTTACATTTGGTCTCAACTTTCTCAATATGATTTTTCCACGTATATTTATCATCAATCCATAGACCTAGGTACTTAAACACTCTGACTCTTTCCATGGGCTTACTGTAAAGAGTTAACACCTGCTTGTTGTCTATTTTCTTTTTAGTAACCAACATATAACATGATTTTGAAACAGAGATTTTAAATCCCCAATCATAGGACCATCTCGCTACATCTGTTATTGCTTTCTGGATGCATTTCAGAACATGTGGCGTGTTTTTCTCCCTTTTCCAGATTGGTCCGTCATCGGCGTACAATGAGGACTGTATACCTACCCCTATATTCTCAAATATATCATTAATCATTATATTAAATAGAATTGGACTGATGACGCTGCCCTGTGGTATTCCATTTACAATGTCGAAACTATCTGAAATTTCAGAACCTACTTTTACTTTAAATGTCCTTTTTGTTAAAAAGTCCATGATCCAGTTGTATAAGCGTCCACCTATGCCTAACTTATTCATTTTAATTAACGGGCCTTCTCGCCACATGGAATCATACGCTTTCTCGATGTCAAAGAAAACTATCACCATCACTTCCTTCATATTTAGGGTCTTCTCAATGTCATTAGTCACTTTAATTAATGCATCAGTTGTGGATCTTCCTTTCCTGAAGCCACTCTGATACTCATTTAACAGATGTTTTTCCTCTAAAAGGTATGATAGCCTGTAAACAATCATTTTTTCCATCCATTTACATAAATGTGAAGTGAGGGCAATAGGCCTGTAATTTTCAGCATTAGCTGCATCTTTCCATGGTTTAACAAATGGTAAAACTAACGCCAACTTCCACTCATCAGGTAGTTTTCCTTCTGACCAAATCTTATTGAAAAGTTTTAGTACGATTTCTAGTGCTTCCTCTGGTAATTGTCTGAACATGACATAACTCAACTGATCTGGTCCTGGAGCAGAATTCTTGCTGCCTTTTAAAGCCCTTCTCATTTCCCTCAAGGAGAAATCCATATCAGTGGCTGAGCTACAGTCTACCTTTTTGGTGTACACATTTCCATTATCTTTTAAAACTTCCTCCTTCCTTCGTTTATGTATGTCTGTAAGATGATTGCCACTATGAACATTTGCAAATATCCTCCCTAAAACATTGGCCTTTTCCACATCTGTTATTGCTAGGCAATCTTGATTAGCAAGAACTGATATTTTATTGGCAGCCTTTCTTCCACTCATCTTTCTGAGCATATTCCATACATGACTGACATCTCTTTCTCTTCCAATAGTAGAGCAAAAGTCTCTCCAAGTATTCCTTTTAGCAATTTTAATTATTTTGCGAGCTCTAGCTCTTTTTCTTTTGTATTCGATCAGATTGTCTAGACTCAAGTTGTTTCTGAGATTTCTGAGGGCAATATTCCTTTCTTTAATAGCCAAACTACATTCATCGTTCCACCATGGCACCATTCTCTTATTCCCTCTTATTACAGTTTTAGGAATACTTTTTGAGGCAGCTTCAGATATCATATTTGTAACTTCGGCAGTACACTCATCCACATTACCCTCCATCTTAATACTGTCAGCCAATTCCCTGCAACATACTTTAAAAGTGTTCCACTGAGCCTTTTTAAAGCACCATCTATATATAGGGGCTCTTTCTTGAATACATTTATCAATTTCTAAAGTCCACATGATGGGAAAATGGTCACTCCCTATGTTGTCTTTGTATATTTCCCAATCGCATAGGCTATACATACTTGCAGAAACCAGTGTTAAATCAATACAAGACATCTTATTCCTATTTACATCTAAACACGTTCCTCCACCATTGTTTAAACATACAAGATTTCTTGTGTCCATCATTTCTTCCACCACTGTACCATTATTATCAGTATGGTCACTTCCCCATAAACTGTTGTGTGCATTGAAGTCACCACACCAAACTTCTCTGTGTCTTTCCTCACCCATCATTTCCTTGAACACAGCTGCAGTTAGAGTATGGCAAGGGTTGTAATAATTAATTATTTTCACTGGGTTTTGTGTACTGTACACCTCAACAATTGTACATTCATGTTCATTTGCAGTACTTATTCTTTTAAATGCTAAATTGTCTTTAATGAACGTGATACATCCACCCCCTTGGTTATTTGCTCTATCATGTCTGACTGAGTTGTAACCCACCATAACGAAGTCTAGATGGGGTCTTAACCATGTTTCCTGAATACATATTATGTCTGGTTTAACACTCAAGTCTTTAATGACTTTCTTAAATTCCTGACCATTTGCAATTAAACTCCTGGCATTCCACTGAAAAATTGTGAGTACCATTATTAGATTAATCACTAGAAACATCATAAGTAAAAGGGTTCATCATTTCTTGTATTGTTTTACACTCTACACTTGAGATCCCAAGATAGTCCTTTGCAGCTTCAACAATCGTTTCAGTTCTCTTATTCCTGTCATTTTGTTCTAATCCGATGTAAACCACTTTGCATATGAATGCCACAAAATTTACTTTATCAACTAACAGAGTTCCTTCCTTTACCTTACACTTGTGGGAGGTCTCATGCTGGCCTGTCTGGTGCATCTTACTGTTTCCTGCAACAAGAGGATCAGTACTGTTAACAATGTTACTCCTCTCAGTTTTGTTTTCCTTCGCTACCTGTGCATTATTAACACTCTTAACAGCCTCTGCATATGACACTTTGTTTAGAATCTTATATCTTTGGGCTTCTTTTGCTTGCTTTGGTACCACACAGCCCCCAAAAGCTGCACTGTGGTCTCCTCCACAATTGCAACACTTAATCGGCACATCTTTCCCACACTTTCCAAATGCATGGTCTCCTCCACATCTTGCACATCTTTCTCTACCTTTACACTGTTTTGCAATATGTCCCATTCTCTGACATTTAAAGCGCCTTAAAGCTGGAGGAATGAACTCTCTTACTGTGTAGCAGAAGAGGCCTAGCATAACTTTTCTTGGAATGTCATGTTCAAAGTCAATAATTACTGACAGCGTTTCCGCTCGTTCTCCATTTCTTTTAATAGTAATGTGTTTAGCATCAAGCACTTTACCTCCCTTCAGTTCTGTTTTAATCTCTTCCACTGAGACAGACAGTGGTACTCCAGAAATGACTCCCCTATGTCTAGCCGCTGTGCCAGGAACATGGGTTTTGACTTTTTTACCATCCAGAGTATTCATTTTCAATAGCTCATCTTGTTGCTTCTTACTCATTGCATGTACAAGTATGCGCTTGTTATTCAGGTACTTCGCAAACTTTATTTTGCCAACATCCTTTTCGAGAGCTTTAGCCACCGTAATAAGGTGAAAATTCTCAACAAATACAATAATCACTTTCCAGTCATTGCTCCCATATTCAGCTCTCGGGCTTCGATCTGCCCTCACTCTCTTAACTGTTTCGTCCGATTCTGCCCCCGAACTGCTTGATGAGCTAATCCTCTCCTTTTCTTTTTTCTTTTTCTTTCTTTTGAGATTCGCCACTTTCTGCCACTCCATTCCTCCATAATCCCAACCTTCATCCTCACTACCAAAATTCATGATTATTACATTCACGATACAGTTGTTTGTAGTTACCCGCGCTATCAATCCACTTCCTCCTTCTCTCCAAAAACAAACACCCTCAAATATCGATCAAGAGCTAGATGAATCGAAAAGGGTGAAAAAAGTTCAGCGTATTTCTTTGGACTTGAAAAACAAAGACAGACTAAGAGAAAAATAAGTAAGCTTATGACAAATGATATTATATTAGAAGATTAGAAATTAATCCAGGATGAAATTTGTCTCTTTTATTGTAACTTATATAAATCAAAATTTAATAAATCAGACTGTGACATTTTATTTGAAAGCATCAATGAAGACATCAAAAAACTGGACGTAGAAGACAAAAATATACTCGAAGAGGGATTAACTATAACAGAAATTGAAAATGCATTAAAACAAATGAAAAATGGAAAATCACCAGGGATTGACGGATTAACGTCTGAATTCTTAAAACATTTTTGGGCGGATATCAAAAAGCTACTACATAGAGCATTTTTGGAATGTATTCAGAAAGAGTGTTTGTCCCCTACTATGAAAACAGGTTTGATAACCTTGTTACCAAAACCCAAAAAAGACTTGTTGTTGCTAGACAACTGGAGACCAATAACCTTACTATGCAATGACTATAAATTACTTGCTTTAGTTTATGCAAATCGCTTAAAGCAAATACTTGGAAAACTTGTAGAAGAATATCAATCAGCCTTTATAAAAGGAAGATATATTCACAACCATATTCGACTGATTCTGGATATGATTGATTACCAATCATTTATTCAATCAGATAGTCTTGTGCTGTTCATAGATTTTTTCAAAGCGTTCGACACTGTGGAACATGATTTTATGTTTACAGTGCTCAAAAAACTCGGATTTGGAGAAGGGTTTTGCAAGGTCATCAAAATGTTTTATAATGATATCTACAGTTATATCTCCCTCAACCCTGGAATGACACCAAAAATTAAGATCTTATGCGGAATCAGACAAGGTTGTCCAATTTCGCCCAAATTATTTATTTTATGTACACAAATGCTAGCATATCTAATTGTGAATCACCTTCAAATTAAAGGAATTACCATTTTCAATTATGAATATCGAATAAGTCAATTTGCAGACGACACAGTAATTTTTCTAAAGGATAAATCTATAATTGACAAAGCCCTAGATATAATATCAGTCTTTTCTACAGCTTCAGGTCTGTGCTTAAACCTGAAAAAATGTGAAATACTATCTCTTCATCCTTGTGCTGAGACAAATATAAGCTCCATTCCTGTTAAAACTGAATTAAAATACCTAGGTTTAACAGTGTCTAAAGATAGAAATAAGAGAGAACAACTAAACATAGAAGGGAAAATAGATAGTATGAAAAATCTCTCAATCATTGGCTAATGAGAGATCTCTCTATTCTTGGCAGGATCTTATTGACAAAAGCAGAAGGCATATCAAAACTAGTATATCCTTGTCAATCTCTATATATTCCTCCTCAAATGATTAAAAAGGTGAGAAGCTATTCCCTGATATCAAAAAATCAACAAATATAAAGATAACTGATAACGAAGTGACGTTAATAAAGACATATTGTAGCTATCTTAAATGGCCAATTTCACCCAGAGCAAAAGAAATTCAGTTTAAAATAATAAACAATATTTATCCTGCTGCTAAAACTCTAAGGAAAAGGTTCCATTTTGAAGTAGATCCTTGTGTATTCTGTATGACAGAACACGAAACAATTGAACACTTATTCTTCTCTTGTTCGGTCACAATGCTTTTTTGGGAAGATGTTTATCGTTGGTTAAATATTGGGATCAACCATTCTTTATTTAATAAGTTTTCAGGTGATGATTTATATGGATGGTCTGTCAAAGAAGATATCCAAGATGGTGAACATAATTCTCATTATGGGGAAATATCATATACATAAGAATAAATGCAAGAACAGTAAACCCTCCATAATCTGTTAATATATAGAAAATAGGATATAGAAACCTTTTTATATAGGCCTATTATGTTCATATATTTAGTATAATATGTTATATCGTCATTCAGCTGTAATCTGATGGGGCCCAAATGCACTTGGCAGCAACTCAAAATAAAACACAAAGACAGGCCTATTGTACAGACTGGTGAAAATTTTGCTTCTACTTATGTCATTCTTGCAATATTAGGTTGAGGTTAATTGCACTGATGAACTGCTGTGAAATTACTTCCTATTCACATAATCTCCTTTATGCTCAGATGGAGCTATGATGGGGATGTGAGTCACATAAATGCAGCCAATTAGTCAATTCTTTGAATATATAAAAAGTGTTCATAAATCATTGCACAATGTATCAAGTAGATTAATTTCTTATAACAATGACAACCCTGCAGTTCTGTGGAATTCCTCTTTGATGGTCCTTTCTGATTTATGCCCACGGAAATCCACAAAAACAGGTATAAGTCTTTTCAGAGCCAGAGTCACTTTTCTACTGGCCAGACCGCTGCCTTGCTGATGTGTTCAGTATCTCCGAAGTTATACAGAAAACTGCAGAAGAATCAAAGGGCAATGCATAAGATTTGCTCCAATGAAACCACGATGTGTAATATTTGATATATGTGGGTGGAACAGCTTGCTAAGATAAATGATAGACTGTGAGGAATCTTTCATAAAGACACTCCCAGCCAGTCAGCAGGTTTGCTTCATCTAACTACTCATCTTCATCAAACTATGCAAAGCCCATGTAGGATGATGTACAGTATTGAACTGAGTTTGGTTCTGTCAGGATGGTTTATTAATGTGAGAAAAATTATTTCGACCAGCAGGTGGCAGCTTCCTCTTCTATACAGCCAGGCTTCTTCACATGCTGAGATCTTATTGTTTGGTGTTATTATCAGTAGTATCATTAGCTCTGTAGGGGAGAGCACACACCTCCTCCTGTAACTTGCTGGTGTGTGTCATCTCCTGATACTGGCAGAACTGGTGGTGGAGTAAACAGCCCTGCTGCTTCATGTGAAACTTCTCTGTGAACTTCTTCAACTGTGTGGCAGTCAGGGAATTGCAGTGTTAACCCATAGAAATAGAATTATGACTATGTGATGATGATGATGATGATGATGATGATGATGATGATGATAATAATAATAATAATAATAATAATAATAGATTGATTGTTGTCTGCTTATAATAATCAACATCATTTTCCCAAAAAAATCCACACTTTCAAAAATGATTTTTCCCAAAAAAAATTCAGACAATGATTTGATGTTCAAAAATGACTTCACTTTTCAAAAATCTCTTCAGTTTAAAAAAATTACACCTTTGTCAAAAACTGTCTTAACTTTCCAAGAATGATTTGTTTTTCTATAAGTAACCAAAAGTAACTTGATTTGACTGACTTCACTCTAAAAAAAAAAATGACTTCCAAAAACTACTTCACTTTTTCACTACTTTTTTTCTTTTTTCCAAAAAATGTCTTCACTCTCTGAACTACTGACGCATGGTCAGCTGTGGTGGATGAAGTACCCAAAAGCCATACCTTAGTGAAAGTCTTAAAGTATCTGATATTTACTGTAATTAAGTATCAAAATTTATTTCATTATTCATAATTTCAAGAATAAGAAATAGGGCGGCACGGTGGTGAGGTGGTTAGCACTGTCGCCTCACAGCAAGGGGGTTGCCGGTTCGATCCCGGGTGTGGGAGCCCCTCTGTGTGGAGCTTGCATGTTCTCCCCGTGTCAGCGTGGGTTCTCTCCGGGCACTCTGGCTTCCTCCCACAGTCCAAAGACATGCAGATTGGGGACTAGGTTAATTGATAACTCTAAATTGACCGTAGGTGTGAATGTGAGCGTGAATGGTTGTCTGTCTCTATGTGTCAGCCCTGCGATAGTCTGGCGACCTGTCCAGGGTGTACCCTGCCTCTCGCCCAATGTCAGCTGGGATAGGCTCCAGCCCCCCCGTGACCCTCAAGAGGATGAAGCGGTTAGAAGATGAATGATGAATGAATGAATGAAAGAAGAAATATTGTGGATTTTCTCATTTACCATTCCCTTTTAGGTGGCGACAACCCCTCTTCTTCTTCTTCTTCTTCTTCTTCTACTTCTACATATTATATGTCTGTCTGTGTTTTGTCAGTGAAACTACATGTGGAATTCACCATGTATTTCATTTTATATTGTAAGCAGTCTGTTTTGCCACAGTATGACCTTGACCTCTGACTAAGAAGTGTTCACCCCAACGCTGGCCTTGGATTTTCCACAGCATTAAGGACAGAAACATTTTCTTGGGGGGCGGCAGTAGCTCAGTCCATAGGCACCTGGGTTGGGAACCAGAGGGTCGCCTGCTCAAGTCCCCGTCCGGACCAAATATGGAGCGTGGACTGGTGGCTGGAGAGGTGCCAGCTCACCTACTGGGCACCGCTGATGTGCCCCCTGCTCGGGGCCCCTGTCCCATGGAGCTGGAAAGTCCCTATATCGCGGGTGGGAGGGGTGGTAAATGGATCCACAAAACCTTGGACTTTCACCTGGGAGCCCAGTGTTCTTCCTGTATGAATGTAGAGCCAATTTAGCATGATGTTTTTCTCTCAACCTAACCACATGCATTTGTTGCCTAAACCCAACGACATGCTTTTGTTGATGTTACAGTGTTGGTAGCAGCGACCAAGAACATCAACAGCAAATGTAGAAGGATACCTAGCATGTAATATGCACACGTGAAAGGCCACTGACAAGGCGGCAATATGTGTCACCGTGGTATGAAAAACTGTTGGTCATTCTCATGTTGTCCTTCAAGTCTGCTGATCGCAGTCTTCTCCTCTCCTTTTCAAGATACCATTTCATTTTCCCATTTTCTGTTAAAATGACTTTCTTTTTATTTAAAACTTTTTTTTAAGTCTTTAGTGATCCATGATTTGTAATTTGGGGGAAAAGTACAATTTCACATGAATTAATGGTGTCCTCATAACACAATATGTAAACAAAAAAAAAAAAAAAAAAGAAGAAGAAAAAAGCAGTCTCAATTGTCTGTTCATGTCAGAACAAGTATTGTAAAAGCCATGCCAATCTGTGTAATAACAGCAAATTGGCAAACTGCTAACAGACACCTGCAGATAAGCCTTTAAGGGCATAATAATGATTTGCTGTTATGGAAAGCTGCTCCAAATGACACCGCAGGCAAGAATTTACAACAAGCATCAGCTTCTCCAACATGTAGGATGTGCCTCTGGGATCCTTCACCTAACCTGCATTGTGCACCTTGCTCCAGTGCTACTATTCATATTCTTTACAAGGCCTTCTTCAGTCATTTCTATTTACCTGTGTCATCCCAGCATCTGGACTGAGCATTAGGAGACTACATACTCACTGCACAGTATTTATGACCATTATATGCACATTTTCACAGTGCACTGTTTGGTTTATTTTTTAAGTTGATATACAAGAAGTCAGTGTACTTATTTATTCATTAACTCATACTTGCATACAGGTGGACATCAATCAAACTTTAAGAATTTCTGTCTGTCATTTAAACTTAAACTTTAATACTTAATAACTTAATAACAATCACTTTTTTATTATTTATTGCGAGCAGCTCCTCAATTTCTGTTTGCAACACTAGAATAGAATAGAATAATATTTTAGTAATTGGTAGTAAGGGGAAAATTAACTAATTGGAAGTTAAACTATAAAACCTTATATATATTTTTTTTATATTCTACTCCTCAAAAAAAGCGACTTGGAGCATTGTTCTTGTGGACATTAAACCCCTGATCTTGCCTGAAAAGGACTAAATGGACAAACCCACTATTTTAATCCCATCAAGAGAGACTCTCACTGCAGCCTGTTCTATTTTGTTCTGAAAATGTCAAAGTATAATCCCCCTCTGTGGACGATAAATGAGGTGCAGACTTCCATCTGTGTCACTGGTGATGAGGAAATGCTGCGAGTTCTGGACGGAGCAGTGAGTGACAATTACCCAAATTTGAGAGTACTGTTTGCAGTGGAAACACTGAATGGACCTCGGATCTAGGTACCTTGTCTCTAGGGTTACATTTGGTTCCAAAGATACCATATTAAAAGTGTTTCGTGGAACGGGCTTTGTTTGTCCATAAAGGTTTCCCAGCACAGATAGCTCAACTGAATCACAATCTGCCATTGTTCTTGTTCTTGCTTCTCAAAATGCCTGGTCCTGACCAATTGCTGTGCAGCAGCTATAATAACAAAAACTATCAATATTTAAAACACAAAAACAAACACAATTAAAACAAAAACATTCTGTTAATTCCAAACTATTTCCATGAAAACAGTTTTTCTAAATTCATAACTTTTCCATAAATTTCATGACTGTGGGAACCCTACATAGTTAAACACTCAGCCACTCCCTAGATGCCTCTGCTGTAGAGTGGAACAAAACAAATTCCTGAAAGCTGCGTCGCAGTCTCATCGAATCGTAATTTACAAATTAAAGGCAACGCCTAGTGATTAGACACAGTCGATACTTTTCACACATGTGACGTAAAGCTGACTGTACACGATTGGCCTTTGGCACAGTGAAGCAAAGACAAAGACAAAGATGTCCTGACAGGTTGATGATGACAAATGATGACACAAGACTGTGACACCTGTTAAACAAGATGTTCAACACTGAGTTCCCTCTGGCCTCAACTCTGACCGCCCTGTGTGGTCTTGAAAATAACGCCTGAGGAGTTTTTAGGACTGTTATCCCCCTCGTCTATACAGAAATGTATCTTTACACAATAGGAAAAGCCTGTTTATGTTTCCCCTAACAGCCACATGACTTCCCACAGAATATTTCCCATGGAGACAGATGTGGTCACAGCCTCACGTAAGTAGCGATATGAGGAAATCAAGCTGTAAAACTCTATATGATTTCACCAGTAATTGGTAATGCTGTTGAAGATCATTTAAAAAGTGGGTTAAAAGCTGTGAACAGTGTGGTCTTTGTTAGAGTGACTGACCTGAGCTCTCATGTTACAGTGCAACAGGTTTCCCATTACTAAAGGGTCATGTTTCAGTCAGATGAAAGCCAGAGAGAGGGAGGGGCTAAGGCTGAGCACAGAGAACAGAAAGAGGAATGTGGAGGAAACTGGCTGGTAACATACGTAGGCCACAATGACCGCAAAAACCAGACAGACAACACACTGAGGAACTCAATGCAATGGGCTTTAGATATCTTGAGTCACTACGTCATGTGTTTGGCAAACCTACAGTACCACTTTCAACTCTTGATTTTTCATAGGTTCATAATCCTTGTCATAGGTTCTGCTAATAAGGATGTTGGATCAAAACATACCTATAGAGACAGTGGGGGGCTTAATGTTTGAGACATACACATTTTATCCAGATCTCAATAAAAATATCCTTCTGGGTTCTCAAACCAAAAGTCATTCTCTCCATTACATAAAATATACCAAGCCAATTAATTCACCAATACTAAGTATTTTTTTTCAGCCATTGCTTGGGAAGGGGTTTCTTACATGCCATCAATAATATTCTTTGCAGATATTCATGCTTTTTCTTTCATTTGAGTTCCTCCCATCTAATTAGGGCACATCAGTTCAAAGTGATTTTGGTTAAAAAAAAAAACAGTTTTGAGGGTTTCATGTCTTTTGGGGACACCCCCAAGAGATATGAAAGTGATTTGCTTCTTTTTTTACACAAGATTTCCAACAGTCCGTCTGATTTGAGAAAGATTTTTTTGGGGGGAAGGAATACATAAGTAATTGCATGACATTCTTTCAACTAAATTCTCTCCACAATGGAGAGCTTGTTGTTTGACATTGTTGTCTAAATCTCTCTTTCCATTCCCCTTGTGTGATGATCACATTACCATCAGTCTCTCATCTTGTTTTAACTCTAGATGTATTTTCCTTATTTAGGCTAGTTGTTGAAGCCCCAGGTATAGTTTTTAAATTACTTTTTAATATGGTTCATTCTCATAAGCTCTAATAAATATTTGGAGTAGCTAATATTCTATGGTCATGTTTTTCTTTCTTTTTTTTTCCTTGTGATACCTTCCTTTATGAGAGTACAGTACGCTGTGAGCCCACTGGAGATCCAATCTTTAAATCTTTTGTCATGCTTATTAGGTATGAATTTTGGGTCATATGCAAACCATTTTAAAGTATCTGCTGCTTTCCTTGAGTTAAAATGTTTGAGTGTTTCCACTTTTGTAGTGAAGTGTTAATCCATGTGCTGATTACAGTTTTTCCTATCATTTTAACAAGTTTCCTGAAACTATAGCTCAATTTCTCAAACTCTATAAACAGAACTGAAAAGAGTTAACCTGTTTTCAAAACTCCACACATCTCTTGCAAAATGAAACCCTGTGCTCAAAACCATGTCCTCTCTTCTTAAACCGATTCTTTTCTACCAAAAATGATACACACAGCTATCATATGCATATCGCTCACAGCGCATCACTTAAACATTAGTGTGATAACTTTGAAACTGCCATCAAAATATTGTTTTGGCCTCTTGAGGCCATGGTACATATTCAAATTTATAAAACTGTGTAGAAATTGTTTCCCCTTTCTCCTTTTTTTTAAGAAAAACATACTGACTGTTGCCATATTGTAATACAATACTTAGTCATCATACACAGTTCTTAACAATAGCTTACACTTACAGTAAGCTAAAACAAATACAAAGTTATTCAAACTGGACAGACAGAGACATGTCTTCTGGCCCAGACCCAAACTGTTAATACCCAACCGTGTTCCCAAGAAATCATGTTTATATAGCATATTACTAATTTGTTTTGCTAACTATGCTTTGAGTGAAACAAAGTGAAGGAAGCACTAGGATTGAACCATTACATATAATTCATGGGGAGGTGATCGTGTTGGATGATTGAGTGTAAACATCACAAAAGCAGAGACTCCTATCTGTGGTTTAGACAGCAGATACCCTTTAGCTAAGGTGAGGGGACGATGGTGAGAATTCTTGAGAATTTATCAGCAGTACACATACAGTTAATAACTGGTTTCTAACACTGTTACAAGCCTCTGTAACTGCTGTATAAACAGAAGAAAACGTAAGAAATAGGATATTTTTATAGAATATATTTATTAATGACGTTTGTATTCACTTCTAATCACTTCTTCACCCTCTGCAGGCCTTATGTCACAGAGATTGTGCTATAGGGCCGCTACAAAGTCCGTTTTTATGCCTCCATTTTACACAGAGCCAAATAATGGCAACATCATGCCACTCCAGTGTGTGATTTTAGACAGCATGCCGGAGTCGCGGAAACAAAATAGGGGGGGGGGCCGGGCATGACATACAACACAACAACATCTGCCTCTAGTGTGACAGATAAAATACACGTTGGCAGCACTTTATAAACAATAACAACAGTATAACTTGGCAATAACAATCATTTACCATCCATGTTATATAGTAGCTGATCTTGTCCTCTGCTCTGAGCTGCTGTTCCTCTTCTTTGAGTTAGCTGCTAACTGCTATCAGCTACTTTTTAAATTGCCCATAGTGGGTTGCACACATAACACATAAAATGTCAAACCCATGCTGCCCATGATCCCATCCTGCCAAATGTTGGGTTTATACAGATGTTATTTCGGCACTATTACTAACTCTGATGCTGCCTTGAGGGCAAGACAACTCTGGCCCCTTATTCCATGATTGTGCCTTTTATACAGATCAGCAAGGCAGCAAATTTCCGCCTTGTGATAACTAAGCAGAACTGAAAGTCATGAGATATGCTTGAAAGTTGTGGAAGACATCTAATAAGTGGACCTTAAGTTATTTCCAAGGCGAAAAATTAGCCTGTAGATTCAAAATGTCCTCATGAGTTTTGGACACATGTATAAACAGTTTAAACCTGCATGTGAAGGATTTTTTTTAATTCAGTGTAATACCATCATTAATATAATATCAGCTATGTTAGGTTAACATAAAAGTTATAATTGTTGACAAATATTTAATAAAATATGTCAGTTTGTCCCTATATCTGCTGTTATTAACTATAACTGTTTATATACTGCCTATAAATGCTTCAGAGAGGGCTCATAGTGAAGTGTTATGATGTCTAATGCATTCTAGATGTTTCTTGTGAGAAGCCACGAGGTTGAAAACAAAATGACATGCAGGGTGCATCACTCTGAATTCTGACTGTCTGAGTAAACACTGGTGGACATGTTTAAGCTGCTGAGTGTGTCTGTTTTGTCTGTGTGTGTGTGTGTGTGTGTGTGTGTGGGTGTAGGTTGGCAGTAGACAGTTTCCTGTAGAACCGGTTTTCACTCTGAGAACACTGAATAGAATCTCTCCACCCTCGTAATTAGCACACCACACCAAAAATGTCACGTACAGAAAGAAAATAAAACTGTACATTTGTTGGTTAATGGTTACTGTGAGTTGCAAGCTGCAGTGTTATTTGCCCACCTGAAATGTGCTGTTTCTGTTCTTTTTTTCCTCTCAGTGTATTCAATCATCATACTTTTTTTCTGGGATATGTGGATTGACTGACAGTGTCAGCCTCTACGGTCACAAATTTGTGAAGATACTCACCACTTAACTTGAATCCATATGTGTAATCTTAGGAACATAAATATCGTGTAACACAATATCTATTTTTGATTTTTCAGTCTTGAGGGGATAATTTGCAGTTTTTGAAGTGGAGTTATATGGGGTACTTATCCATAGACAGTGTTTTACCCATTCTCACTCTCAAGTCTTCGAAATCCTGCGCTTGGTCAGTGACTTCTGGCATCAGACACAGAAGAAAAAAGCTGTCCTTTCATGTTGGCATGATACGTGGCTGGTTGCCGTTGTTTAGGGCAGGCGGGAGTGGTGGTGGATGGGTCCAACAACCACCCGGGAGGCTTGCTTCCTGTAAGATTGTTAAGCCAATCCTGCTTCTTTTTTTTTCTAAACCAAACCAGATACGTGTATTGGCTAAATGAAACCACAACCATTTGTTACTGAAGGGGAAAAAAACCATCAATTTCGGTGGTGTACCTACATAGTGTGTTTGTTTTGAAAGAGACTGTATGCAAAAGGTACATTTCATGTGAAATAGTGTATTTTGAAAACAGACAATGCATGTAACAGGCTCAAAGTTGACAGAACGTCCCAGAATGTCAATGACCAACACACCCAGGGTACCTTTCATGTCGTATCTCGACGTGGATAGTGCATATCCAACCTCAATATGTGATGAGGTCAGAGTGAGAATGTGTTGGCTTATTACAGACAGTAGATATCAGTCAGCGTGCTCCCACTTTGGAGAAGCAGGCTGGAGTCCAACATGGAAGCGAAGCAATGTACTGCTTTGGAGGGGTCAGCAACAAATCTTATTTGAGTACGCTATACTAAGTGCATTTCCATCACTTTACCTTTCCATCAGACAGCCCGTTACAACAGGAAAGATATTAACATCTACAGTTCCTCATCTATGCTGTCCTCAAAGCCACCAGACTCCATTGACAAAAACAATAATTTTAGCTCACTGAATACAGGAGCTGCTGGTCTACCGCTGCTTCAATCAGTTAGTTATTTTGTGGTATTGTGTGATTCTGTGAATCCAAACTAACCCTTTTAAACACCAAAGTAACACAATGACGCAAAAAGAATAACAGTGGTAGATCAGCAGCCCCTGTGTTCAGCAAAAATAAATCACAGTTTTTCTTAATGGTGTCTTGTTTTGAGGACAGCGATGTAATCACTTCATTTTCCAGCCAGAAATCACTGTCTGACATCAATGTAAAATGGTGAAAATACTTTCAATATAGCATACACTTTAATTGATATTGATTTTTGTAGATGCCTAAAATTTGTTTTGTTGCTGACCCCTAAACAGCAGTACATTCCATGTCAGACTCCAGCCTGCTTCTCCAAACTGAGGGTGTGACGACTCTTTAACATTGTTTGTTTCGATCATTTTATGTCATGGTCATTTCTGTCTTTTAGATCACATTGCTCCAGGTTTGTCAGCAACAGAAATGCTTCAATGCTCTGGTATCACTCTCGAACAAATCGATGTTTATAAAGGGTTCACATATTGTAACCCATGCCTTTATTTGTGGTGTTTACTAGTACATTACAACCCAGCCTGTTTCCATCACAGATTACTGAGCCCATCCTGCTTTAACTCTGAACTACTGTACTTACTATAGCTACACACAGTTTTCATGTACAATGAAGGATTATTAGCCACATTTTGGATGACTCACTTTCAGTTTAGTCTCCAAATAAAATGGTTTCGATAATGCTTCCAGCTAATATGATGATTCACAACTGTTTCTTTCATCTTTATGCTCTATTTTTTTTCTTTTCTATCTTCAGTTTTTCAGTTGGCACAAGTAAATTGTTTTCCAACAACTTTGGTGATTGTATCTTCCATTGTTTAGAGTAAAACGTCTTAAAAATGAAAGAGAATTTCTTTGGAAATGTTGTATAGATCAAACACTTCCAGGAATCTGAAAGAGCACCACACAGACACCAACCACATGATATCCTTCAAAATCTCTCTGCAAGTGCCAAATCGCCAACGGCACCGAGACAGACTGACATCAATAACCTGAACATTTTTATTTTCTGGAATCATGACTCACTGACACACCTGCATTCAACTGGAAAACACCACGCCCTACCTGTCTGTTTATGTCAACTAGTGTGGTGATACACACTCGCACACACAAACATCTTTGAGGTCAAAATAATCTCTTTCCCTCTGCCAACTGACACTGTATTATATTATGATACTAAAATGATGATAGAAAATTGTAAATAAAAAAAAGAGATAAACCCTACACAATATTTTTCACTTTATATTTCAAATAGCCTTTTGTTTAGTCTCTCCTGATTAGAACTGGTGCAAATCAGAAAACAGTTTCCTCATTAAAAACAACCCACTTAACTAAAATGGACATCAACCACAGACAACGACAACAGAAGCTTTTACAAATCTGGTTCCAATTACAATGTTTTCCTTCACCCCCTGGATAGATGGTATGGTAGTCAAACAACAAACGAGGTGTTTATGTTAGTGCTGATGATATCAGACAGATAGTATCAACTCATGATGAGGAAATGTGGGGGAAAGAGATGCCTGTGCTTGCTCCTGTTGGCTTCAATAAGAGCTGTATTTGGAATAGGAGTGTACAAACATTCTTGAAATCATTTTTTTCAATTCAGTTTTATTCATAAAGCCCAATATCACAAATCACAATTTGCCTCAGAGGGCTTTACAGCATACAACTTCCCTCTGTCCTCGAACCCTCACAGTGTATAAGGAAAAACTCCCCAAAAAAACCCTTTAACGGGGGAAAAAATGATAGCAACCCCACGAAGAGCAACTGAGGAGGCATCCCTCTTCCAGGACGGACAGACGTGCAATAGATGTTGTGTGTGCAGAACAGACCAAATTACTGTACTATACAACAGCATGATATGTTGAAAAAGGGAGAGAGGGAGAGAAATGCACAGCAACAGCAGTAATAACTACAATAGCAACTAGAACTACTGCTTTGAGGTTGTATGCCTCTGCGAACCACTCACTTCATCATTTCATGGGACAATACGGTACTGTCTAAGATATGATGCAGCCTGACCATTTAGAGCTTTGTAAGTGAGGAGAAGGTTTTTGAATTCAGTTCTGGATTTTACAGAGTCAGAGCAGAGACGCTAAACAGGAGAAATATGATCTCTTTTCTTAGTTCCCCTCAGTACACATGCTGCCACATTCTGGATTAGTTGGGGAGTCTTTAAAGACTTGTGAGAGCAACCTGATAATAAGGAATTGCAATAATCCAGCCTGGAGGTAACAAATGCGTGGACTAGGTTTTCTGCATTTTTTTTGAGACAGGATTTTTGCAATATTACGCATTCTTCATAAATGTTATTTTGTGTTTCACAGAGGCCTGTGACACTCAGGTAAGACTCCATGTGGTCTCCTCAGACACTGCAGTGGATTAGCACTATTACATCTATAACTTATACCTAAAGATCTTTAGAACAGTAAGGACTGCCGTACTCTGCTGGGGATATCATCTGTGTCTCTATGTGTCTGTATGGATGTATGAAGGGGTCCATCAGTCAGTTATAACTTGAACCTGCGTGGATGTGGACATGGTAAAAATACTGTTTAACTCTGCCCCGAGTAAGTATTCCAACTGTTCCAAAGCTGCACCTTCATGCTGTATCTTGTATAGGCCTATTTGACACTTGTATGACACATTGTGGTTTTAACTTTAAGGTTATTTAGAGAGTGTAACTTTAAAAACTGCAAGGCCCTTTTGACATTATCAGTAAATACATTTGGACGCTCCCCTTGGCTTAAAAAGGCGACACAATCTCCCCTAATATCTCGAAGTATACTGAACAAAAATTTTAACACTTGTTTTTGCTCTCATTTATCACTGTTTTAAATTAAAGATAATGCACTCAATAGAAATATTTCTCTCAAATTTTGGTTTGAACATTTCTCTTTTTCCAAGAGGATAGGTGTTTGCAAGATGCTGATTAACAGCACCATTACTACATGACTGTAGTAATGGTGCTGTTAATCAGCATCTTGCCATACCGATTAACAGCAACATTACTGCACAACTGTGTCTTCGGATAGTCACAATAAAAGGACGCTCTAAAATGTGCAGTTTGATCAAACCAAAGAATGACACAGAAGTTTTGAGTAAGCATGCCATTAGCATGCTGACTGCAGGAATGTCCACAAGAGCTGCTGCCTGTAAACTGCAAACACAAGTTTTGTTGAACTGCCAAAACTCTACCCATCTTTCACTGCAGACTGAAACCGTATCTGTTCAGTATCATAAAAAACACTCTGCTTCTCTGTCTCTAAATGTAGCACTTGAGGGCTAAAGCAATTCAGAATGTTTTCTGAAGCTGATGTATTTGCATGATTCTTGTATTTTTGGGGTTGTCTCCACGTGCACTGAATTGCATTGACAAAATCACTGTACTGACACATGATACGGTGCACATTTGTCTATACAGTGAGCACCAATCGGGCTAAACTAACCACCCAGCTTCACAGAGCCATACTATTAACTTACAGTATAGTTGATACTGCATCATTGTTAGAGTTCTGAGAATACACAGATGTTACCTATTTTGGCAAAACTCACAGTAACTGAACTGTTAAAAGTAATAAAAAAAACCTGTTAAAACTGCTGAAAGTAAAAATAAGAAACATAGTGAGAAAATGTCATGATAAAATCAGGGCACAAATTAAAAAAAAAGTTAACAAGGCATTCCTCCTCCTCCTCCTCCTTCGCCAGTAGAGTTTGAACAGGTGAGACACGAGTGAGACCAGTTGATAATTAGGATGTGCCATTTTTGGCCAGTGTTTTCCAAGTAAACAAAGTGGGATTTAGAAAATGTAATTAAGAATTTCTATTTGAGTGAAAACAAGTTATGCTTATAGCTGATACTGGAGCTTCAAGTTTTTAGAATGATGTGCATAGTTTCAATTTTTGTGTGTGTATGCAATGGAGGAAAACTGAAACATGCATTCTGAGTGATCCAATCACAAGCAGACAGCGCTAAATACAAGTGTAAAAGGCCTGGGACGCATTTGACCATATATCTTTTGTAGTGTAAACACTAATGCGCCCCGATGAGTCCCCGACAAGCACTACTTCATCAGTGTAGGTTGTGTTGGTTGACAGTGCGCCAATGCTCTACAACTTACCCATTTTGTGTTGAGTTGGACAAAGTGTTGTGTGACAAAACATATGTAAACGGTATTTTGATGGTATTGTTTTAAATGTATTTCACCAATGTTAATATGTGTAAAATACTGTATATTCATGTGATAGCTGTGTTTATGGTTTTGGCAGAAATAATCAGTTTTAAGATGAAAGAACATGGTTTTGTGTGCAGTGTTTTTTAAATTGCATTTTGCAGATTTATAGAGTTTTGACAAAATTGTCAACTGTTTTCAATTTTGTGTTCATAGTTTTGAGAAACTGAACTATAAGTTTAGGAAATGTGTTAATGCCTTGGAAAAACGGGAATAAAATGAATCAAGAAAACTTTCTTAGAAACCTGCTTCTGACTGCTCTTGGTGCTTGTGCAAATAAGGAATGTACATAATTATTGCTTATCATTGTTCGAGATGACAATTTTAATTGGTATTGTGCTCTGTTATATTGACAATACGCAGATGCCTTTGATGTAAGTTAAACATGACAGAAGATTAGAAATATAACATATTTAGCTAAATTAGTTGGCAATTTGCAGATTTAAGCTTAGATTAGGGTTCTTAAAAATGTGAGTGAGTTATTTAAATCAACTTAAAACATGTGTTTTCTACATTTCTGGCATCCTGTTATCTTCTGTTTGAGTGGTGAGGCTGAGACCCACGTCACTGACCAAACACTTAGCTATCAGTGATGGCTGTCAGAATGTACAGAGACTTAACACTTAATGTTACATGTACATCACCATACCTTCTGAGTTTCCTGTTAACTGCTCCAGTGGAGACATATCGCTGTCTCCCTGACAGACGTTTCTCCAATGATTGATGTTGTGTTATTGTTGTTTGTCTCCTGTTTTCAAATGGGGACATAACACGTTATTAATGTGTTGTAAATGTTAGACCATTTTACAAACAAAATGCGTCATTTTGGCCACAGAGATTTAGTATAGACCTGTGTGTAAACTGTTAAGAAAATATAACATCTGAATGGACAAATGTGTTCAAGAAAATGAAAAACTGATCACAAACTACTGTAAAGAGCCTTGTTTATATTGGTCCTTTAGACTTGGGCAAAATATTGTAGTAGCTACAGTTAATTTGACAAGGACAGTAAAGCTCAGACATTATTGTCCTTTGCATATGGCAAAATGAACCTTTACCTCTGGCACTCAAACTCTTCCTATCTATGTAAATATTGTCATATGTATATATATATTAAAACAGGGACAGGTTGTAATAAAATCTAACAACAGAAAAATTAAATAGCTATTTTCAACTGTAAATTATGTTATTAGTTTCACCAATTTAGTATCTGACAAAATGTCTCCCCTTCTGTTCCTGAGATATGAGCAATGGCCAGAAAAGAGTTTTTGCAGAACATTATGATGTCACAGTGAAGTTGACTTTTTGGATACAAAATGTCATCACTTCATTATTTTATCCTATTAGACATTTGTGTGAAATTCTGTCATAATTAGCAGATACATTTCTGAGTTATGGCCAAAAACATGTTTTGTGAGGTCACACTGACCTTTGACCATCAAGTTCTAATCAATTCATTGTGAAGTCCAAGTGGATGATTACACCAAATTTGAGGAAATTCCCTCCCTTCCTTCCCAAGGTCTTCTTGAGATATCACCTTCATGAAAAGAGACAGACATAAGCTCACAGTGACCTTGATCTTTGACCACCAAGTTCTAATCAGTTCATCTTTCTCTCAAAGTGGATGTTTATTCCAAATTTGAGGAAATTCTCTCAAGGTCTTCTTGAGATATCACCTTTACAAAATGAGATGGATGCAAGGTCACAGGCACCTTTGACCTGTGAGAACCAAAAACTAATCAGATTATCATTGAGTCCAAGTGGACATTAGTGCCACATTTGAAGAAATTCACTCAGGTTGTTTTTAAGATAACATGTTCACGAGAATGGGATGGAGGCACACCCTGAAAACAAATGCCTCCAGCAAGGGTCATTACAGAGGCATCAAAAAGGACAACAAACAAACAAAAAAAGCAATAGTTATATCCCTCCCACTCTTCTGACCCACAATTTCAGTCTTCCTGTCAGCTGAGAGAAAGCTGTGGTTTATAAGTTTACTGTAAACAATCACATCAGAGAAGGCTAGGCCTCCTTTTCAAACATTACATAACACATTAATGATACTAACTAAGGTCGCTTTTACCATAGGCTTTTACACACACACACACACACACACACACACACACACACACACACACACACACACACACACACCTGTCCTAAGGGTGTGGCTGTGGGTGGTGGAGCACTCCTCCTCCTTCATAAGCCGCCTCCTCGCCTCCATCAACAGAGTCGGTCGGGAACTCTTACCGAGACGTGCCACGGGAACATTATCGGTTCACTTGATACGGATACCGGGACTTCCCTACAGTCATGGTTCGGGTTTCTTCGCCCGCGTTTGTTTTGCTTCTGTTTGTGGTGAGTACACAAAGACTTTACCGTCTTTTAACTGCCGTGTTTTTTTTACTGTTACAGACTCAACCGTGTTTTAGAAACTTTCTTTTGTGGTTAATAACTCTCAGTGTAGACTATCACGACTTCGTGAAGGTCTAAACTCCAAACGTAAACGTTATACTGTTGTTAGAATAGTGTTAGAGTTTCTCATTTTACTTGTTAGGCTGTTATTTACCTGCAGGCAGAAGTCCAAGTTCCATCAACTCACAAAGAATCCGTCCCTTTATCACAAACAGATAGTTCCACATTACCTGTCTAAAACTCTTCAAAAAGGTCATTAGTTGTGTTTACTCCCTCTCTTCGCAATCTAACCGTCTTGCTCATGTTGACCTGAACAAATACTTGGCTGCCATGGCAACACAGGTGTGGGCTGTGCTGTCTTCAGTTTCTCAAGACAGAGACATTTCATGTCTCATCCAACAACTCTGTACATAACCTCGCCCTAACTGTGGAGAGCTTGTTGATATGAGTTGGTGTACTTTGTTAAATCAGCCTTAACCAAACAAGACAAATAAACCAGAACATTTTGTGCGAAAAAATCTTTTTCAAGCTGTAGAGGGCACTCCATACCACAGTTTTAAAATAAAATGTAGATTTTCAGCAGTTTGCACTAAACTGTCAAGATTTTGAGCAGGATCAGTCAGTAACACTACTATACTACCAGAAACAATGATTATCAGCTGAAAAAAATGGTTTTAGGGTTTAGTTACTCTTTAAGTTTTCACTGTTCTGCTGGCACTGGACGTCAAAATGACATCAGAAAAATGTTGGACTCTTTCGTTGGACAGACATAAAAGTTAAGCTGGAATGAAAATCAGGTTGCTAATATTTTAAAAGTCTTAACAACTTTAGAATAACACGTTATTGCATGGATGGTAACATTATGACGTTTTGCAAACACTGGGTTTTGTTCTCCATACCATAAGACTATATGTTGGTAATCTATGTCAAGAATACGTTGGCAGGAGTTTGATTTTGGGTACTTAACAACACAACTTAGAGCCAACAAAATGTTGATGTCATCTGTTGTCAGTATTGTGCGTCAAATTGATGTTAGCATTAGACATTGACTTTTGGTCTCCTGATATCACAACCTTAATTCAACCAAATATCAACATCTAAGGATGTCGGTGTCCAGTTGGGTGGAGTTTTGCAGCTCTGGGCAATAAGATTCCTGAACTAGTCAGCTGTAATTTAATTAACTGACCACAGTAATGTTTTTTTTTTCTTTTTTTCTGACCATAATGCTTTTTGATGTTGCCTTTTGCTAATTTAAACCAAGACCAAATTCACATTTAATAGATAGCTGTTCTGTGCCCTTTGGGGGTGTAAGTTGGAAATTAAAGCTTTAGAACAACATGTCATCATTTATGAGTGCATAATTCTCCTTAGGAGAGAAAGAATAGCAATGACCATAGAGATATTATTATACATGAATAATTAAGGTCTCTTGTGTCGTCTTTGTACTCAGTAACTGTCTCATACATGTCATGTGGGGACAAAGGTGAGTCAGACTTTCTCCTCACTTCTCAGAGATGTGAGGCCACTCCCTTCTGAGAAAGTCTATCATTACTCTTCTGTCATCCAGACATGCCCATGCATTGACCGAACAGGTGAGGCCTAGTTAAATCTACTGGGAGTGGTAGGGTGTGTCTGTGTCTCCTCTGAACACAAGCAGCTCCGCAGTACCTGACCAGACCGGTGGATGTTTTTACACAGCGCAGGCCAGGCAGGGCCTCACAGTATCTCAAGGCCGTGGTGCTTTATACAGACCAGGTCCAAAATTAAAACGTTAGTGAACATGTTGTGTATCTTTAGAATTACAAGGTTACTCTAAGGTAAAGTCACGCTAGAATTTACGTCCCATAAATTTAGGTGAAGCGGCCAAGATGCATTGGCTTCCTGCTGTAAAGAGGGTTGCCGGTTCGATCCCAGGTGTGGGAGCCCTTCTGTGCGGAGTCTGCGTGCTCTGCCTGTGTCAGTGTGGGCTCTCTCCGGGCACTCCGGCTTCCTCCCACAGTCCAAAGACATGCAGATTGGGGACTAGGTTAATTGATAACTCTAAATTGTCCGTAGGTGTGCGATAGTCTGGCGACCTGTCCAGGGTGTACCCTGCCTCTCGCCCAATGTCAGCTGGGATAGGCTCCAGCCCCCCCTGCAACCCTCAAGAGGATGAAGCGGTTAGAATGACTTTGGAATATGCCACCAGGCAAAATCAATATTTATACTCTTTATAATTATTCACCAAAAATCAATTAGAAGAACTAACAATTAGTTACAAAACAGTATGCATGGAGTGTTGCTCGGCTATTAAAAAGGTGTCCCTCTGGTGCTGTGTCGTGTGGGGTTCCCATTAGTGTATAGCTGTTGAACAAAACTGAAATCTGAATTACTTAAGAAAGCCTTTATTATGTCATATCTTTTTAGTAGCAGTTAAAAACATGCAGCCTGAGCTGACATGCTGCAGCCGAGTGTGAAAAACAGTTGTGTCAGTCAATTTGTTTAGATTACAGATATGAAGTTGAATTTCTGACTGTTCTGATTTCTCAGATTGGTCTAGGAATGATAAAAGTGTCAACAAAATGGCCTCAAAGCCAACACCTTCCATCAAATCCAAAAGACCACTAATAGAAGTTATACAACTCAATAAAAAGGACCTGAAAAGCACACTCAGTTTGTTTATGTGTGGTTTAACTTGTTAACTAACCAATTCAAATGACCTTATTAAATAAGCTAATTAATGCTCTCTAATGGGCCTCAATATAGGTTAATCACAGGGGGGATTGATACATCACAGTATCGCAATACTTTTTGTGGCAATATTGGATCGATACCCAGATGCCAATAATTTTTTTTATTATGTAAATTGTAACTTTTGGTAGCCTAATAGAATAATGAATTTAATTGTTATTTCAGTGGACCAGATACATTTTGCTACAATAAAAAAACTGAAGTGAGATACTTAACCTTTAAAACTTTTATTAACTTATTAGATAAAACAGATCTTATTAGATGAAACAGATGGTGACAAAGTTTTCCTGTGTGGACATAATTTACAGTTGAAAAAAGCTAATATATCACAGTATATGTCATTGCAATACTCAGCATATAGCTAAACTTTTAAAATTGTATGGTGACTTAAGTATTGTGATAATATTGTATCACAGGGCCTCTGGTTATTCCCACCCTATTTATCATATTAAGACTCTGTCACCAACAATGAAGCCTGTCTGAGGGTTATGCATTCACTCATGAAGTGGAGTTACAGTTGGGTAAATTTTATTGCTGCATTGCAATAACGAGGACTGATGACAAAGACAGTTCAGTGCTTGATAAAAGCGGTATCACCATTTTCAACACATAAAATGCTATTGTCGACTTGCCAAGCTGGCTTGAGCAGCTGATGCATGTCACACTATGCACACGTCATAATTAACAAGCAGCAATAGACACTAGAAAAGGCAACAGTCAGTACGCACTAAACAAGGTCGAACATGTCGGTTCCCACCCTCTCTCTCCAAGCGGCAGGTCAAATTTCAGCCAGACTGAACAGCGGGAGGTGAGATCTGCAGCAGGAAGTGAATGTTTCTCTCCCCACCTACATGAACAGGTTGCAAAAGTTGACACATCTTCTCAGGACTGTTTGGGTGTATACAGAGGGTGCTTAACTGACATCTCGCTGACTATCTCATGTTTATTTTGTTCTTGTGAGAACAGGACACCGGCACCTTCCATTCTTTTGAGTGTATGTGATGCACAGCTCCACCAACTTCACACTGGGCACAGCCCTAATCAGCCAGAATAACTGGAAATATCTGTGTGGGTTAATGAAGGACAGGGCTGCTGGTGGCTGTTTGGGTGCCTTCAGTGCAATCGCTTTGTTTCATATTTAATGAACTCTCAGGAAGTTGAAAGTTTCAAGTTTCTTTAGTAGTATTTTTTAGCATAAAATTCTGTTCTAAAATCCTTCATTGGTATTAGCAGCATATTAAAAGAAGTTTACAAAAGGATTAAAAATCACTGAGATCACTAAGATACTCCACGGGCTGCGTTGGAAGCCTGACCATGTTTTTAAAAATGTCATGCTCCCTCTGACTCGGATAGTAGCTACATTTAGTTTAGTTCCACAAAATGCAGTTTGAACTGTGAAATGAGAGAAAACTAATGTTTCTAAAAGTTGTCTGGGAATATGTAAGCATAACACTGGGCTGTTTTGTGTAGGTTTCTCTCATGATTCACTGTTTAGCATTTTTTTGTATTTTCTGGCACAGCTGTATCCTGTGCTGTGATTTATTGATATGCCAACCTTTAGACTGACCTTTAGACTTTAGACTGCAGCTGAATTTACATACACATGTGGACAAGGGATGCACGATAATATCAGCAACTCAGCGGTATCAGCCAGTATTGGCTTTAAAATGAACTATCAGAATTGGCCGACATGCTTTTTCTTATTTGGCACAATGAATGAATATTACATACATGAAAAGAATTGTATTTCATGTCTCCATCTGCTGGTGGGCCATCACAATAAGAGTATGCATGCATAATATGATGTTAATTCCACTACAGAAGAGACTTGATGATCACTAAAACTAGGTAGGAAAAAAAGTGGACACATTGATTTATCGTAGTATAGTATATATATAGTATATAGATAGTATTGGTTATCGGCCAAATAAGTTGTTACATAATGGCATATTGGAAATTGGCAAAAAAATCCAATATCCATAGATTAATCTGTCAAGTAAGGGTTCTTTGTAAAGTAATTACATCTATTGTGTTGCAGGCTGCTATTGTGGTGATTGCTAATACTGCAGAAAATCTGGTAAGAAAAAGAAGAGAATGGATCATCCCTCCAACACCACTGAAGGAAAATGTAGACTACACTCAAAAGGAATCCATTGCCAAGGTGAGTCACTGAGGCATGAATGTACAGGTTGCATGCGTTGCTCTTGTGAAAATACCTACCATTTATATCTCTGGTGTAGTGCAATGATCAGGTCCTCTGCTTTGTGTTTCAGATTCGCTCAGATTTTGAATCTCAGTCAGACATTACGTACTCTCTAGAAGGCGTTGGTGCAAATAAGGAGCCCTACAATGTGTTTGTAGTCAACTCTAAAACTGGATTCATCCGTGTGACCAAAGTGCTCGACAGGGAGGAGATTGATACATACAATGTGAGTGATATGTGACAGGTTCTCTTCTGTTCTGTTGTACTTTTTGACTTTGATGCCACTTTTTCCGTCAAGAGATTCAGTAGTTGATGCTTTTCTCATGACATATTTCAGTATTTGGCAACCATTTGCTACATATCAATGCCGCAGACATGCTTGCAAATGGATGTGCTAAATCAGATGATAAAGACAACAACATTAAGGAAACATTTCTGTTTTAGTTGTCAGGTATTGCGAAGTACACAGATGGCAGACTTGCAGAGAAAGACATTTTCATACGAGTCAAGGTTGTAGATGAGAATGACAACCCTCCAGTGTTTGGAGTCATCAAGGCCGCGGAGGTGAAAGAGCTCAGTGCTACAGGTCAGTGTTTCTACTCCACATAATTCCCATTCTAATATGTGATGCTTCTGTAGTAATCCTATATGACTGAATAGTATATTGTATATGCGAGATCATATATTTTATTACCTCTTTCTACTGAGCTGTTTAAGGTCACATTATATACATGTTTACTGTAGTTACTGAGAGGCTCCAAGAAGGGTTGGTTGAAGATGCTACAACAAATCATCTTTATTTAGCTCAATACCAAGCCTCTTAGTTATTTCCTGAGGAAAATCCTGTTCAACACACCATATGAGCTCACAATTTTCATAAAATCATGAAAAATAAACTGCTTTAAAAGTTTAGAGTGAGTAATTAGCTTTAAAAACTGCTTGAACTGACATTATAAAGGTACGTAGCAGCTACCAGCTCTGGGAAACAGTTTGACATCAGTTAGGTTTTCAACCATGGGACAAGTCATGCATTCAGTAACAGCATTAAAGGGTAACTTTGGTATTATTCAACCTGAACTTTATTTTTGTGTCTAAGTGACTAATGGGAGGAAGAGTTTTTGAAAATGATCCAGTATTGAGAGAGACTGCTTCAAGTGGCAGCTGCATAACAGGCTACAAGTTTGTTTTTGTCATTGACAGGCTCCGATCATTATAGTGAGTGTCTGACAGCATTATGGAAATGATCCCTTTAGAGATTTACCTTTTTGATAAAGAGCAAGATCCTTTTTGTTTAACCAGAAATAGCCCCAAAATCGCCATCACCATTTCCACCAGACTCTATTTAATTAAACTGTAATTTTATTATCGTGAACACACTTGAAGCTCGACAAAAACAAAATAAAACTAACAAAAAATATATTGGTTCAACTCTGGTTCAGTTGAAATAAACCAGTCATAAAAACAGATAGAGAGATAGAGTCCAGGTTAAAAAATACTGAAGTCAGCCATTAAAGTTGCACTGTTTTCTGAGGTCAGTTTGCCTGTTTCTTCTGACCTGGTACACCAGCAAGGGTGAACTTTAATGCATTCAGTTTGCTGTCATCAGAGCACACCATACTGAAGAAAGTGGAACTTACATTAAGCCTAATGATTGAAATTATTTTAATGCTGTTTTTACAGGGACTTCAGTTATGAAAATAACTGCAACTGATGCTGATGAACCAGGGACGGTGAACTCTCAGATCGCCTATTCCATCATAGATCAGAGTCCACCCCATGACATGTTCTCCATTTCCAGTGAAGGGACAGTGTACGTTAAAAATTCTGCCCTGGACCGAGAGGTACAGTATCAATTACATCCACAGGGACAGTGCCAATTCTAGAAAACTGAAATTCTGCACTGCATCAATGTCTGCTAATCCATTAACCAATCACATTCAGTCAAGATGATATTAACAAGTTGGTAAAAACAACATGATGAATTCCTTCCCCTATAACAGTGTACTTCTTTGCATTTTCACCTTCATGAATTTTATTTTATTGTTAACTCTACCAATTATACCAATTGCTTGGTGACCTGTACATTCTTAACAGTGGACAACAATGGCAGCAGCAGGTGAACCATAAACTGTAAAAATAATGGATGTAGCTAGTGTGACATCACCAATTGGTTTGTGCACTCCTGTTTTGAAGCCTTGAGTTCGGCATTTCAGCTGTCGCCATCTTGGTTTTTTGGAGCCAGATGTGACCGTATTTGGGTGAGAGGCTGGAGCTGTGGAGGAGCGAGGAGTGGATCTGACTCAGGAGCTGGGGACACTATCAACAGACAGCCTCTCACTCAAAGTGGCTTGCCCTTTATGGGTAACTTAAAGATTTAATAAAATGTAAATGGATGACTTATTTAAAAATTCACCCCTGTACAGCTGCCATGAATGTTGAAATTAGCTATAGAGACCAACAGCTGCACCTGCTGTTGCCATTTCAGGACCCTCCAACCAACACCTTGATCCCAACAAAAGCACGTGGTTAGCTTTAGAGAAAAACATCATGGTTTGGATCTACATTCAAACAGGCAGCAAACACTGGGCTACTGGGTGAAAGTCGGGGGTTTGTTGGAGTCATCCACCACCCCTCCCTCTCACTCCATAGGGACTTTCAACCTCCTTATATTACGATGTTACAGGCACCGTTTTAGACTGACACTGTCCAGCTGCATATCATTCTGCGGCATCACGTGCTGCACGGCTGTGTTATGAACTAACGCCGCCTGTCTGTGTATCATGCGGTTGCGGCAGGAGCCTTCCAGCTGACCAGCGGCGTATCATAACACTGCAAAAGGTTCTGTCTAGCCGTGTTACAAACTAATGCCGCCCAGCATATCATAGTTTAGCAAAAAGTGGCTTTTGGCGTTAGGTGTCTGATGCTGAAATCACTGACAAAGTGGCAGGATTTGACGACTTTGGAATGACAACTGGCGGTTGGCTTCATTTTTCAGCCGCAGAGTTTGCCGCTTGAGGTGGGCAGCAACATCAGCCAATACAGGTACACTCTTAGATGCAGCTTCAGTCCACAAGTTGGTGTCACGGTCTGATTACAGGCAGCAAAACCTACTAAACAAGCATATGTAATATACCACAGACATCGGTCCCAACTGTGCTGAACCAGAAGTAAACAGTTGTAGATCATCAATCATATGATTTGCTTCAGCTGAAGTTCACTTTAAAGTATCTTTGAAGACACCACCATCTCACCCACTGTCACTGTGCCTCTGGTACTTCCACAGGATGTCTTGGCACCTGTAATATGCATGCCTCACGTGTTTTATAAAGTACTTAAAAGTAAGGTACATTCTGTAGCTCTATTAGATTATTTTGGAAATATGAAAACATACAGCAGAGTCCTTAGTTCCTGCTCTAACTCTGAGTGGCTTTGGACAGCCTGCACATTCATTCAGTGGCTGTGACTCCCATAGCTGCTGAACATGACAGTTGTTACTCTGTCTTATCCAAGATGCACCCAAGCAGAGTACATTCATCATAGTTCACCTTTCAAAGTTTACACTTTATTTCTAATTTTCTAATGTTTTCTAATTTCAGAGAGCAGATAAGTACACTCTGACGGTTAAAGGTCAAGACTTAAATGGCAAACCAGGGGGACACAGTGCAACCACCACTGTTACCATTAAAGTCCTGGATGTGAATGATAACCCTCCCTCTCTGGAACACGAGCAGGTAGTCTTCTTTCTCATATTCTTCTATATCAACATATATACCCTGTATATTGGTGTGAGCAGGGGTTTAAGAGTTGACTGGTTACCTTTGATGAAAAAGAAGATATGGAGATGTTGACATGCTCATGATGTCACAGATCACACATTAAAGTGTTAAAAAAAATTATAGTTAAATATGGCAGAAATTAATCCTGTTCCCTTCATCTCATGATGTATTTTACTTGCAGTATGAGGGCAGCATTGAGGAGAACACAGATGGTGTGGAGGTGATGAGGATCAAAGCAGAGGACCTGGACCTGAAAGACACAGAAAACTGGCAAGCTGTGTTTGAAATTGTCAAAGGCAACGAGGCAGGGTACTTCAGCATTACAACAGACCCCAAGACCAACGAGGGCATCCTAATGCTTGACAATGTAAGGCAGTTTGAATTTATTAGAATCATATTTGTCAGTGTCCCAGTCTTTTGTGGGATGAACGTGTTAAGTGCAATCAGCATGCTTCACACACAAAAAATGAAAAAAGTCATAAAAGGAGTAGGCATAGACATGACAAAAAATCATCTTTATTCAGCTCAATACCAAGCCTCTCAATTATTTCTAGAGGGAAATCCTGTTCAACACCCCGTATGAGCTCAAAATTTTCATAAAATCGTGAAAAATAAACTACTTATAAAGGTAGGAACCCGCTAAAAGTGCTTGTTTTTCCAGTAAGTGTCTGAAAATATTATGGAAAAGATCCCTTGAGAGATTTTCCTCTTTGTGTAAGAGTATGATACTTTTTGTTTAACCAGAAAAACCCCCAAAATTGTCATCGCCATTTCCACCAGACTCTTTTTAAATAAACTGGAATTTTATCATTGTGAACACATTTCAGGGAAGCTTGACAACAACAAAATTAAAAAAAAACAAAATAAATATTGGTTTATCTGTCCACCGTTCCAACAATCACCAACTCTGGTTCAGTTGAAATAAACCCTTAATTCACCCTGTTAGATGTGAAAATATGCTGACTCTATAAACGTTAAAATGACCGTTTATCTAAATGGTGTCTGGTGGCTTTGGCGATGGTGATTTCGGTGCTGTTTCTGGTTAAACAAAAAGGATCTTAAACAAAGAGGTCTGGCTATGTAAGGATACATCATAAAAGGGATATGTGTAGACATGACTAAAAAAAATAATGCTGATGTATGCAAACATGGTTTCTTGAAGGGAAGTGACCCTGGAACCATTTGACAATCCCCCAGAGTTTAGAAGGATCATACCCATTTAATCACACCTGTGGGTGCAAAACTGTCAATAATAACTTTGTGTTTGCCTTTTGACAGGCTGTGGATTATGAGGATGTGAAAGAACTTGAACTGGGACTAGCTGTGAGGAACAAAGCTCCACTATATGATGGATCTGGGCCATACGCTGGAGCTGGTATAAGTTTCGGAGGGGGAGCAGGCGGGGGAGGAGGAGCAGGCGGGGGAGGAGGAGCAGGCGGGGGAGGAGGTGCAGGCGGGGGAGGAGGTGCAGCAGGTTCAGGTGGTGCAACTGGTGCTGGTGGTGGTGCAATTGGCGCAACTGGTGCAGGAAGTGGGACAGGAGGATCATGGTGGCAAAGTGGGACCTCAGTTAAAACCTATCCAATCAAAATCAATGTGAAGAACCAGCCTGAGGGGCCAAAATTTGACCCCAAAGTCAAGGCTATTCCCATCTCAGAGGGAGGCAACTCCGTCAGTATTAATGATGTTATTAGCATCTACCCGGCAATTGATGAAGACACTGGGAAACCAGCTGAGAATGTCAGGTCAGTGCAAACACAAACACATGTACATGGAAGCCTTTGCAGTTAAAATAATGTTAGATACATTTTCTACACCCAATGATAATGACTGACACAGCATGTTTCTGTTGTAGGTATGCCAAGGGCTCAGACCCTGACAACTGGCTCACCATCGACCCAGAGACAGCTCAGATCAAACTGAACAAGATACCTGACAGAGAATCTCCATTCCTGGTCAATGGGACATATATTGCTAAAGTACTCTGCATTACAAATGGTACATTTTCCCACTTTGTTTCTATTCCAGCTTCAGAGTATGTAATACTAGTTAGTACTTTGACTGTGGAAAGGTACAAAATATCCAGCTTTTTGCAAATCTACAAGCCCTGCCACTAGTGAAGATAAAATGTAAAGTTTGTTTTGTGGATGCCTTTAGAGGAAATGTCAGTGGCATTGTGAAAAAGTTAACGACAGTCTTCCCTTTAGATTATGAAATTTGTGCAGTGTTGTCATTTTCATCCAAGAAGGCTGCTCGATACAAGTAGGATGAGGATTTGTCCACCTGGCTGTTTGTGGAGAAAAAATATAGATGTTATAAACAGTCCAGTAGTCCAATTCACATTAATAAAACACCTGTTGTCCACCAGCAGGAGGAGTGAAGCGTTTGTCTATGAAGAATGGAAACAGGAACAGAAGAAATGCTGAATGATCTGTTTTTCTTTTCTCCAACACAGATATGCCTGCCAAAACAGCCACTGGCACAGTAGCCATCCAGGTGGAAGATTTTAATGACCAGTGCCCCACCCTGACCAGTACCTTCCAGACTATGTGTACCACACAAGATTCTGTTTTTGTGAGCGCTAAAGATGAGGATGAATTCCCTAACGGACCTCCTTTTGACTTTGTCATCATCCCTGAGGGCACTCAGGGCAAGTGGCAGGTGGAGCATCACAATGGTGAGGAGATCCTGATAATTATTAGTTAGTTATGTAAATAAATATATAAAAACATACAAATAAATATAAAATTAGAAATTCCCCTGTGTTGACAGGAGTCGGTTTCTGCCACAGATTGGTTTCTTGGTTTTACACCTAGAAGTTGCCAAAGTGTCAGTGTTTCAAATTCTACATACACATACCAGTGCTTTAAGCTTCACAAGTTATGGCCTCAAGACTAGCATTAAACGTGTTTGACTAGGATGCTTGGCATGCATCTTAGAACAGCTGACAACCAGAATGTCTGAAACTTTGTTTTCCCAACTAGAATGTGGAAAAGCCTAATTGAAACTTGAGTCTTTTATTCAGAATTCTGTAAACTTTAAAGTATATTGACTTATTAAACTTGTAATATGGTTGTTTTGTTGCCGGCAGACACTGCAGCTATCCTGAGGAGCCAAGAGACCATGTGGCCTGGGGTCTATGAGGTGACTTTCGAGGTGAGGGACCAGCAGAGAGAGGCCTGTCCAGAACCACAGAAAGTGTCGGTCCAAGTTTGTACCTGTGAGGATGGGTTGGTGTGTGGGAAACGAGGCGCTAATGGTCAGCCCGTCAAAGGATCCAAGTTAGGACCTGCAGGCATCGGACTGCTATTCCTGGGCCTGTTGCTGTTACTACGTAAGTATGATGTGATGCTCATTCTGATGAAGGGTTGTGTGATCAAACACTTCTGCTATGCTCAAGACAGTCCTAAGACTGGCTGAGTTTACTTTTAGTGTAGGCCAAAGATGTGTGTATGAGAATCCACGTTTGCTGGCTGATAAAAGCCAAGGAGTTCTCCATACCTCAGTAAAGCCTACCAAACTGAACAAGCTATGTACAGGAAATGGCTGTCTATCCATCCATCCATGAGGCAAACAGAAGTGTGGCAGGGACCCTCTACACTGTCTCAAAGACAAGAGATTTTGAGCGCCTGAAAACCTGCCTTCAAATATGAAGTATTTCTCTTCAGCATATTAAATATTCATGACAAAATAAGCATCAGCTAAAGTAAAGTACATCCAAAGGTATTTTTCATTTATGCTCAAAAAATCTTCAAGGCTGTTTTTTTTTTAAATGACTACAATTGAAGCTGATTTAAAAAAAAAAAAGCTTTCAGGTACTTGAAAATGCTCCACCAACCACAAGGAACCAGTAGTTTCAGTGGGAAAATTATTTTGATGACAGTCTCTAACAGTCCCAGTTTTGTTCAAGGTTAATTCCAAGCGGGAACCTCCGAGGCTGAGAAACGAAGTCAATGCGGAAGTGCCATAAACTGCAGTTCATGAAACATTACAGCCTGGTACAAAAACAGTTATGGTCTCTGTAGCTCATTTCCACATTCATGGCAACTTTAGGAGGGGTGAATTTTTATATAACTTACCTGTTTACATTTTACTTAGGCTTAAAGTTATGCATATTTAAGGGCGGGGCCACTTGATTGATAGACTGTCTGCGAGGTATCACTATAGCCAATGAGTCACTAGCCTTTCATCCAAAATATGGTCACTTCTGGCTCCAAAAACCCAAGATGATGACGGCTGAAATACCAAACTCGAGGCTTTAAAATGGGAGTCCATAAACCAATGGGTGATGTCACAGTAGCTATGTCCATTATTTATACAGTCTGTGGATAATTCTGAGCTCTTTACTTTCAGATGTGATTTTGGGTCTGTCCAGCAGGTGGCAGTAGCTAAATCTGACAACACACTCAAGAGACCAGACTGTGAGACTAGTCAAAACATATCAGACTAAATTGTGAGACTAGTCAAAACATATAAGACTAATTACTACAACATGCAACTTAGGTCAGAATGTTTATAGAGCTAGTATTGGTAATTAAGAACTACAGGGTTGCTTATTGTAAGAGGAAACATAACCACATTGTGTTGTGCAAGGTGACCTGAAATAGCACATTCTTTTTTAGAGGACCTGTGAGGACCACTGCAGTCCTCTCACCACATTTTAGGAGCCATTAAGTTAGACTAAAACGTTGCTGCTCTTGTTTTTACAGTCCTTCTTCTGTTGCTGCTCTTCTGCCAGTGTGGGGGAGCTGGAGCTCTGCCAGGGGGCTTTACTGAGATGCCTTTCGACACCAAATCACATCTCATTAACTACCGCACTGAAGGCCAAGGAGAGAACACAGTAAGACAACGTATTTACCCTTTAAACACTGACCATCACTGCTAAGGGCAGGAATATTAGCAAACATACTGGTTACTTGCTGTTAAGATAATGTTGGCTTGAAAGCTGCAGTTAGTGGTTGTTTGACTGCCAGGCAGCAGAAAACTGTTGACTCTGTTCTAACATTTGGACCATATATCTTTTACAGGATGTGCCGCTATTGAACATGCCAACACAGGTGGATGGAAATATGGTCGCCATGGGTATGGGTAACAATACTTTAGCAATGACGCCCGGGGCAGGTATTGATTTCCAGAAATCTGTCACTTCAATCGATGGGATGAATGGGGCCATGTATGAAGACGGTTATGCAGGTGGCTACAGAGAAGAAAGATGGGGGATGACGAACCAGGAGAAGGGAAATGGCTTCTTCTCTGAGTTTGAGGGCAGAGAAGCAAGAGTGGGTGGAGGAATGTATGATGGCATGGCTTTGCCAGACCACTTCTTGCGACAATACTACACTCAGGTGAGGAAAAAGTCTAATATTGCTACTTCTATTTACTTTCTGTAACCCACTTTCAGATTTAGTTACCCTGGGTGTAATTATCTTAATCGTTTTTAGATGAAAACAAATCCACCTAGATAAAACAGTCGAAACTTGAACAGCTCAACTGCAAATGTTTGTGCCATGACAAAAAAATCACACTGTGTAGTTGTCCTGTCAGGTAAAGCAAAGGTTAAGTTTGGTCTGTTCCCTTAAAGGGACATCTCACCAAAAATACAATTTTGTCCTACCTGTTGTGCTGTTTATCAACCTAGATTTTTTTTGGTGTGAGTAGCAAAGTGTTGGAGAGGTGAACTGTCCCTTTCAGACCCTATTCCAAAGATTTAAGTGCTAAATAGAGTACTGCAGGTATGACTTTTTTTTTGGTAGGCTAATATGGAAGTCAGTGTTGCCCTGGTCCCCTTGTCAAAAGCGAGACTCAAGAACTAGCACCACCACTAGCCATCAGCTAGTCTCACACGAGTTGCCATGTAAACACAGCAAGCCTGCAGGGCGGGCTAACTGACCACGGTGAGAAATTATGCTATAAAAGTGGAATGAATTACGTCTTTTCAAGTCAGTTTTGCATGCCGTGGCTTCAGGGCACTTGGATTATGACGGACGACGTTTTTGAAATGTTTTATTACATTTTCAAAATGTGGGTTCCATGCACTTCAAGTGTAGCTGTTATTCCGGCTAGCTGTTATCCCCCGATACCCTGAACGAGTTTTGTGGATTAAAAAAACTACACTGGACTTCTTGTCGGCATGAGGGTCATTAAGTACTGTCTGTATTTTCATTCTAAAGTGGCCATTTCCTTTAAAATCTGTACCACATGGAGGCTGTAAAGCTGTGGTTGGTGTTATGAAGTTCTGTTGTCTCATTTAGCCAGTCACACAAAAGCTTCAAAATTCACGTCAGTACTTGCTGACGTGTTCTCAGCCTGTTAACCACAGACCTTATTTCAGGCATTGAACCAAAAACCCAACAAAAAAAACCCCATTGACTTCAAGAAGATAACTCATGGTGTGACATGCTAACAGCTTATGAACACAAACTTAAAAATCTTTGAAAAAAATGCACTGGGCACCACCATGGTTTTACACTAGGATGGCAGGCATTGTAAGTTGTAATGTTGTCTGAACATATGCATGCCAATGAGATTTTTGGTATTTCATTTAGGGTGACACTAGCAAATTAATGTAAACTTAAATTAATGCCAAAATGCCCTAAAAATCCACTGGTTCGTCACAAAAACGTAACCTTGGTGATAATTTTCTTTTTCAACAGAAGGTGAGCAGTGGAAACGAGAACATTGCAGTGAAGGATGGTCTGCTGGTTTATGACTACGAGGGCCGGGGCTCCCCTGCTGGCTCAGTGGGCTGCTGCAGCCTCCTGGAGTCTGACAACGACTTGCAGTTCCTCGATGACCTCGGGCCAAAGTTCAAGACCCTGGCCGAGGTGTGCGGAGGCAAGAAGATCACAACTGAAGTCAAACCACCTGTCACTCCTCTGCCCAGTGCCTCCATCAATACTCAGACCTCAGTATCAAGTGTGGTGACTGCCCAGCAGCTGCCCCCTCTACCCAAGCTGCAGCCAACCGTCCCTCAGACTGTGGTCAGGGAGACATCTGAGCGTTCTCAGATAGTGAAGGAGAGCACAGCCACAATGAAGGAAGGGAGGACCACAGTGAAGGGCGGGGTGGCAAATCCAGGCCAGATGCTTGTGCTACAGCCGCAGCAGCAGCCCGTCTACTACACCACCACCCCTGTGCTGCAGCCGATGCAGTATGTAGTCCAACCACAGGTTCAGAACACAGTACTGCTCACTGAAGCACCAGCCACCAACCTGCAGGGCTTGGTACTGGTTAACGGCACCCAGACTGCACCTGCTCAAGGCATGGTTGTTCAGGGGCAGACAGTGATGTGTAGTGGACAAGCCCAGGGCCCCAACATGGTGCTGGTGGAAAGGAGTGGAGTCCAGGGGGGTGGTACCAACCTGATCCGCACTGGCAACCTCTCTGGCTCCCAGACCATGATGGTGGTGGGGGGTAAGGTCCCTGTAGGGTCAGTGAAAGCACTAAACGGGAGCCAGACCCGCCTCGTGCAGGGGGGCACTCTGCAGTCAGGAGGGCTCTCGGGATCTCAGAGGGTCCTGGTGGTCGGAGGGCAAACAAGCAACGGTGGGCAGCTGGTCCAGCAGGCAGGAGGCCTGTCCCAGAGGAGTGGCCTCTCTAGCGCTCAAAAAGTCCTCTACAGCACGGGCAGCACATCCACTGGCTCTCAGAGCAACATAGTGGGTTCCTCTGCCACCACAGTGAGCACAACCCCCACCTACCAGAAGGTGGTGGTGCAGGAGACAAGAGAGATCATCAAATGAGAGACTGTCAGGGCAAGAGAGGACCTTTCCAGTGATACCAATAAAACTGTTCCTCTGGACTGGTCCAGGTGGTGATGGGATGCTTGTGGGACTCAACAAATGCAAGACAGCTAACAGAAAGTGGGCAGGATCCCCATATTACCTTTTTTACATTTGACAACACATTTTAAAAAAGAGTTTGTCAATCCCAAATGAGCAGACTCCGGACAGAGGTCTGGGTGACCCAAAGCAGAGGCAGCTTTACAGCACATAGTCAATACTCCAAACAGGGTAACAAATAAATAAAAGGTAAATGATAAAGTGGAATAATAATGATAGCAAGCTGATCAGGTGGAAATATCCTAGCAGACATCTCCAATGACTTTATACTGTTATGGACTTGGTTTTTTTTTTTTACTTGTTCTCTTTCTATGCTTCTTCCTGCAGTGACACAGAATGTACACACAGAATCATGTTCACTATACAGTTAGTAAATCCTCATGTTATGTTTTATGTTGTCTCTTGTTCAATCGTCTGTTATCACATATTATATATTTTCTGTTGTTTTGTACCAATTAAAAAAAACAAACAAAAAAAACCTATTGGTCAAATATGGAATGTCTTAGCCAAAGAAGCTGAAAATGAGCATATGCTGTGTTTTGACATATTCTTAATAAAACCCAAATAAAACCAACCCTCTGGTTCATTCATTTTTCAATGTTTCTCAGGTAGAAATGAGAGCTTCTGGTAAGAAAATACAGCTTAACTTCATGTGCTGCCCAAAATATGCAAATTTCAGTGAGAGAAGCTCAAACAGACATTATGGTGCCTGATAAATACCGTTCTACACTACTTTGTATTACAGTCTCATTGGTAGTATTGTCAGTAATTGCAGTAGCAGTGTTGAGGGTACTGATAGAAAGCGTAATCGCTGAAATGGAGGAAGACGGGACAACACTGAGGCTGTGCATCTCTTAAAAGTGAAGTGTGTGAGCAGTAATTAGTACCTAGTTTCTCAAAAGGACAGGAAGAGGGTACTTGCAGTAGCTCTGGTTGAGAGTGAGAGGCTGTCAGCAAATAGTTTGTTGGGCGCAGGGAAACAGAGATCTGTGTGGGTACATGAGACCCTAAAAAAGTACAGGGTAGACCCACCTCTTTTTGTGGATGTTTTTTAGCCAAAAAGCTACTTGAATATCAATGAGAGTAGGGATGCACCAATCCACATTTTTTCACTTCCAATCCGATCCCAATACCTGAATTTGGATATCTGCCGATACCGATACTATTCCGATACCAGTGCTCTGTTTGCTTTAATATTATTATTATCATTATTGTTGATTTTATATGAGGCTGTAATAAACTCCTCTCTACAGGCAAGTATGATATGTACGTATGTATGCATGTATGTCCCAAAAGGCAACTTGAGGTAAGTATAAGGTCAGAAAAGCAGGAAATCCTGTTCACAGGAAAAATCCCATCCTGAAAACAAATATGCAACTGTAAGGGTTTCAAATTGATTGTCAATATTTATTAAATTCCAAGACAGTGTTAAACTACTAGTGCAATATACACTATCAAAAAACAAAAAGTACCTGTCATATTAATCTGAACAGTACAGATACAAATCAAGTAGACCCTACTATGTAGTCGTGTTGTCACGGTACCAAAATTGGGACCCACGGTACGATACCAGTGAAAGTATCATGGTTCTGAGTAGTATCACGATACCACAACAAAAATGAGGCAGATGTGCCTATAATACATCAATGATATTACAAAGGAATAAATTACTTATTGACTTATTCATACTTCAAAAACAGCATCAATAAGTGATTAACATAGGGGGGATCAAAATAAAATAAAAAAATAAAATAAAAATCAACCAGCCACCCTCCTCCCCTGACAGGTCCCTTCATAAGTAACGAACAGTCCCTAAAGTGCGGTGAGGTTTGTGGGCCGTTACCTGCCACAGAGAGCGAAATGTTTCTCCTCTGACACATCATATACCTGTGTGCCGCCACAGTTTGGCTGTTCAGGTACTTTTGGGCAGTCATGACGCCAAGAAGAGGACATTATTGGACCTGGAGTCGGACTTCTGTCGCCGGTAAGCCGTATTTGACAGGAATACATTCCCGTCTGTGTCTGTGACCCCCGTTCAACCCACAACCGACAGGATTTGCCTTTAGTTTCTGCTGCTGGTTGAAATCTGTACTCGCACAGCGTGCTGAATGATTTATTTTGCGCGTACAAAACTATTTTTAGTTGCAAATGCCAGTAAAATGCTCACACCGTAGAGCTCTGTAGTGAAAAACAAATCACTGTAGCATAACCTAAACTACAAGTAAAAATAAATTAATAATAACTTTCACTGCTTGAAGATACTCAATAGCTCAGTTCATACCTGAAATGCCACTGGATACAAACCACTGCAGTGGCATATCGAGTGCCAGGTGGACAGCTCGCACCGTTATTGGACGCCGCATGGACACTCATGCTCTTGCGATTGGACTTTGATCTTATCCCACAGCAGTGGTACCTGAGGTACCCTGGTACTACGGTACTCCAACATTATGGTATCATATGTAACGTCGTGTTTTAGTACCGCGGTCAGTGCAACACTACTATGTAGCAATCATCATATCATTCCAGCAGACAACGTGAAAGCACAGACGCACCTCGTGGATCGTAAATTTCCGCAGGTGGATCGTAAATTTCCGATCCGTGAATTACGTTGGTATCGGAACCCGATACCGATACTGGATCGGATCTGCCCCATCCCTAAATGAGAGTATACTCACTTCCTCCTCAGTAACCTAACCATCTACCTAGTAGTACACCCACCTCATCAACTACCATGACACCACTGCTCTTCAGCTTTTGTTAACCACAGACCTTATTTCAGGCATCTAACCAAAAACTCATTCAAACAACTCACTGACTTCCAGACGAGGGAACCGGGAGTGCACATTCCTGATGCACTCCATAGACCTGAGAGGCACATATGGATACTTTACAAAACAAGGCTGAGCCCGTTTGGGGGATAGAAACTGTAGATCCTGTACATATCAGTGCAGTTTGATGAGTTCGGATTATAACTTAGACGCATTTGTATGCATTTATTTCTTGTTAAACAAAAATTTGTTTTATGGACATGTCTAGTAATTGTAATTGTTTTGCCACTTTGCCCAAACCTGAGCATACGCAATACCTTAATAAATTAAGGTTGACTGCCATCATGTCAACTGATCTATAGGCTGAGATTAAGCTGGAGTGGACAGTCTGATGCTGCTATACTCTATGACTGTACTGCAGCAGCCTCCCACCCAAGATATTAGCCATCCATCAGTAGTGATTGTCACCGGTGTTGGGATTCACAGGACCACAGATGATTTATCATTTGGTAAAATCATCACTGGGCATTTAAAGGCTTTTTCCTCTGCATGCTCTTTGTTCTCCAAACAAAGAGAGCTATGCGACACCCATCTCCACAGGAGATTTCACCTCACACCTCAGTGAGACTCAAGTCCTAAAACTTGATTGGACAAGACCTTTACAGTGACATGTGACTGATGTCACAGGCATCTGTAGATCTGTGCTCCCTTCCACAGATCTCTCTCTTGCTCTGGAGCTTCAACAGCTCACACCTCTTTCCGTCTGGGCCTGGAACAGCAGAGGCCCAGACCCTTGCTCCTTGCCCCAACCACTAAAGGGAGAGCAATTGATCACAGACTCTCTTGCAAACACAAGGTTTGCAACTAGCTTTCCAGCAACAAGGAAGTAAGTGAATTAGCACCCAGCGTCTAACTCTGCTAAACCCTGAGCGACCAGTTTCCTCGGAGTTTCACCTTTGGAACAAAGGACTTAACAACAGCCTTCTTCTGTTGGCTAACAAAGCAGCACACCACCAAGTGACTCTTTCTTCCATCCATTCAAGGATCGGTAATGTAACAACTGGGCATAGCTTATCACAGCTTTACAGGCTAAGCAAGACTGTTTAACTTGTTGTATGTGATTTGATGCTGTTCATTGAGTTATTGTTGTGATTGTTGGCAGTTAGGTCATTGGTTAGTTGACTTTGCCAAAGCTAAGTGTTTAGTTTGCTAATACTGTTCACAAACAGATTCTTGCACCCAACTAAACAATCTCTGCACTAATCCAGACCTTCTTTCCCTCACACACACACACACACACACACACACACACACACACACACACACACACACACACACACACACACCAAGCTTGTATATAGTTAGTTAGAATTTGTGTGTTTTGGTTTGCTTTGCTAATTTGTGAATAAATATAATTCTTTGGAATCATACCTGCTGTCTGTTTAATGTTGCACAAGAGTGAATGAATAGTCAACCTCTGCTGCGTCAAGAACTCCGAAATCCTTCAGGCATTACCGTTAATTTTGGTTGTTGTCATTAATTTAATTATTAATCAAAACTCCAAATTAATAGTTTAGCGTATTTTATGAGACTGATATCTTTAACTGGCTGTCATTTTTCCCTTTATGGGAATGGTGCCCCACGAGGTGATCTAATGTTAATTAAGTCACATTATTTAACATAATTATTAATTATTATTAATAATTATTAATTATTTCCGATAGCCATTTAAATCCCAACATATTTGGTGCCCTTTGGTGAGACCTAATATGTTGATCCCAACATATTTGGTGCCTCCGTGTGAAGCCTAATGTGTTGACCCCAACACCAGCATCATTTAGCAGTTCACCACACTGCCAGTGAATAATTATATATCCTATGTGGCTGCAAATCTCAGTGTGAAAGCCTTGATTAACCTGTTAAACATTATCTTTTTGGCATTTTCCAGTTTCTCTTTTGATGTGACAGTGCTGGTCTGGTCTAGGTGTATCACATGACATAACTGACAATTCAATGGTCATGAAGCACAGCACTAGATTTCAACTTACTAATACAATACATATTTTGCGTAATGTTAAACGGCTTTTGGGATTTTTATGAACATATTTTAAATAATAGGTTCTGGGTCCAGTTCTCTTTTCCATTTACATGCTTCCTCTTGGCCACCTTATACATGACATAATATCAATTTCCATTTTATGCAAATGATGCTCAGATCTGTCTAAGCTTTGACCCTAAAAACAAGAACCAGAACATTGTCAATCTGCTAAACTGCCTTCATGACACCCGCAAGTGGAAGTTACAATATTTTCTGCAGTTAAATGTTGATAAGAGAGAGATACTGATCACAGGTCAAGATAGTGCAAACTCAAACAGCCTTGGTTCAATGTCCCATGTGATACCCCAGAATTGCAGAAATCTTGGTGTCATTTTCAATGAAAACATAAGCTCAGACAAACATGTTAAATCAATGGTTCAATCATCTCAGAAACATTCCAAAGAGCAGACCATCTCAAATCTGGAAACTGTTATCCATGTCTTGATAACCACTTATTTCATTACTGTAACTCCTTACTCTCATCAGTAAAAAAAAATCCTCTCCCCCTTCATTCATTTTCCATAACTGCCTATCCTGTTAGGGGTCATGATGGGACTGGATTCTTTCCCAGCTGACATTGATGGGGGAGAGGTGGGGTACAATCTGGATAGGTCGTCAGACTATCACAGGTTCTCAAACATAGAGACAGACGACCATTCATGCTCAAATTCGCACCCATGGCCAATTTAAAGTCACTAATTAACCCACCCTGCATGTTCTTGGACTGTGAAGGAAGTCAGAGAACCCAGAAAAAAAGTGAAATATTTTGATGAATTTAATGGTAGCTTAAAAGAATAGACAACAGAAAATGTATTTGCTACTGTAAAATGTAGAAAAATACATATCCTGCCTCTAGCTCATCCAAAATTCTGCTGCCAGGATTTTGACTCGGGCTAGGAAACACAACATTTGACTGATCCCTGTTTCCTTACACTGGCTACCTGTTGCTTTTAGAATAGATTTTATGGTATTATTAACAACTTACAAAGCCCTAAGCAGCTTTGCTCCAAGTTACTTATCTGTGCTGTTATTGCCCTACGTCCCTTCTCGCACCCTGAGATCCTCAGGTGTGTCACTCCTTGTTGTTCCTAGGAAATCAGGGCCACGACCTCTGTCTCATCTATTAAAATCACTTTTAAATCACTGTTTTAAAATTGCTTTTGGAGATTTTACTTGTTTTAGGACATTTTAATCAATCTTACCCTGTTTTTGCTATGTGCGTAGTATTTGGCTTATTTCATGTCATCCTCTCTGTATTTAAATGTTGCCTGGCCTCACAGCAAGAGGGTTCCTGGTTCAAACCCTGAGGTCGGGGAGCCCTTCTGTGTGGAGTCTGCATGTTCTCCCATGCGAGTTTGGATCATTTCCTGCTTCCTCACACAGCCCAAAGACATGCAGGTTAACTGGTGATTCTAAATTGCCTGTAGGTGTGACTGTGAGTGGTGAGTGGTTGTCCATCTCCTTGTATCACCTGTCCAGGGTGTACCCCACCTCTTGCCTGCTGACAGCTGAGATAGGCTCCAGCCCCCTCACGACCCCTAACAGGATTAGTGGTTACATAAGATGAATGAATGTTTTTCAGTTCTTGTTTTTTGTTGTAAAGCACTTTGTGACTGTATTTTAAGGTGCAATAAAATAGAGTTTATGATTAATAATGTATATTTAAAACATTTCCAAAGCAGTATGTTAATTCCAAACTATTTCCTGCCTGTGAAACTGTTTTTCTAATGTCATAACTTTTTCGGGAATTTCATGACTGAGGGAACCCTGAATGATATTTACATTTCTGAAGTTCCTCTTGTTGTGGATTCATCATGTCCTAATCATGAGCAAAAAAATTCAAGACAACAAACACTGAAAATATACAAAAACTATTTTTTACTTCCCAAAAGCAAAAAGTGTACAAAGATCAGTTGGTAAGTATTTACATGAATGAAAAGGAATATTGAGACATCTGATGGATGATGTTGCCCTTTATCAAGCGTCTTTGAGTATCCTGAAAAGCGCTATATATTATTTAATAGTATCAGAGATTTTGAAAGAATGTTCACATTGTGGTGTCTTATTTATTGAAGTGAGTTGAGGGAGACTGTTTCTGATTAAACACAGAGAGAAACACCTCCACAGCTGTGGTCTCTGGCTGTAAACAACTACACCACTATCATCTGGTATCTACTGCTCAATGTCCAAACTGTGACTGTGAACCAACTCAGCTGAATCAGAGTGAAGTGCTGCTGTCTTGGTGATGACAGTGCTCTCCCCCAGGAGAAGATGCTGCTTTGTGGAGTTTTAGTTGTGCTGGGAGGCCTCCTGCATGATGACCGAACACAGACTCAACATCTGCAGGTATTCATTTGCACCGTCTGACAGGCACTTACTCACAACCTGAACCAGAGAGGAAACACAAGAACAAACATTAGCTTCTACGTGAGATATCAGAGTCTATTATGGACACAATAAAATCAGTGAAACCTGACAGTGCTCATCAAATGTTGCCACTTGTGACTGTGTTTGGTTGGAGTAAATGAGTTGGAGTGCCAGCTTTTCGGGTTACTGCCTTCAAAGTCAACTTGTTATGGAACGCTTTTTGTTCAACCACAGCTAAAATCAGAGCTTTGATCTCTGCCCGAACCCAATAAGGCTATTTAAAATATTAAATTCTAATCCTGTTCTAAATTTATTCTTTTTATATACTTTCTAAAAAGCAATTATTTAGTGATGAAAAAGAGCAGATAAAAGTATTGATAAAGCACCAAACCTAAAAGGAGTACTGATAAGAGTAGTAGTATCAATAACATATTAACAAAACCCATCCCTAGTAGTAGAGTTGTCCTGAACTGATCCTAATAATCATTACTGGGGTCCATCCAGGTATATTTTAATGGATAAATATCGGCTAAAATAAACCTGATCAAATGCACGTGCTTTTTTTAACTACAGTGGTTCTCAAGTGGCCCAGTCACGGGTACCAGCTTTCTCCTCAGCCAATAGATCAAGGTCCACACAGTTTAATACTTTCAGCAGCATACTTGCATTTGGCCATGTCGTCGAACTATACTGCTGTCTCTGTAAAGTGGCTGTCTGTTATTAACTCACTCAACAGCAGGAAACAGTACTTCAGTATAATAGCTCTGTGCCAGAAATTCACTGTCCTTCAAAATAAAGTGTGGTTTTTTTTTACAAACTTGACACATTTGTGAGTCACTTGCGGTCCATTCAGAATGGACCCACAACCCATTTTTGGACCATGACCCACCAGTTGGAACCACTGCTTCACTGTTCTCTTCTTTCTTTTACCCACCTCAGCCTGCTAGTATTGCAAAACAGCTTTCCTTTATGTATGAGCATTTCATGTGTATATGCGCGTGAAAATTATATGGGTGCACCGGTCCGTGAGACTCTGAACAAACACCCACAAACATCTAATGCTCTCCTTCTTGTTAGCAAAAAGACATATTCAAAACCTTCCAGTTGCAGCTTTTTACTTTTAGCTGGCACTGACCGTCACTTTGAATAAAATGGCAAATGTCACCAGCAGCAGATCATATCAGATGTCATCACAATGATTCAGTAAGTAATCTGAGAACAGACAGAAAATAAACTCAGCTGTTGTCAGGTTTGTGTACCGTCTGTATTCCGCCAAATGCAGAGAAAATTACTCTGAAGTACCTCAGTATAACAGTTTTTTTTTTTTTTTTGCAATTTCAACAGCTCCAACAGATTGATTCGTCTTCTTTCCTTCCAGCTGATTATGTCACATCAATTTCAGGACTTATATTCTTCCAGCAAAGGTTAAATTCATATCCATAATTTATTCTCATCAATTTAATAGTTTTGAAACAAGTAGTATGTAAATGAAGAAAAAGAAAGCGTGCCCATTTTAGTAGGCTATGCTCGTCATGTGCCAGATTCATATTTAATTATCAGTTAGGTAAACGTAAGTATCCCACTGGAATCGGAATCAGATACTCCGTATTAACGGGCTCAGATTAGGTTTAGGGCCCACCAAACATAACCAGGACACCCCTATGAGCCAGTCCTCTACATTTCTATTTGTTAAGAGAAGTCATGATTTTACAGCACTCCTTTTATATCAGCTGTGCAGCTTTGATTCTCAAGTCATCTGAGTGTATGTCTGATTTGGCTGCAGTTTAACTGTGGTTCTCCAGAATTTAATCATTGTGTAGTAACTCCTGTTTATCATCACTCAGTTACTAGATTAACTGACAAAGAAAACATAAAGTTTAACAGGAGAATCCCTTGAGTTCTACCAGAACCAGCACTACATTACATCACTTACCGCCATCTTCTCTGTAATGGCTGACTTCTGCTTGTCACTCAGGTCCTGTTCTATGATAGACTCATGAAGCTGACTCAGGATCTGTGTGGCTGCATAGCCTTCATCCACCATGTTCTGACAGAGGAGACATTAAACATGTGAGAATGTGACATGCAGTAAGTGAGGGAATGCTGATGAATTACACATTTGCTGCAAATGTAAGAGTTGACAATTGACCTTTTGGATATAAAATGTCATCACTTCATTATTTTTATTCTATCAGACATCTGTGTGAAGTTTTGTCATAATTAGCATATGAATTCTTGAGTAATGGCCAAAAACATGTTTTATGAGACTACCAAATTGTTATCAGTTTATTCTTGACTCTAGGGCTGTAATCTTGGTCGACTAAAGTCGCGCATAATCTTCAACTAATCAATCAGTCGTGGGAAAAAAAAAATCTGTACGTTATTTTTACTTCTGTGGTGGTGTGTCTGTGTCACTCTGCAGTTACACCTCCAAAACACTAGTCAGCAGTGGAGGACTGTGTTAAGTGCTGTAAAGTTTAGTTCAAATCAAACTTTATTTATATAGTTGATTCAAAACTCACACTGGGTTCCTACACATTTGGAATTTCAATATTCCATACCCTAATTTCCAGACTTCTCTGCGTTTTTTTTTTTTTTTTTTGTCCCCAGAGAATATGCGCCATCTGTAAATATATCACTGTATCATATTTCACATCATATTTAATTATTCTTAATAGGCGACTGTAACCAAGTACCATAATGGCATGCAAATAAAAACTCAGGTAAGTTCAATGTCTGGGCTGAGGCAAAAAGGTTGGGACTCTGGGTGCAAGCGATGCAGTAACGAGACGTCGGCGTTTTTTCCTTTCATGTGGCTCAGAATCACCTTCTCCCCCATGTTGGCAATGTCAAACGATTTCACACAAAGCTTGCATCTAGCTCTGAGTGTGAATTGGGAATCCTTGGCCAACCAGTATTAGTAGTAGTAGTATTAACTAGGGATGTCCCGATCCAGCTTTTTCACTTCCGATCCGATGCCGATATTACAGCCTTGAGTTTTGGCCGATACCGATCCGATCCAAGCGCGTATTATACATATTCACTTATTTTGTTGTCAGTCATGTTAGAAAAGGTTTGATCAAGCGATATTACTCTAACAAGAACAACTACTTAATCAGGTTAGTTAGAATGATCCACAACAGTTGGTATGAGAAACTGACCTGTTTATTGTGAACAGGGTTAAATAAACAAACTTTAAACTTGATCATTAACATTAAATAAAAAATATAGCTGGTTTGCTTTGGCTGCTTTGGCCCCTTAATAAATAGAAAATAAATCAACACAAGAAATCTTTAAAATGTCTAATATTGAAATTAAAATAGCAGCAAGACTCCACACACTTGTGCTTTGGCCCCCTAATAAATAAAAAAAAAGATTAACACCACAAGACATTGTTGACATTTAACAAACAATGCAGCCTTTCCTTTTCAGTTATTTTTAGTAGTGTCAGTGCCAGCCTGGTGCTGCTGTTTCCTGGGACCAACAGAGGGGACAAAAAACCACACACAATATTGTTCAACTGTTTAAACAAACAATAGTCCATCCATGGCTCCAGTTTCCCAAATTGTGCCCAAAACAATGCCATCAGTGCTCTTTACTTAAACAGTAAGAGTGTAAACCAAATAAAAATATCACTCTCAAAAAACCAGAGCAGAAAACAAATAGTCAGTTAACTAAATTGACCGCTACTCTTCCTACCCTCTGTGCATGTCTGCAGTCTGCATGCTGGCCTGGTGGATTGATAGTAAGTGCTGGAGTGGATCACTGGAATAGACTGCTTGAATCGCGGAGCGCTGGGCTGGCTGGAAAACCTGGATCGGACTCTGTGAAAAACTGGATTGGAGTTCTTGGATTGGCATTTTTCCATGCAGTCCGATCCGATGCCGATGCACGGTTTTTGCTAATATCGGCAGCCGATACCGATCCGAATATCGGATTGGGACATCCCTAGTATTAACCAGTAGGTATTGTCAAGCCATCCATCCAAAAACTTGCATCTACCCATTGTGAACCACGTGAAACTCGTCTTCTTGTCTAAGGTGCAGTGTTGGAGTGAAACTTGATACCTGGGGGGCTGGAGGAGGGTCATAGGGCAGCGGACTGGACATACCACTTGTCAATCAGGTAAAAGGGGCGGGATGTTTTCTGAGACGTTTGCTCTCACACAAACTGTGCTTGGCCCGGCATAAAACACGATCCGGATTGATTCAATTATTTTTGGAAATACATAATTTTCTATTTTAGAAACAGTATTTTAGAACAGTGGTAATAGCCTGGAAACAAATATTTTTCCATACTTTATTTTTCATTTTCCATACGTTTTAATTCCTGAAAATTGATCAAATTTATTTCCATACTTTTCCATACTTGCGTAGGAACCCTGCTCACATTAAACACACATTAAACATGGCTTAATAGAGACAGTTTCCAACACAAGTACGCACATTGGCTTCACTATAAATCGCAGAACTGACAGACAAACACTTGTCTTCATCTGGACACATTTCCCCCACCAATACAACATGCTAACGTTATTAGCACAAGTCTATGGCATTTTACATTGTATAAACTAGCCTAGCTTCTAGCAGAGACAACAGCAACATGTAAGAAAGGTAACGGTACATAATTTGGCTCCATTACAACTCACAACATTCACCGACAAAACAACTGTCTTATGCTAAACACTTTTTCCAAGCAAATACAACATGCTAACGTTATTAGTGCCAGCCTATGGCATTTTACATGGTATACATTAGCCTAGCGACGAGCGGAGATTTCCTCTGTTCATATGAAGCCAGGATAAATCCCCAAGTATAAATCCCTGAAGGATAAATCACACACACAATCTAAAATGCTATTTTAGTGGAGGCTTTACTGTCTTCACAATTTATTGTTTCTTATCTGTGAAATACAAGTAAATACAAGCTTCGCCGCAGGAAATAATGGATTAATCCTGTAAAGCTGCTGATGTAGCACTTTTCTCCTTATGAAAGTAACACGGCGATTATTCGACTAATGAGAATTTGGTCAGACGAGAGCATAGCAACCAAATAATAGACTAGTCGACCAGGAGACTACAGCCCTACTTGAGTCCAAGTGGACGTCTGTGCCAAATTTGAGGAAATTCCCTCAAGGTCTTCTTGAGATGTTGAATTTACAAGAATGAGACAGACGCATGGTCGCAGTGATCTTGACCACTGGCCACCAAAAACTAAATAGTTCATCCTGAGTCCAAGTGAATGTTGGTGCCAAATTTGAAAAAATTCCCCTCATGGTCTTCTTGAGATATCGCATTGATGAGAATGAGACAGAATAGTATCAGTAACATTGTTAACACTGTGCTACATTACAGAGAAATACAAAACCGTTCTGATGAACCTTCATTAATGTAGGCCTATATTTTATCTACATGTGCATGTCACACACTGAGCAATGATGCTGTTGGTAAAGCAGTAATGATTGTGCTCAGTGGCTAATGGGCATGTAGCTACTTCCATGTTTCAGATGATAAGTCACATTTGTAGTCGATATATCATAGGCAAATGTTTGCCTGCAGAGTTTACATATCACCTTGGGTTCGTCCTTCACCTTCTCAAAATGTTCCAACACTTTGGATTTCCTGCCCGACATGTTATTAACGAGCCTGTGAAATAACCGCAGGTACCAGCCTTGGAAATTAAGGGCCGTACACATGCCGTGTCTTTAACCGCCTGGAAAATGTGAGGTTGGGCGCTGGGTACTACTCTTGTGCCTTTTTTGTTCCAGCTTTAAAGAGCGTGGCAGCAAGTTGCGTCTGAGGTTGCTAAGCAACCGTAACATAGCCTATTTACCTGCAATCCTGAGTGCAGAGCTTATCTTCTTCCTGGTACTGTTTCAAGTGTGTAGACCTATCTGTGAGACACATGTAAAGCTCTGGGTAGCCCTTAACTAAAAAAATGAAGTTTTCCTTATTTATTACAGACTGAATATGTAGGGAACAAGGGAAAGATATCTGTCAGCTGTGATTGGTTTGTAATGTGACTCCTGTCTGACTGCTGAGCATGGCCTCTTCCTGCGTCTGCCCTTTCAAATTAAATTCCCACATGGTCCAGTCACATAGGTTTTGATTTATTTTGATGAGTTGCAGCTCCTAATAAAGCTTCACGTTTGCTTGTTTTGTTTTTTTTTCTGCGACAAAGCAACCAATTAAATCTCGTTAACTAATAACCTTTCTGGTCAACTGACATTTGGTCGCCCTAAAATCTACTCAGTTCATCGTCCAAGTGGATGTTGATGCCATATTTGAAGAAATACCCTCAAGGTGTTTTTGAGACATCATGTTCACAAGAAGGGGATGGATGGACACTCCGAAAACATAATGCCTCCAGCAATAAATGCATGTCACACTAAACAAAGTGCTGAAATTTTAGGACACAAACACAGGGACAAAGCAGTGGCATGTCAGACCACCTACCCTCACAGCAACCTCTAGTTTCTCAAATGTTCCTGTGAAACAGATCTGGATCAAGTTGTCAATCATCTTGGCAGGGATGACCTACAGTATAAGAGAGCACAACAGCAGAGTGACATGAGTGGCAAGGAAAATTTCAAGTGTGCAAGACATTTTAAACACAGTTAATAAACCATCAGTTCCTTCAGTCTCCTATATGACACAAAGAAGATGATCTCACCCCGGCTATTTCAGTCACAGCATGCTCTGTGATCTCCTTGTCCACGTTAAGACGTGCAGCACTCTGGAGGAAGGTTATGGCTTTCCGCAGGTCTCCCTCAGACACCCTCACCAGTGCTGCTATACTCTAGATGAGCACAAATAGTCAAACCTTTAATACACTAGCTGTACAGTCAAAACAGATGCAGATCTCTGTGTGTGCTGGTACATGGCTGGTGTAGACTGCAGCGTTAAAATGGAGTTAAAATGGAAATGTATCTGATCTGTCAAAAATATATCCAAACTTTGAAAAACATGGCAGAAATGCATCCTGTGTTGAGCTTGTAAGCTGTAGAAAAACACATTCCCCAACACAGTTTCATTGGAACTTACAACTCAAATCAACTTAACTACGCAAGTTCACTTTTAAAAACACATCTTACAGGGAGGCTATTATGTTTTTGATTCTGTCGAATTTTAGTTCTCTAAGGTTTCTTTTGTTATATATATGTTACTATCCTCTCTTAAGGGGGCAGGGATAACATGCTGTCAACATACAGTGGTGTCAGAAGATATCGGGACTCCTTCTCTTTTCAGCTCACTGTGTAGCCAAAACACATTAATCTATTATTTCCACTATTTGTTCTTAAGTGGGACATTTGAGTAATTTAAGGAAGGTCTGAAATTAACTTTCATCCAGCCTGCCACTGTGGCATGCAAGTTTATTTATTTTTGTTTTGTCTGTCACTCCTTGATTTTGTCTGCCCCTTTTGAAATCTATGTGCTTAATCAGCACTCTGAGACCCACATAAACCCATTTTTGTCTGATTTTTTAGGGAGGAAAGGGGATCTTTGGGGGGGATAGCAGATCAGCAGTATATGATACATAGAGGTGGTAGATGCAGCTCAGCACTGGGTGCCAACTTTTTCTAGTTATAAACAGGTATGCACATAACTGGTATGCAGGTACATGCGCTAAAAAAACAATCAATAATGCGTGACGTCAATTAGCTCACTGCGGCGCATTTACCGGAGCAGTGACACTGACTTTCATGTCTAAATGTGTTTCTCGTTAAAAAATGATGGAGTAAACTACTGAGAATACTGGGTTGTCCAAAAACAACAGACACTAAGCAGCTACTTTGTCGTTTTGCCACCTACAAAGAAGCGGCAGACTGAGCGTGAGCAGAAGAAAATAGTTTTTTCTGAGAAGTGGCTCCAAGGTGTGCCATGGCTTGAAGTGAATGAGGAGCACACTGAAATGTGGTGCAGGATATACCGCTCGCATTCACATCTGGCAGACAAAGGTGCGTTTTATACAGGCTAAAAGAAATTCAGTGTTCTTGTTTGAGAAACATGAGAAAAGCAAGGAGCACATGAATATGGCACAAGCCATTGCTAATAAAGAAGCTAGCCAAGAAGCAATATCCAGCCGCCCACTTGCTCAATGGCGAAACAAGCTGAATGAAGAACAGCGGCAAGCTCTTTGTAATATTTTTCTCCTCGCCTCTCATAAAGCTAAACACACACATCCCTTGTCATCCTACGCTGAAGATATTCCTTTGATGAGGCGGCTAGGAATAAATGTAGGGGGTGCATATCATTCATGTGAAGCAGGAATACAGATAATGGAGACCATCGCGCACACTATAAGCGGGGAGTTAAGCGCCACGTTGGAGTTGGCTGAATTATAGGGACTGCTTTTTGATGGATCCGAGGACATCACAAAAACCGAGCAGGAGATCGTTTATATTGTGTCTGTGTCCAGCAGCGGAGACTTTAGGTCAGACTTTCTTGGTCTGATTGAACTGGGTGCTGAGCGGGCCGCGTAGAACATCACAGAGGGCCTTGTGAAGCGTTTTCAGGACACAGGTTTGGAACTGGAAGACAAAGTTGGTCGTCATATACACAGACGGGGCGGCTGTCAATGTCAGTATGTACAATGGCACTGTGCCAAAACTACAGCAGCTGGTTGCGGTGGGAGACCCCCTTCTGCACATTCTGCGCACACACTGGAGAACTGCGCAAAATCAGCTGATCGCAACGTTCCTTCAGTGTACACTCATTTATTCAGTTTCTCCATCAACACTCAGACACAGAGCTGCTCCCCTGTTTAATCCGTCTGTTAATTAGTTTACAGTGTGACATCGGTCTCTATGTTGCACGAGCTACACTAAATCTGTCTGAGATGAATTAAATCACCACAGTAGCACACATACAATACTGTGGGCCTTTTCCCCTATAACTTTTAGCCGTGTCCAGTCAAGCCATGTTGTGCCGATTGGTGTTTCTGTTATCAGTTTAGACGGCCAGTGCCACGCCGATCTGCACACCTACTCCTTCTACGGAGTAGGTCCAAAAGCCGGGCTACCCGCACTCAAGCGGGCAGAGGGGGCATCTAGCTGACCCGGCGAACCCCCGACCACTCTGCTCCCCCCCCTCAAACAAGCTGTGTGTGTTGTGAGATTCTCCTCCCCTCTGTGTTTTTAAAAGTCTCTGTGTGTTCAGCTCTCAGTACGTCTGTAGCTTCTAACTGAATCTCTGTGGTTTGGAGTTTAGTTTCTTTCCGGCGTCCTGTTTTCACTTTAAATATCTGTTTTACTTTACTGTTTCATGTTCACTATCCACCGTATTAGAAGTTGTGTAAAGTTGCTGCTCCAAAACTCAACATTTCCTTATTTTGCAGCTTCACAATAAAAGTTTTTACAAAGCAAAATAACGGGGGAATTTTATTTTTAAGACTCTATAGGAATTAAAATATGTTTATTACCTAATTAGCGAAACTTTGTATGTGGCTTTTCTTGACATGTCTAATAACACGGCAGGGAGGAAACTAAAAGCAGAATCAGCCACAGTGAGATGTTGATGAAGAGCTGCAGACAACAGGCTCTTACTGCACCTCTGCAAACAGCTCACCTCCAACAGGTAAACTTCCTTTACCTGCCCTGCTGTGGAAAAACACATGCAACAAAAATAACAGAGGACTTATGTCGTGGATAAGCTGGAAACTGAACATGAAGTCCACTTTAGAAAATACCAGGATATATATCTAGGGTTGGGTATCGTTTGGGTTTTTTCCAATACCGGTGCGGAACCGATACTTTTAAAACGGTACCGGTGCTTAAATGGTGCCTGAACCGATACCTCAAAATATGAGTTTTTTTAAATGGAGGTTGAAAAGTGGCACAAATGGGCCACCTTTCAGAAGTGTGTATTTTGTATAACAGTTTTAAATTATAATAAAAACAATGTTTTTTTTATTTATTGTTGAGGCAAATTAGAAATACCTAGAAATAAATAGGTATATGAACTCTATTAACAGTTTTAAAATATAATAAACACTTAACAAATTAACATTACAATAATATTAACTCTATTAAAGTCCGGTCTCTGTAAGCAGCCCAGGCTCCGCAAATGGCAACAAAAACATTTGGGTCGAGGCTGTACCAACCAGCCAGCGTGAGACCAGCGAAAGCACATGAACACACATGAACGCGGTGCCCCTGTCTCACGGTCTTGCGCAAGCGCGCACACGTGAACGTGGTACCCAGAGAGGCAGTTAGAGCTACAGACTACAACGAGGCTAAAAACAGAGTTCAAATGACGTTTTTCCAAACAGCTTTTTATGTCAGGGCTTCAGGACACTTAAATCACTACGGACGAGCAGTATGGAGATATTTTGTGGTTTCAAGCGAGCTAGCTCCGTTGTGTTTCATAACATTGTTGAACATAAACAGAACTGACGCCCAACGGTGCTTAGCGTGCCTTTAAATAATAATACACTCAACAAATGAACGAATGAATGAATGAATGTGCATTTTGTTTCGGTCCGGTAGGTATCGGTTGTATAGGTACCGGTTCCATATAAGCACTGACTTTCGGCACCCAACCCTATATATATCATGTATCGCCATTCAGCCTGAAAATAAGTGAATATGAATTTTTGTCCTAAGCCCTACTGTGCATGTAAACATACTGACAGACAGACAGACAGACAGACACGTTTCATATGCCGCAATACCGGTGAATAGCCAAAACAACATCCGGAACATGTGCTGCGGGAAAGTGTTTCACAGGTGTGCTAGAGCCGGCAAGAGTGAGAGCATAGAGAAAAGTTTAGAGGCGAGAATGGCTGCCGGAGAGAGTCCTGAAAGCGAAGCAACTGTACATGATGCTGAAGAACACGATGACCCAGAACCAAAAAGACCAGTGTTTCCCCTATATGCAACTAGCAGTGGCGCACCGCCGCTGCTGAAATATGACCGCCGCTACTGATTTTTTTTTTTCCCCCCTCCGTCTTAGCTTTTTAGAAACTATATTATATGTATTATTATTATGCGCTACAGATGCTTCATATCCAGGCCTATAGAGCAGGTCTACACCTTGTCCTTTTATTAAACAAACTAAATTGTCTTATGTTATTTATCTTATTTACATGATGGCATGTCATTTCTGTCTCTACATGGTCGCGCGTTTACAATTCTCCTCTGCTCTCTGTATCGCTCACAGCAGAGTTTCACCCAGATGCACACGCACGCACGCATGCACGCACACACACAGACGCACGCACATTAGAGCACGGCTCGGCCGCATTTTCCTGACCGAAGCCGATCCGAGTCCGAGACAATTATAACCGAGCACGGCACTAATGGAGCAGAGCCTGTGTTGCTTTCAGGCGTTGTCACGTAAATTGACACGTTGTCACAAATTCCAGCACTTGAATAGGCCATAGCACAACACAGCAGCATGTCAAGTGGGCCGAACCCGAGCAAAATACCGTCAAATACCATGAAACCGATATGTGATATGAAAATTTTGTCATACTGCCCAGCCCTAAGTGGGAACAGTGTAAAGATAACTGGAAATTTACTCAAGTTGAAAACTATGCTTGTTACAGTAAGTTAGTCCCTCCAAATCGCGATTTTGCGATCGCAATAATCAACGAAAGTCTAATTCATACTTGCGGGGCCTTGCAATTTTTCAAAAGACCCGCAATTTTTCCTCATTTTCCTGCTGACCAGAAGTCATTTGCAGCTATTTTTGTTATATTCAGTATGATTATTATAGCAAGTGATTACATGACTTATTTTTTTTGGAGGTAGTAGTTTAGAACTGATGAAGGTCTAGTGCAGAAATGTTGCAAATAAATTATATATTAAGTTAGACAGTGTGCGGGAGTCCTTCTGCAACTTGGAGGTAGTAGTTTAGAAAAAGAAAAAAAAAGAAGATTTTTTTTCCTCCTTTTGTCATTAGCTGCAATTTTTGTCATTTGCTGCAATTTCACATTTCACACAAAACACATAAAAATGCCGCAACTTTTTATCACATTTTTCAACAAAATTGGGCGCAAATTCAAGGTTTTTGGGACATAAATTCAAGGTTTTTTTGCCGCGAGATCCTGGAGGGACTGGTAAGTATGTGTAAAAGGCAATACTTCATAAATACACGCATAAACGTGTGGAAAGGGATATGTAAGTCTGCTCTGTCTGCAGTCTCTAATCCACCACTGTTATGTTTTACACAATCACAGTGCGCAAGTTCACCTAATAGCTAATTGTTACACACAAGTTTAAACAAAATCTGTTTGTATGTAGTCTAACTGTTTAACTTAGTTTACCAAATATCTTAAAATTTTGCGTATTCTTGTAAACTTGTAGCTGCTGGCTGAGACAAACCAGCCCCTCCTCACTCTACCAGCAGCAACATAGCTGCACGCAATTATTTAGCAATGAAAAAGAACCAACAAGAGTACTGATAAAGCATTGAAGTGGTAAGAATTAGCAATAGAGTAGTAGTATCAACAAAATCCTAATGATACCCATCCCTGACAAAAAGGCAAGGCCATATCATCATATTGTCTTTTACCTCCTTGGTGTACTTGAGGTTCTCCTTCTCACAGATTTCCAGCAACCGCTCTTCTTGAATCTGATTGGCTAGAGGTTTGAAACGAAATTTGGAACACCTGGACGTCAGAGGCTCAATAATCCTAGAGAACACACAGACACATAGGAGGGTCAGGATCAGTCACATGGAGAATCTTTGTGCCTTCATGATTGGGATAAGTCAGCTGACCTGCTGATGTAGTTACAGATGAGGCAGAAGCGGGTAGTGCGGGACTCTTTCTCCATGGTCCGCCTGAGAGCGGCCTGAGCTGGTGCTGTCATGGAGTCTGCCTCATCCAGGATTATGATCTTAAAAGGAGGACACGGCTTCCCACTACAAATACAACAAAGACAAAGAATTTAGAATTAAAATGAGAGAGATACTTCTGAAACCATTCATCCCAACACAAAAGGGTATTTAAAACAATTAAGGTAAGTTCAGATGGTTGTTACAGAGCCTGAATCAATGCTGACTCACTCTGGGCGAGTCCCGGCCACAGTGAGCTGAGCAAAGTTTTTGACCTTCTCTCTGATCACCTGGATGCCTCGTTCGTCTGAGGCATTGAGCTCCAGCACTCTCTGTCTGTACAGCTGTGGGCTGGAGGAAAGACAGTGGAGGAGGACAGGATTCATACAAGAAAAAACAGGTAAATGATCAAACTAAAACAAAAGGATAACTGACAAGACTTCCTGGAAATGCAAAGAGCTGAAATGTTGGCTTCTTACCCCCATATTATTAACAGTTCACTCACCCATAAAGTTCTCTGGCAGCGGCTAAGATGGTGGAGGTCTTTCCTGTTCCAGGAGGGCCATAGAAGAGCAAGTTGGGAAGCTGCAATTAAAGCAAAAACAAAAGTGAGAATGAGCTTTCCTGGCATTGTAGGATGACACTGAAAGACTGCATGATTAAGTTGATGTTTTTTTTGTGTGTGTGTGTGTGTGTGTGTACTGTGTATGTGAGCACTCATTTCATTTTGTTTGTTTAATTATTAGGGGTGGGTATCGCCAGAGGACCCAAAATACTTTGTCAACATCAGTTTTACCTTTAAGATTAAGTTTTCAGTCTGTTCATCTGCCTTTAACAATTTTTATTGCAGCAAAATGTGATGAAAAGCAGGCAGATTTACCAACACAGTCATAACCTGTACCTGTCAGAAATACTGCATACACCTGACAAACTGAACTGTTGGCAGATTTGCAAGGCCAGATTAAGCACGTGAGTGAAACACTTCACATGCTGCTAACTGAATAGCATCACCCATGTTGGAAGCGTTGTCTGTTACAACCACAATCCCCCATTCTTGTGCTTTATTTTGTAGGAGGTCTGTAGTGTTGCTCTGGTTAGACTTCCATGTACTGCTCTAGTTTGGAGAACGTGAGACAGCAGTCATCAGTCCTGTGTGAGATAATGTGCCGTTATAGTCACACATATAGTCACTGTCCTTGAAGTCCAGGCATCACAGATTAATGCCTCCTGTACAGATCTTTGCACATCAATTGCTGTTCTGAACAAACAACCTGCTCAATCTCAGTTTTAAATCAAAAACTGCACTTGGTTCCTGCCTGTGGTTTTATTATGGTGCTTATCCTATCTTTGGATATTTGATCACTTTTGAACTTGTACAATAAATTCTTGCTGGGCCATGTGCAATAATCTTTTTATGTTTTTATGTCATGTCATTGCCGTGTTATCTGTGTACTGGTCCCTGCACAGGTCACTTTTCAAACTGTGCAATATATTTTTGTTGGTTCATGTGCAATACTTGATTCCTGCACAAATCACTTTTTCTTTGCTGGGTCATGTGCAAAAAAATCTGATGGACTATCCAGATACCATCTAAGCACTGTCCCTGTATGTTCTTATGTCTTGTCTTGAATGCTGTTTATAATTCAAATGTTAATGTTGTTTGTACTCTAAATTGTGAGCCGCAGCCGCCTTGTTGTCCAAGACAAATTTCCTCTCTGAGGACAATAAAGTTATTCTGATTCTGAACCGTGTTATTTTCTTAGCTCTCTTAGAGCTGGATGGTAGTTTTGACAAGCTAAGTGTGTCCAGTGTTGGTTGATTTTTCGGTGGAGCATCTTTAGGGTTAGCTTGGCGGCTTACACTTGAATGGTGGAGTGTGAGGTGAGCCTGCATGTTTGTAGTATTCCCAGAGTATTTTATTCTCATATGACACTGCTTGCAGTGTCATATCCAAGAACTCCTTTCCATCAGTGTAATGACATTATCTTCTCTCTTCTGCTTGTTTGATATTTAGTGTCAGCAAAAAAATTTTGTTGCACATTTCTGATCCGTCATTAGCGGCATTAACTTGTTTACTTTATCACATGAATGTTACTGTCACATACTCAATAGCCTGCTGAGCCCCGTTCAAACTTTAAAACTTAACATGGCCAAAAAACAAAACTAAACAAAACAAAAAAACATGACAACACTCATCTAATATTCATATCAAACAGCCAAATCTGATTTGACTGACATAATTCTGAATCAGGTATAGCCCTAGCTAGTGTTGTTGGTTTTAAGGTCTCTCTCCAGTCTCTCCTGATGCCTTTGCTTGACCTCGTTGATTCCAGCTTTCAGTCTCACCTGACCAAAAGGCAAGTGACACTGGCCTTATCCTTTCCTTTTTACCATTTACATGAGACAGGTGTGAAATCAACTCATCAAACACTAACCATCATCAAAGCCATCATCAGAGCCTGATACTTACATCTGCTCCTTCCAAACACTTCTTCAGCACTGCTACCACCTCCTCCTGAAAGGCCACCTCGTCGACACACTTTGGCCTGCTGGGATTTGCAAAATTACAGTCTGTTAATAACTATTTAACATGTTAGCGCACTGTTTACACTGTTTATTATTATTTATTATTCACTGAAACTGTATTTGTATAATTTCATGAAACAAATAATAAATGTACTGATTGTCTGATATTTAATAAGACACATTTGCAATCCAATACAACATCCCTGTCACAACATCTAGCTTAACAAAGCTCATTCTGGTCAGTTTTTGGTGACATCGTTGAAAATGTGTACATTCAATTACACATTTATTACTGAGGTCATAGTTAAGGGTGTAGGAGTGGCCTACATTATATGAGATGTGTTTCTATGTTAGTCCTTCCCATTTATATACATGAGCTGGCCAGATAATTAGAAAAACTTAACTACAATGCAGAGCAGCACAACACCCCACTATTACCTCAATGAGTAAACATCATTTGTCAACACCTGTCAAAACAGGTTGAGACACACACAACAGGAGCAGATGTATTAGTGTATGTGGACTTTCTATCTCAGTTTATGATAAAACTGATGATCAAAGTTAATATCTGTGTTCTACTCTGAATCATGTTGAATCATCTAACACTGACTGTCAGAAGCAGTATAGGGTGCTGGTCTTTTATTACTCTCACTCAACTACCACATGAAGTCCTGCATTTTGCAGGGAAAAAAAATGATTCAAATTTAAATCGTCCCCAAGCTTGTAAAACAAGCCCCAAGGTGTTTCAGCCACTGTTAAGTTTGCTTTATAAAGGCCCTGACACACCAAGCCGACAGTCCGAATTGGCCCTCGTTGGCTTTACTTTAGTCAATTCAGCATGTTGAATCAGTTTTGGAGATGGCGGAGCCCATCAGTGAATTAAAACACTCTGACTGGCAGTTCAGCATAGCGCACAAGAAGAGAAACGGAAGTGAGGAAAGCAATAAAAACGTTTAAGTCAAGAGGGAGTGAGACCAAAACAAACTTGTTTAATAAGGTAAGATTATTTTTCTTTAGCCATTGAGCTTTTTAGCAGAAAGGGTTTTGTATGGTTTGTGTCACTGTTCACTGAAGCATGGTAAATATGCTCTGTTCTTTCAACACTGGATTGTGTTGAAATCCATCTGCCATCTGTTGGTGTGAAGAGTTATTTCCTCTCACACAGCCACAGAATGTACATGCTGGCAGGCCGTCGGCTGTATACTTTGCTGTGTGTTCATGTGCAACTTTTTGCCGAGACACAGGTGATAGTGCTGCACAATTTGATAAAAATGTGCAATTGCGATTTGAGTGGACAATATCGCGATTTGCAATTGCGATCACAGTATAATTTTAAAAAATGGTATTATTAGTCTTCTTGCTTGATTCAGTGTTTCCCCTACATTATATTAGGGGGGCAATGACCTAATCCGACATAGTTATTGTTATGGACAGTGTGTCAATGACCATCAACGGACTGAGCACAGTCAAACACGCTGCTCGCACAGCAGCGCAGCACAGCAGCGCAGCACAGCACTGTACACACAGCTAAGCGAGCCTGTGTTGCGTTCAGGCGTTGTCACGTAAATGACAAATTCCAGCACGCCATAGCATAACACAACTCAATTTTTCATTTGTATAGTTTGTTATGGAGTCCATGATTTCCCAGTGACACTTACAAATGTTTGCGTAACTGTGCCTGGATGTTGTTTTATGAGGCTCTGGCGGCTTTCAGTTGTCTGTTTGTCTTTAATGTTACTCGGCTTGGCTTCTCTCGCATGCATTCTTCTTACTTTTCTCTGTGCTGTCTCAAGTGTTGATATAGATTGGTCAAATTGCCGCGGGACGTGGCAACTTTAACTTTGAAACTCTTACACAGCACTGTTCAACATCACCATACCTGAATCCAAAGTATTGCTATATAATATACATTGCGTTTTTTTCGCCACCAACTCAGCCTGTTCATGGTCGTGCTCATGCTCTTCTTCAGCGTCTATGTTGGTCACTGCTGCACGCCAGGTGGTCACCTGACCATACGTGCTGCACACACCAGGATAGCTTGTGGGCGTGATGTCAACAAACTCCACACACTACAGGAGAGGTAGTCACGTTCACAGGCACACACGTTAACATTCATTTACATTAAATCACAAATCGCAGCCTTTTATGCAGTTATTTAATCGCACAGCCTGACATTGCGATTGCGATTAGATTAATGCCGGATTTCCACTGGATGCGTGTCCGTTGCGGAATGGCAGCGCTGGTTATCCGCTGCGTGCTCCGCCGTCCGTCAATACCCACTGGCTGCGTTTGCTGTTTGGAGCGGTGCAGCTCAGCTGGAAGACACTCGGTGCACTGCCATGATTAATATCTCCTCGTCCATGGTGTCAACGGGGTGAAATGACGTCTGAAAACCTCTGACCTGTTGACTTCAGGCCTGCCTCTGCTCATTATGTAGTTTTTAAGGTGTAGTGCAGGGAAATATGATCCGCCGTGAACACTGTGTATTTTATTTTGAAAATTAACTGGATGTTTTATTTTCTTTCTGTGCACGACTTCCTGCCCCGCACGATCTGCTCTGTGCTGAATTGCTGTGTTGTGATACGGTCCGGCAAAAATAGAAGTCCTGCGCATCTGTTGCGGAGGGCTCCGGAGTGCCGGAGCTGAGACGGAGCCAGAACGCAGCACAGCCGCTGGAAACACACACATTGACTAGAACTGAATCCTATCGGCTCCGCTGCCGTGCCGGAGCGGAGACACAACCAACACGCATCTGGTGGAAATAGGCCGTAATCGTGCAGCACTAACAGGTGATGTGAGGCAATGCAACAGTTGCCTTTTCGCAGTACTCGGTTTGGTGTGTCTGGGCCTTTAAGATTCTTTTGCACTGAGCACTTGTGATTCAGGTGGACTTGGGCTACAAAAGCAGTACAGTACACATTTGTGGTTCACACTTACTATTTTTCTACCCAGGGAATAGCCTTGGCTTTCTTCTCTGTGCAGGGCCCTGCTGTTGCCTTGTCTTTTTGAGGTCTGGTAGACTGAACAGTCGCTCCTTTCAAAAAGGCTTGCATGACTCCTCCTGATTTTGGTAAAAGCAGACAGACACCTATGGATAAACAAAATGCAGATGCAGAAACAGATACACACACAAGAAAAATATTACTTAAAAACAAAGTTGCAGCACAAAACTTCCAGGAGACAGAAGATACAATATATGTGTAATATCTGGTGGATGATGGTAGTTTAGAAGGGTCCACTTATTGTACCACCAGTGACTAAGCAATACCCTTGTTGCACTTACTAAAATCGTGTGCAAATTAGGGATGTTCCTGGCGACTAATTTCCCTGTTGACTAACCGAAATTTTTAATTAAGACTAGTCAACACTCAGAAAAACTTGTTAAGCATTTGAAACATTGTCCCCAAACAATACTGACACCGCCGTGCATTATGAATGTGAACATGACGGTAACTCAGTCAAAAGTTAACCACTTAAGTAACATCTAAAATAAATCAATTGGCTCTGAAATTGCAGATTATCTGACAAATGATAGCAATTCACTTTAAAGTTAATAAAACATCTAAATTCTAATTAAATTTCAGCTGAATGAATGTAAACACTGCACATTATCTGACAACTCACTTAAAGTTAACAACATCTCAAAAAAGAAAAATTGCCACTGAATTCATTTTCTAGATTAAAGTACTGCCAAACTGCGCTGGTTTTGCGAGAGGACATCGCTCCAATTTCCCTTCATGCTGTTTCAAAACTCCAGTCTACTCCAGCATTATCACTGGGAGGGGGACGGCTGTCTGTTGGTTCTGTAGCACCTACTAGTGTCAGGCGGCTGCATGACAGTTAGGGGACCTTATACATGAATAAAACACTAATTGGTTACTAATATTTCCGGTGCCGACTAGCGAGGGGTTGGGCGTTTAATCGTTTAGACGTCCAATCACGCGCATCCCTTGTGCAAGTACTGCAGACTGCTGATGATGACCTCATCTGTCAAAGTGATTAAACAAACTAACACAAGAATCTGACAATACAGTCAAAATGTCTCACAACATTTCCAACTTGGCGATAAACACAACACCACTGCTTTGCATACAATTCAAATGTTAGACCTGGATTGCTCAAGTTCTACACTCCATTTAAAACACCAAGAATTAAGAAAATGTTGCATATCGCCAATTAATACAGGGTATCTGCAGGTTTCAATTTTTTTTTACCTTTTTAATGCCACCTTGAATGGAATTTAAGACCGAAAAAACTATAAATATAAGCGATGGTTGGGGGATCCCGCTGTACTATAACCAGTGCTTAATTTGTAAAATTAGAAGTGGGGGAACACTTTTTTAAGCGGCACCAGAGTCGCTTCACTGCGCAACTCTGAATGGAATGGTTGTGACATCTAGTGTTGTCACGGTACCAAAACTGGGAC
>NC_065515.1:34910440-34924134 GCF_006386435.1 Epinephelus moara
CCGTTAAGCCCTTTTCACACAGAGCGCGCAAAGCGCAGACCTCCGCCGACGAACCCATTCATTGTGTATGTGCTACCACCAGCGCGCGCCGTTATTGGACGGCGCATGGATACTCACAGAAAAGTGCCGCGAGAATAAAAAAAAGAAAAGAAATAAAGTATTAAGTATTATAAAATATTCCTTCCGCAACAATTTTAAGACCTTTGAGTAATGAATTTAAGACCAATCTGAGACATTTCTAATGAATTTAAGACATTTTCAGGCCTTACTTTTAGATACAGACTTTTCAAGACTTTTTAAGACTTTTCAAGGATCCGCGGGTACCCTGTAATACCATCAGGCAAACAATGAGATCTCAACTTGTATGTTGTTTGACAGCACAAGAAGGTGGTGCTAACTCAACTCTTACTTGTGTTAAACAATAATAACATCTCAGATAAATTCCAATCTGGGTTTCATAACAACATAGCACTGAAAATGCTCTCCCAAGGTAACGATTTGGTGACTTGTTATTTTCTGCAGCTAAACTCAGAGAAGACAGAAGTAATAATCTTTGGCCCTGATCACCAAGCAAGCAAATTACAACCATTCACTGGTCCTCTGGCAACTAATATACAATCTACAGCAAGAAATTTATGCATCACTTTTGATCCTCAATTTAACTTTGAACCACGTCAATAATTTTATTAAATCCTGACACTTACACCTAAGAAATATTATCAAAATCAAACCAGTTGTGTCTTTTCCTGACCTATAAAGGCTTATTCATGCTTCTGTATTCTCGTGCCTCAACTACTGTGATGCACTGCAACAGGGATAGATCGTAAGTCACATATCTCCCACATTCTCACCTCCACCAGTTAAATTCAGAATGATTTTAAGATCCTATTAATAACTTTTAAGGCTCAACATGGTTTAGCCCCTAGTTATATAGTGGAGCTTCTCACTACCTGGGCCCGTATTTATCAAGCTTCTTAGAATTACTCCTAAGAGCACTGCTAAGAGTCGACTTATGACTAAAAAAATTCTTCGCTGAAAGCCGCACTTAAAAGTTAGTTATCAAGCATCCTACTCATACTTTTAGTGAAGTGTAGGACTGAATCTTAAGTGTCGGTCTCAGAGCTGAATCACGACAGTACTATGTGCCATAAACGGAATTTTAGGTGACGTCACTTCCAAGTCCATAGAAATGACCAATCACTGAAGGGAATCCCTTATCTAAGAATATATAAATATCTTAGAAATATCTCAGTGAATAGTTAAATGGACAATGGGAGTGTACATTTTGACAATAATCTACAAGTAATACAAAACATATAATATGCATTGGCAATGAATCAAAAACAAATGTTTCCTTATCTTTCCAATTCATTAATTAGGCAACTAACTTGTGTGCGGTTAATTGAGTGGCTCTATATACTGCAGCCACAGTTCACCAAGCTGAAACCAACATGGAATCAAAAAGAAAACCAAACTGGAGAGAAGAAGAGATACTATCAGATGGATGGATGTTGCTAGGGACGCTCGCATTTCCATCTCCTCCCTCATCGGTGTAGTTGGGAAGTCAATGAAATGCATGACGAGGTGAGGAGCAGTAAGGACAATTATTGTTTCCATAACAATTCTGCTAATTGACGGTTGTGATGGCCCCAAATAATCAGCGTTACACTGATGCATTTTTCCAGTGGCAAGATATCGAAGCATTGTGATGACCTTTAATTCTGCCGTGAAAGCTCTGCTGCGTGATGTTACTGATGAGATGACGTCCCATATTAAATCTGTGACAATAATAATACCCGCTTTGTCAAAACGATACCGTTTGATCAGCTGCTCGTCATCAAACAAAGCCAGGACATCCTTCCGCTCCCGGAACGTTCGTGCACGTCTCTCTCGCCTCAGTGCCATCCTCTACTGGCAACTCCTAACCACTTAGCACACCTCTGGAGGTCTCTTAAATATCTGGGGGAGTAGGAGTGATTCTTAGACTTGAGAAGGTTGATAGTAGGACTAAATTTCACAAATTCTCAGCACTTAAGACTAAAATGGCACTCTAAGACGCTTGATAAATACGGCCCCTGTACTCCAAGTTGGGACCGGAGATCCTCAAGCGTACCCTTGCTACTCATCCCTAGGTCAGAGCTGGTAATTAAAGGTGCCAGGGCATATACTATCAAGGCTCTGGAATTCTCTGCCTGAAAAGATTAGGCTTGCTAGCACATTACCCATTTTTAAATCATTGCTTAAAACATATTTTTATAGGAAAGCCTTCCCTTTTAATGCCTGATATGTACTTTTGTAATTCGCAACTTTTGTTTTATTTCCTTTTTGCCACTTTACACACTATTTTTCTTGGCTCTTCATCTTTTTTTTAAAAAAATATTGTACTTTCATTGTTGTCTTATTTGAATGCACTTTGTAACATTGTTCGGATAAGTAGTATACAAATAAAGTTACGATTATTATTATTATTAGGGTCAAAACTCAACATTATGGCGTCAATTTTATGGAGCCCTATTGTAACAACCTTAATTTTACAATATATGCTACAATTATTCTAGTTGTTATTAAGATAGTAATTTTAGTGGCCAATACAGAAGTGATACAGAAGTGGCTTAACACTCATAAGTGTTCAGCCATGTCAGTTGCTAGAAGAAGAAAAATGAATAGTTTCTGAACGAATCGTATGGCAATGCTATCCCTCCATACAGATAATGAAAGTTAAAATGTTACCGTAAAGCCAGCCGTATCTTAACGTGTTGCAATGGAATAAATTATAACGATCTCTACCCACAATAGTAACGACCACAAACCAGAACTAGCTTGCTACGTTAGTTTACTAACGTTATTAGCTAACAGTATTAGCACACTGTTAGCTAACAGTATTAGCACAGTTAGCTGTTGATTCTGCAGATAGACACATCGCACTCACCGTATATATCAACCGCTGTTCAGACTAACTCTGACTTGAGAACTCACAATCGTAGTTTCTGTGTACCAAGGCCTGACTACGATGTATATTTTGATAAGTGGTTGTCTCAGCTTTCTACGGAGTTCAGTTGTTGACATGTGTAACAGCAGCAGCACCTTCCCGCTCGCAATTCTCTTTCCTCAGGATGGCGAAAACCTGCCCTACTCTGCCTCTGATTGGCTTAGCTTGATATTCTTACCCTATCCCTAACTAATTTCACTTCCCGTGCCTAAACCAAGCCAATCCTACCAACGAAGGTAACGACTATTAGCCAATCACAGGGAGAATAGGGCGGGTCAATAACTCGCTTCGCGCTCTGGCAGAGACAAGTAACTTCCGTCAACGACATGTCGTGACTTCCAATCAGATCCAGCGGATGCTGAGTTGGTCCCTCCCCCCCTTTCTCCACTCACGTCTCCTCCCACCCCTTTTATCTTCTCATGTTTCCGCCTCTCCTCTCCCCTCCTCTTTCCATAGTTTTTACCCCCTCATCCCGTTTGGTCTGTGGTTATATATATCAAACAGTTGCATTTTATGATATCTATAAAAAAATTAAATATCAGTATTTTTGCCAGATATTTGTGAATTAGGAATTTGCAAAAGACCAAATTCACTTTACTTTAGTCAGCAATGTTACACATATGAGCACAATTAATTGATGAATCAGCATACAGCACACATTGCCCAGGATTATGCTCTGCTTTGTCTGCCTCCTGCTGTGCCATTGATGCTGCATGTTTGTGTTGTTTGACAGCCTCCAAGAGGGTGTGTAATTGGCTGGCAGAGTAAAGATAAGTGAGCAGGGTGAGGATGAGTGCAGATGTCTCTGGCTAATGGTCGTCTCCCAGGCAATCTCAACAGTCCCAGTAGACAGAGACTCATGAAGAGATGCTAATGCTCCTGCCTGGCATTGTTGGCTTAAATCAAAATGTGGAGCAGGATCAGCACAGTGGCCTCTGGCAGCACTGAGTGAATCCAGGCAGCCAAAACATGAATGATGAATGATGGATGGAGGCTACTGATTTGTTTTGTTTGAGCCCCTGTGAGCTAATGATGGTGAAATGTTAGTCAGGATAATGTCTTTCAGGAGACACAAAACATTTTTCTGTGTTATTTCCCCAACCTTAAATCTAATAAAATTGACAAATACTTCAGTTAAATGATCATTCAATGTTCCATTAGCTCCAATCCATGTACTTCCAGGCACCAGGATTTCTCTCCTGGACCTATTAACCCCTACCCTATCTCTCCACCCTCCCCCCGCCTATGTGTCTCTCCCTCCGCCCTGCAGGCAGGTATAGCAGCTGTCTGATACGTTTTCCCTCTTTGTGACTCAGCTTCTTTATTAGAGCAAACAGAACATCATCAAAGCAGCAGCAGCAGCAGCAGCAGCAGCAGCAGTGCTTTCCCACCCAGAACCTGAGCAGTATCCCTGTAAGTGGAGTGGACTCAAGGTTTTCGCCACTTCCCGAGGAGCATCCTTTAATTTTTCTAGGTTTGGCATGTTGTAAACATTTTTTGGAGTGACATTTTCCTTTTTTCCCCCTGAGAGGATTATTGTGTTTTGATCTGGAGGTGTCTTCTTACTTTTTGGATATGTTAGCCAGCATCATGAAGACAACATGGGTGGCTGATGTCTTGTTGTTGACTAATTAGCTTTTAACTGAGTGTCAGTTTTGTTCACTAACTTATGAATTTACTGACAAACTGGTACTTCTCTTTAATGTTTTTCTGGCTGTTTTTTGCTGACTGCTTAGTTTGCTGGCTGAGAAACCAGTCTTCTCTTTTGTTCACTGAATGACTGACTGGCTGTGGTGTTTATTGTCTGGCTGACAAATTGCTATTTGGTTCATTAAACACAGGCTAACTGCTGATGTTATTGACTGACTGGCTGACTGAGCTACTTGCTATTTAATTCCCTGACTGGCTGCCTTAGTTATTTCACCTGTGCCTGCTGCATAGCTGATTATTTCATACGCAGGCTTACTAGTTTGCTGACTGGCTGGGAGTGGCATCATCATTGTCACACTCTGGCTCTGTGATTGTTTGGATTTGGAGGATGTGTGATGGAGAAGAGGAGAGGCTCGACATAAGAAAATTCAAAGAAGGAAAGATCTAGGAGCAGGAAGCAGAAGAGAGAAGATAGGAGGAAGAAACCTCACAGGAGAAAATTGGATTTTGGAGCAAAAGGAAGGGAGATTGTCTGGGAAGGAAGGGTGACGAGAGGAGGCGTGGCAGCGGAGAGAGAGAGATAGAGCAGCGAGAGAGAGAAGGGGAGGAGAGTGGATGCAACCCACACCCTGAGATGCTGTGCTGGCTGAGAGAAGACGAGATGTCGGTCCAGGAGCTGCTACAGAGGGTGCAGTGTGTCATCACTCATGTTGGTAAGTCGTTAAATTTCCTCATCATCCTATTCATATTTCACACGATTAGAATAAAAAGAGCTTTTGTCACTACTTAGGGAAAATGAACATGAAAGCCTCTCATGGAGTATCCCCCTGTTGTTAGGGTTAGTGTATGGTGGAGGATGTATTATGAGCTTGTAGCTTTTTCTGTAAATCCTTAAATTGGTTAAACGTGTGAAGAGAAGCAGAGCAGATGAAAGCGATGCAGGGAATCTCCATCCTCTCATCAGGACCACTGAGTGTAGAGCACACATGGGCAGAGGAGAAAGTGTGTCACCAGGATACAACAGAGGACTTATTGATGTTGGTTTTTCTGTGGTTTTGAACATATTCAAAGTACCATTTCACTGTGTTTAGTCAATCAGGTGATTCTCTATTTTGCAGCACACATTAACGTAATGAGGTTGGCTTGATTAGATGTTTGATTAGGGCAAGTGAATATTTGCTGAGACCAGGATCTGATTTTCTGTCATTTACTTGGAATGATTTACAAGAGTACAACTACAGCAAACAGCCAGCACATTTAGTGTGATAGGGCCTACAGTACTTATTGGCGGGGTGGTGAATAACTAGCACTCTTGTTGGTGCTATTTTTTTTTTAATTTACAAGATCTACAAGATCAAAGTTTAATAGATTTACCATCTTATATTACTATTAGTCACTTAAGTCTTATATGCCCCCTTTCCTCTACCTTTCTCTTCCTTTCAGTTTCTCCTTTCATCTCTCCATCCCTCTTTCTTTATTTTTTCCTAGTCACTTCTCTCCCTTGCTCATTTTCCATCCCCTCTGCATCTCCACCATTCCCCCCATCCATCGCTTCTGTGCTTTCATTTTGCCTCCCTGTCATCTCCCTTCCCTCCCCTCACTTCCCTGTCCTCTCCTTCTTCTGTCCTTTTCCTCCTCTACCTCTCCCATTGTGCATCCGGGTCGTTTCCTCGACTGGTTGGGAAGTAGGTTAATGTGCCACGCTGGAGACTATTGTACAGCATCCTCCATCACTGCACTTCCTGCATCGCATTGCTGTGGGAGAGGAGTGTAGAGGGGGGGTGGAGGAGGGCCTGTGCAGTGTTACTATGGAAACTGAGCTAGCTTGTGCCGAGCAAGGGGCCCTGAATTGATTTACCAATATGTGCAGCATTGGTGACAAGGTGGTAATTAAACAATAATTTTTTTCTTGTTGTGGATTTGTATATTTGCAACACCTTGTCTGCTGTTTTCATATTCCCAATGTCTATTCAGTTACGTACATTTATACACTGAGCACAGCTGACATAAACTGCAATGCACATGGTAAAACTCCTAGATTGGAGTACACAAAAAAACTTCACACACACACGCACGCACGCACGCACGCACGCACGCACGCACGCACGCACGCACACACACACACACACACACACACACACACATATATGTATGTATATGTATGTATATTCAGATAGTTGAGAAAAAAAATCTCATCACCCAGTTCACTGTACAGTTGTACAAAGTATGCCACACTGCATTTCACTATTTCACCACTGTATACACACGTGTGTGTTACTGGTTTCCTAGTTTATCTTGCTTCTGGCTGTGTGTGGTGTATTTTTTTCCTCTGCATGATTCTTCTGCAAATATGAGCTAAGACTGACAGCTGCAATGATGATTGTGTAAACCAGAACTGGTTGGTATTTCAAATGTGTTTCATAGGCTAATCAGTTTTAGTGTAAAAAAACATGAATCTGTGTCTCTTTTTCATACTCACCTGCTTGCTGAGTAGACTTTGTGCGCATATGGAAAGCTAGGACGTTGTAGGTGGTACTTGTATGTATAAAGTAGAGTGCTACTGGTGCCACGGCACAGTTCCATTACGTTTTGTGGACATTTTTAGTTGGTTAACTTAGAAGGTAAACTTTTTATTTCTGCATTTGGCTGAACTTTCAGTGCCCTTTGAATTGTGCACTAAGCACTTTATTCTGCACAGCTTTTCCACTGTCAAAGCAGCCTAATTAAGCCTAACAGCCTGATCAGAAACCTGGATAAAGACAGAAACAAAAAAAACTTAAACATCATTTTCTGAATATGATCAAAACCAGGTTAGGATTAATAACCAGGAATTTACTAGGGCTTTTGCACTCAAAGATACCTCATCTTGCACATTATCATTGTTGCAGAACCAGAGAACATTATGAGCTGTCTCTTTCTTTTCATCTGTTTCTATTTTTCTTTCCTCCCCAACAAGACAGTATTGTTCACTCACCAGCAGGGAGCTCACTCATCCCAAGTTGAACCACATTGCTGTTTGCAGGACCACAGCCTCAAGCAGTACTTTTAATACGTACGATGACCATATACTGTAAATGCATGCCTTTTCCTAACTTTGTTGCTGACCATACACTTACATCCTTTCAGAACGTGAATTGAAGTACAAGGGATCTCTTCCTCCCCTTTATGATTTTCAAGCGATGATAGTTCATCCACTTCTCTCTGATTTCCTCGTTTAGTCCATCTGAAGGCCTGTCGTCTGATTGTCATGTTGGCCCATCATTAGTGTCATGTGGAACAGACCCTCTGTCTGTTCCACATGACACTAATGATGGGAGGAGCACAGTGTTACTTTAAGGAATAGTGTGTAAGAATTAGGGAGATTTAGTGGCAAGGAGCCAATGGCTCAAATGATGGGACATATTTTATTCAAGTTGACCTTAGGTCTCCTCAAAGTGTATGAAATCACTCAAGATTGATCATGAGAAGGTCTCTCTACGTCGTATGACTGTCACAGTGCATAATCTGCTGCAAGAACTGCTGCATTTAACTTATCAGTTTTGGTCAGCTGTGGCTTCCTGATTTAACAGACTAACTAGTTATTTGGCTGGCTAATTTGTCAAGAGATTAGTTCCAGCCTGTACCATAACTCAGTTGTTGTTTTTATACTTCTGTAAGTGCACAAAGATTAAGATTGATATTCTCATCTCATTCTCAGATATGTGTATTTTCCAAACTGTTGTACTGAATTTGTTTATTCCAGATGAGAAATTGTGGAGGTAAGGTAGCCAAGGCACATGAAACAAAATAAATAAAGCACTTGAGGACGTAGGAAAGATGCAAGATACAATAAAACACTGTGACAGTTATCTACTGTAAAATGAAATATAGTTTAAGAATGCAAAGTAAACTAAATACTGATACCACATTCCAGTGTTAATATGTTCTAACCATATGAGTGCACGTGTAGTATTCTTTACGTTAGCAGTGCAAGTAGACTGTGCATCAAGCTCAAACATTTTTGTTCAGTAAGCTCTTTAAAGTGTAGTTTGAGACTTTATGACTTGCTAGTTTTGTGCACAAGTAAATTGCTAGAATATGTAGAATTATCATACTTTACTGGCTTTTCCAATAGCTTCATTAAAAAAAATTGTCTATCTAGCTAGCTACAATAGGTAACATAAACTTTATATCACCAAATTATGTTTATCCATTTAGCAATTTGAAGGAGCAGTTCGACTGTAAGGTATTCTAATAGCTTCATGGCCTACTGCTAAATAGGGAACTGCCCATTGGTCCAACAGCCCATTGGTCCGACATCCCATTGTTCCGACCATATTAAACCCATTGTTCCGAAGTCCGTTCCGAAATCATCATGATGCCCTGTGGTTAAGGTCTGGTTAGGTTTAGGCACAAAAACCACTTGGTTAGGGTCAGGAAAAGATCATGGCGTGGGTTAAAATGAAAAAGAAAGTGGCAAACACATAAGCTGTGAGCGTGCTTCACCTCAAGCCTTTCCCAGCTGACCCAGAGCCAGTCGCAGTGCACCATCAAGGCATAAATACGCCCGCGGGGAGCTGTTCAGCACCGCGGACCGTCAGACTAAATGGGATGTCGGACCAATGGGCTGTCGGACCAATGACATGGACCCGCTAAATATAGCACTGAATTAGCAGCTGCACAATCTCGGAACCCAATTACTATTGGTCTGATGATGATAGAGTACTCCAGGGATGATGTTTTTCTGTTGGTCGATGTAGAAGTTAGTGTCGCCCTCGTTCTCCTGTCAAAAAGCCCATGGGATTTTTCCACTGGATTTTGAATTATTGCAGAAAATAAGTTCTGTGGCAAACAAATGTTTATGATACTTACACATTTTGTCCAGCAAGATCCTCATCACAAATCAACATCACTTTTATGATTTTGGAGCCTAAATGCAATTGCCAGAGGTAAAAAGCTAATGTTGGGCTATAAATGAACTACACTACGGTCGCATGACTTAACATCCGTACCACATCGAGGCTGTAAAGCCATGTTTATGGTGATAAAGTTCTGTGGTCTCATTTAACCACTTGTTAGCAACGGTCTTATTTAAGACACACAAAGATTCAGAATTAATGGGTGGGCCATTTACTGATATATTTTATGTTGTAGAACAAAATGTAAAACTCTTTTGAACTTGTGTTAACCACAGACCTTATTTCAGGCATCTAACCAAAAAACCATTCAAAAAACCCACTGACTTTAAGATGAGGGAACCGGAAGTCTGTGTTGGACCCAGTGTAAAAAAGAACAAATATGAGACTGAACAGGCATGGGCTGATAGGTGCAGTTCTGAAGAGAGGTTTTATTAACTGATGGATATTAACTCTGTGATAGTGCTGAGCAGCCATGGAGCTTATTGAAATTAAATTTTGGGTAGTTGATAACAAGATGACTGGTTGGATATCAATCTCATGTCTATGCATTAGCCCAGGATGTGGCTAGTTTAGCGTAGTATAAAGACTGTGAAGAAAAATACTTCCCCCTAGAGTTCTAAATTGTTTTACATTTCTGTTTGTTAATCTTAAGTGATCTTTAGAGGAACTGGTTGACTCTGTGTTTTTATTATGCCTCTGAGGTGGCAATTGCCATAGGTTTTGGGTTTTCCATCTGAACGTCTCATTCTCATGAACGTGTTATCTCAATCCCCTTTGACTCAGCAATAAACAGGTTTGATGAATTTTCTGGTGGTTGTAGGTCAAAGAGCATGGTCACTGTGACCTTGTCGGTCTTATTCTTGTGAATGTAATATCTCAAGAACACCTTGGGGGAATTTTTTCAAATTTGGCACTAGAGGCCAAAACACACCGGCGGCGTACGACGCGCGTCAAAACAGTCACCCCCATTATTTTCTATTTACAAACCCACACTGGCGGCGGCTTGACGCGCGTCAACGTGCCGCGCCGTGGCACTTTACGCTATTGTCCTATTTTTCCAGCGTCGCCGCCCTTGAAAAAGCGCTATTTTGTACTTCCCAGCCTAGCGGACTGGAGTGTGCAATAGAAATCTGGTTGACACCCCGCAGCGCGACGCTTTTTGTGTGTGTTGGAGGCGGCACTTGACTCGCGTCAATGATGCCGCTGTCATATGACGCCGCCGGTGTGTTTTGGCCATAAGGTTCACTTGGACTCAACAATGAACTGACTCTATATTGGTGTTAAAAGGCCAAGGTCAGTGTGACCTTGCATCTGTCTCATTCTTGTGAACATGATATTTGCAGAACCTTGCGAGAATTTTTTGAAATTTGACACAAACATCTACTTGGACTGGACAGAATTAAGTAATTAGAATTTGGTGGTGGAAGGTCAAAGGTATGATCTCACAATATATTTTTAGCCATAACTCAATTCTTATGCTATTTATGACAAAATGTCACACAAATGTCTAATAGGATGAATTGATGAAGTACTTACATTTTATATCCAAAAGGTCAAAGGTCAACTTCACTGTGACATCACAATGTTCTGCAAATACTATACTTTTCTGGCCATTATTCAACATCATATACCTCAGAAACAGAGGGGGAAATATTTGGTCAGATACTGAATTGGTGACACTAATCTTAGGTGTCCACCTTGAAACTGTGCTGATTGTATAGATCTTCTGTGCTGTCAGGGGAGAAGATATGTGTGAAGCATCAATGTTTTCACAGACATGGATGTAAACTGTATGAGGAACAAAACTGGTGCACGGAGGCATACAACCGCGGGGCGGTAATTCTAGTTTTATAAGTTTTTATTTTATTCTTCTTTGACAGAGCCTGGTTTGTGGTTTCCTCCTGCTTCCAGTCTTTATGCAAAGTTGGGCTAACAACATCCTGACCCCAGCTCTGTACTTAACAGACAGACATGACATTTTTCATTAAAAAATTACACAATCCAATATGACAACTTAACAAACTTGGGTCTATGTTTTTATCAGTGGTCTAGGTATGACGTATTCATTTATGTCAACAATGTGACTCTGATATATATGTGTGTGTATATATATGTATATATATATATATATATATATACATAAAACAGAAGCAGCCCTGAGGCTAAAAGGACTTGTAAAATTTACATTTTGATATGTGAAATGTGAGTATTCACATGTTTAATGTCTAAAAACCACATCTTTATGACTTAATCACTTGTGAAAATGGGGTTCATGCATGATACATGTGATCTTCATCTTAACATATGATGTCTTACATTTCTATTTATATTTTGTGAAAAATCACATGTGCCTACATCATGTGAATTTATCACAAGCTAAATGTCTGAACATCCCATTTGCCTACAGTGTATTTCACATGCAGTAGTGTTGCACATGTGGTAAACAGTTTAAATGCATATATTTTCCTATATGATGGCAGACATCACGTGGACATAACATTTACAGAAAATATAAATACACTGTGTGTATTGGGATGGCACTAATCAGTGGTGCTCAGCAAGGTTTCTGGTGACTTATACTTAGCTTAAAGTATTTTTAAAAAGAATTTCCAGCGTTGCTGTAAAATCTCGATAGAACATAGTGTTTCTGTGATATATGTGTATTACAGGAAATCTATTATTGTGATGATGATGTCATAATACTGTAATCCACCACCTATGCTCATCCACACCTATACAAAATGCCTTTTTGTCATTGCTGATAAACCACGTAGCAGCATGACTCACAGCTAAGTCCCCTATTGGTGGTCGATGACATCACAGCAGCACCAGGATGTGTCATTTACCCTTGTTCCCTCATGCATAATTCATGACTGTACATGGATGCCCGATATAAAATGGCTACTCCCATCTCACTGAAGCATGCTGTCAGGATGATTAGTGCCGAGGCCTGCAGATAAGAGCTTATAGCTCAGACAGACAATCATATTCTTGTTCAATTTAAAGTTCCCTTGAACCAAAGCCCTTGCCCCCTCCAGCCCTGCTCGCTCTGTCAGCCCTTCCTAAACTGGTGGTTTATCAAAGGAGGATGTGTTACAAGGACCTCATGAGTGACCTTCAGAGTGTCCACTGAAAAAGGTCGGGCTGTAGGGAGGAATGATGCTGAATGTTGCTGTGTTTTGTTGCTCTGGATAACTGAGAGTGTAGAAAGGAGGACAATATCTCTTTGAGTGTGCAGGGAAATTCCCGTCCTTAGACACTGAAACTATAAATATGGATAATTTTACACATAAGGCTGGATTCTTGGAGACTTGCACAAGGTAGAGTTTGTAACATACTTGTAGTACACTAAGAAGGACTGCTGATTGATACTGGTACAATTTCTGTCTCTCATAACTTCCTTTATAGGCCACAATCTGTTCTGTCATGATAAATTCATACACCTGCCAAGACCAGTTTGAGATATTGTGCTTTGTTCAAGGATATATAAGCATAGAACAGTGTTACTTTAAGGAATAGTGTGTAAGAATTAAGGAGATTTAGTGGCGTCTAGTGGTCAGGATCGCAGATTGCAACCAGCTGAAAGTTCTCTGGGCTAGAATTCCTTCAGTGTTCATTGCTCAGGAGGTTTCTATCATGAGCCGAATGATCCAGAGGTCTCTCCCTCTCCAAAACAAACAGACCAGCTGATTTAAACTGGTAAAAACAATGAATAAAGCAGTGTCATGTTGCAAATTAGTTTTTCTTCAACGCTGTTTTGCATATCAGAGGTGGATAGTTTGCTCACAACATGCTCATGTGTGCTCACCTTTTTTCTCTGATAACTTAAAGTGAAATTTTGGTTTGTTTCAACCTGTCTCCTATCGTCCTAAAGTTGGTTCAAGTGACTAGTGACATACAGATAATAGTTAGCATGTTAGCTGTTAGCCTAGATACAGCCGGAGCGTCAGACCGGGTCCATGTCATTGGTTCGACAGCCCATTGGTTCGACATCCCATTAGTCCGACTGTCCGCGGTGCTGAACGGCTCGCGGCGGGCGTATGGTGCGCCGCGACCGGCTTGAGGCAGAGCAGGCTCACGGCTTATGTGTTTGTCACTTTCTTTTTCATTTTAACCCACGCTATGATCTTTTCCTGACCCTAACCAAGTGGTTTTTG